>NC_064248.1:37774482-38081465 GCF_003254725.2 Canis lupus dingo
AAATGTGATGGTCAAATGCTAATTAGAAATAAACATTATGAAGCAGGAATGTTGAGGGAGTGAATTATTACAAAATTCCTATGATTTTGGTATAAACCATTTACATATTACACTTTAATTCAAGAACAAAAATTTAAAGCCAGCTGGTAGGGCAGCCCGGGTGGCTCAGTGGTTTAGCGCTGCCTTCAGCCCAGGGAGTGATCCTGGAGACCCAGGATCGAGTCCCGTGTCGGGCTCTCTCTGCATGGAGCCTGCTTCTCTCTCTGCCTGTGTCTCTGCCTCTCTCTCTCTCTCTCTCTCTCTCTGTGTTCTCATGAATCAATAAAAAAATTAAAAATCTTAAAAAAAAATAAAACCAGCTGGTAGGTAAATAAGGGCACATTAGCTCCTGGGAGAATGCTTTCTACAATCACATTAGAATATGATAACAATTATTACTTTGCTTTTTAGTGGCTTCCAGAAAGCTATCTATTAACTACTGTCACTGAACTCTTAGTGAGTGAATCACTCTGGGCCTTGTTAAAACTACAGAGGGTGATCAGGTAGTTTCACTTTATTAATGAATTGCTCTGCTGATTGTTACAGGGAACTAGCATCCCTCCAGGACTTCTCTCATTATGATACATTTGGGTTGCCTGTTTTTCTCATAATCGAATACCACAAAGAGGAACCCAAGAGAGTCCTCTTAGCCATCTTGAGAAGTTATTAAGCAAGTTCTGATTGCCTTCAGAGCAAGTGAAAAGCAGCTCCCATGTTCTCAGTTAAACTTCCCTCCTGTGGGAGAGAGGGCCTCTATTGAGTGGGAATAGTTTCTCAATGATGGTTTAAATAGAGATTGTCAAGACCTGTTCATCTTTTAGAAACTAAACTATTTATGGGTGAAATGTTGTAATGTCTGAGATTTCCTTTAAAATACTTGCAAGGGTCCCCTGGCTGGCTCAGTCAGTAGAGCATGCCACTCCTGATCCAGGGACATGAGTTTGAGTCCCACATTGGGTACAGAGATTACTCTAAAAAAGTAATAAGGAGATCCATGGATGGCACAGCAGTTAAGTACCTGCCTTTGGCCCAGGGCATGGTCCTGGAGTCCCGGGATCAAGTCCCACATCAGGCTCCCTGCATGGAGCCTGCTTCTCTCTCTACCTAAGTCTCTCCTTCTCTCTCTATCTCCGTGTCTCTCATGAATAAATAAATAAAAATTTTTAAAAAGATACAGATTTTACACCATTTAGAAAATTAACTCAAAATGAATTCTAAACCTAACTGTAAATGATAAAACTATAAAACTCCTGGTAGGTAATACAGGGGATTACGTAGATGATCTCGGGTTTGGTGATTACTTTTTAGATATAACACTAAATATACAACTCATGAAAGAAATAAATGAAAAGCTGGACTTCATTAGCATTACAAACTTCTACACTGCAAAAGAAACTGTCAAACAATTAGAAGACAAGACAGAGGCTATGAGAAAAAAATTGCAAATGACATATCTAATGAGGGTGCCTGGCTGGCTCACTAAATAGAATGCGATTGATTTATTTATTTATTTATTTATTATTTAATTATTTATTTATATTTGAGAAGGAAGACCCGAGGGAGAGGGAGAGAGGAAATCCTAAGCAGGCTTCATGACCAGCCTGGAACCTGACACTGGACTCAATCTCACAAACACTAATGGACTGAGCCACCCAGGTACCCTAGAACCACATGCAACTCTTGATCTTGGAATTGTGAGTTCAACCCTCATGCTGGGTCTGGAGCTTAGTTTTTTTAAAAAAAAGAAAAAAAGACATGTCTGTTAAAGGACTGTGAAATTATGTGAAGAATTCTTAAAATTCAAAATAAGAAAATGAACAACTCAATAAAAAAAATGGGCATAAGATCTCAACTGGCCGCTTACTAAATAATGTACACAAATAAAAAGATGATCCACATCATATGTCATTAGGGAATTGCAAATGAAACAATTTAACAGTATACAATGATCAGAATAATGAAAATCAACAAACCGTGAAAACAACTGCTAGCAAAGATGTGCAGGAACAGGAACTTTTATTTATTGCTGATGGGAATGCAAAATCACACAGCTTTTTTTTTTTCTTTTTTTTTTTTTTCAGCTTTCTTTTTCTTGGCGCAGACTCCCTGATTAGTGTGGAACCTATGTGTGGCTCGATCCCAGGACCCGAGGCGATGACCTGAGGGGAAACCAAGAGTGGTCACTCAACCGACTGAGCCACCCAGGCTCCCTTCTATTAGGTTTAATAGCTAAAGACATGTTTTAATTCACAGATATCCATTGACGGGTAGAGTAGACTCCAGGCCCATAGTGGCGTGGCATGGCCTTAGGGATCCAGGCTCCTGCCTTTACTTCCTATTGTCCTAAGGCTGGCTCCACTCCTGGTTGCCAGTAAACCTTCAGTGGTAAACCAGGCTTCAGCTCCGTGCCTCAGAACACTAAAATTTTGATTCCTTTTGGTGTATGTAGGCTGGGAAGCGTTTAGGCTCCCATAGCCTTTTCCAGGTTACAGTGTAGGCGAGAGAGTGTAGGCTACTCTAACACTTTCTCAGTTGTAGCTGTTGTGTTTATTTGTTCCTGGTTTTTTCCACCATGACCTCCTCGAGGGATGTGGAATGACTGGTATCTACTACAGAGTCGAGGGAAATCCTTAGGTAGTGGTTAGTTTTACACAACGGTTCCGGTCTCCTTTCCTATGGACACAGAACTTCTGGTTGAGCAGAGTTGCCTGAGTGGCTCTCACCAGTGAGTTTGCTGTGGAGTGAATGAGTGGTGGCAGGTCTCCTAGGTGAGGTATGAGATGAGGTTATGTGCTCTCTAGGGTCCTGGGAAAGCAGTTAGCCATATGAATAAAGAGAGGGAGGAAATGGCCGCTGTGAGGAGGGTGAGGGGCTGTGTGTGTGTGAGCAGCAAGACGGATGGCTGAGTCTGTTGACATGTGTAATGGAGGGCCAGATGTGTACGTGTTGGCCTTTTGAGGTAGATGACTTTCCTGCTTGACCTGGTTCCTGAGAATGGACCTGAACCTACTGACCTCTACTCACCTGCCTCCTTTCATCCCTTCCAGGTTTGCAGTAAGCATTGGCTACTGGCAAGACCCTCACATCCAGCATTTTGCAAGACTGTCTAAGGAGAGAAGGCTCCCGAAATTAACAGAGGCAAGTGACCTCCCCCTTCTTTCCGAATATCCCCTCCTTAGCAAAGAGACCTGACGTTTTCGGGATTCTTTTTTTTTTTTTTTGTATAATTTTTCTTAAGGATTTTTTTTGTTTTTGAGAGAGAGAGAGACAGAGAGAGAGTGAGAGCACAGAGAAGAGGGGAGGGACTGAGGGAGAGTGAGAAGCAGACTCCCCACTGAGCAGACAGCCCAATGCGGGGCTCGATCCCATGATCTGGAGATCATGACCGAGCTGAAGGCAGACACTGAGCCGACGGAGCCACCCAGATGCACCAAGGGATTCCCTCTTAAAAAGAGAGTTCCAGTGTTCACTCTCTCCAGTGGTTTCTGGAAGTGCTTCTTTCCCAACATGCTCACCAACATAGCGTATCGTGAAACTTCTCATCTTTGTTCATCTGATATGTGAAAAATGGTATCTTACAATAATTTTATTTTATATTCCTCCTATTTTGGGGTGAAGGTGAAGATCGTTTTTACGTGTCTAAAAGTCACTTATATTATCTTTTACTGTGATCTGTCCAAGTAAGGAATTACTTTTTTTGCCTTGGTACCGGTGATGGTAACACTATTAGTCTCTGCAAGTCATTTCTATCCAGGCAGGGAAAGGAGTTGAGATGACAGGGTGACTTAGTCCCAGGGAGATTGAGAAATTAACCAAATCACTGTAGCTTTTGTGTGTGCAGGGAACGTGGGCCCTAGAGCTGGATCCTCTGGGTAGGTTCTATAAGAAATGCAAAGCGATTTTGAAGTGGTGGTGCCTGGGAATAGGGACAGGGTAGTTACTTTGAGGCATCAGGAAGATGGGGCAAGGCCTGGCTAAGAGGCCTCCCTCAGGCCTCCATCCCATGCCCTTGAGGCAGCTTCCCTAAGAGATGCTGCAGAGCCAGGGCTCCTCTATGGGGCGCCAGGATCTGGGTGCCCCAGGAAGCATGGCAGCCGTGTGTCCTTCCTTCCTCCTCTCCCTGGGCTGGCATCTCCAGACTGGAGCTTCCTAGGAGAGTCCTTCCCAAACAGTCTGTGGTGAGCATCTTTTGAGCATCTTTAAAATTGTTTCCCCAGCATCCAGTCTGCTGTGGATGATATTCTTTTTTTTTTTTCCCTTTCTTTTTAAAACTTTTTAAAATAAATTTATTTTTTATTGGTGTTCAATTTACCAACATACAGAATAACACCCAGTGCTCATCCCGTCAAGTGCCCCCCTCAGTGCCCGTCACCCATTTCCCCCCACCCCCCGCCCTCCTCCCCTTCCACCACCCCTAGTTTGTTTCCCAGAGTTAGGAGTCTTTATGTTCTGTCTCCCTTTCTGATATTTCCCACACATTTCTTCTCCCTTCCCTTATATTCCCTTTCACTATTGTTTATATTCCCCAAATGAATGAGAACATACACTGTTTGTCCTTCTCCGATTGACTGACTTCACTCAGCATAATACCCTCCAGTTCCATCCTCGTTGAAGCAAATGGTGGGTATTTGTCATTTCTAATGGCTGAGTAATATCCCATTGTATACATAAACCACATCTTCTTTATCCATTTGTCTTTCGATGGACACCGAGGCTCCTTCCAATACAAATCAAAACCACAATGATATACCACCTCACACCAGTGAGAATGGGGAAAATTAACAAGGCAGGAAACCACAAATGTTGGAGAGGATGCAGAGAAAAGGGAACCCTCTTACACTGTTGGTGGGAATGTTGAAATGGTGCAGCCACTCTGGAAAAGAAAGGTTGCTGCCCCCCAACCCTAGTCAAGCGCTGAGCACACCCTTACCGAAATCGGCCATAAAAATGTAACCCCTTGTGCTCGCCAAAACTGGGCGCCAGTTCTGACCAGAGTGATAGGCCAGTTCAAATGGTCACTATAGGGTAAAATGTAATTCAATTGGCCACCTGCGTGTGGACTGACATGACTGTGCAACTTTCTGCGTATGTTACAATCCCATTTGGCCACTGGCCCCTATAAAGTGCTATGCTCTTAGTCCGGGGGTCCAACTCCCTGCTCCATTGTATCGGGTATACTTGGACCCAAGCTTGAGCTTGTAAATAAACCCTCGTGTGTTTGCAATCGGTGTAGGCTCCTTGGTGGTTTCTCAGATTCGCAATCTTGGGCACAACACAACCTATGCAACTGGTTGGTATCGCCTGTACCAGCAGGGTCTTGAGGTCATTCTAGGTAGTCCCATCCAGTTTCTGCCAATGGCTCTTCCTTCCCTTGCATGGGATTCGTTCATGGGCAAGATCATGCAGCCTTCCATTCTGCAACATATCTTATTAAAAAGACTTCAAAATTCTGGTTGATTAATGTGTTTCTCTTTTCCCACCTCCCAGAATGTTCAGGGCTGAAACAGACTTGTTCTTTCCTTTAAAAGTTTCCTTGTAAAAAAAAAAAATCAGGATCCCTGGGTGGCGCAGCGTTTTGCGCCTGCCTTTGGCCCAGGCGCGATCCTGAGACCCGGGATCGAGTCCCGCATCGGGCTCCTGGTGCATGGAGCCTGCTTCTCCCTCGCCTATATCTCTGCCTCTCTCTTCTCTCTCTCTTCCTCTCTCTCTGTGACTATCATAAATAAATAAAAAAAATTTAAAAAAATTTTAAAAAATTTAAAAAAATTTTAAAAAATGAATAAAAATAAATAAATAAATAAAAGTCTCCTTGTTCATTTCAGTGGGAGTTGGGTAGGGATGATATTGAGTTGGTCTCAAACACTATTTATTTACTTACTTTTTTTTTTTAAGATTTCATTTATTCATGAGAGAGACAGATATGGGGCAGGGCATAGACAAAGGAGAAGCAGGGGAGCCTGCTGTAGGACTCAATCCCAGGACCCTGGGATACGACCTGAGCCAAAGGTAGATGCTCAATTGCTGAGCCACCCAGGGGGCCTGACCTTAATCACTATTAACCAGAAGTCTCAACCTGGCACCTGGATTGCAGTCTTCTGGGTTTATGTACAGCAACAATGCTGTCCTTTGGACTACAGAGGAAACTCTTGTAAGAAAGTACTGTGATCTGGCAACAGAGGCTCCAGCAGCTCCATATGCTCCCCTGCTAATTGTTGGGCACTAGGTCATCTTTCTGGAAATGTCTGGGTAGTTAATGGTAGTTAGAAGGCTAGGTGGAGGAAAGCTGTGAAAACTTTGTTATTTTTAAGTGAAGGATAAGATATCTGAAAGAGGGAATGCTCAGTTGTTGTTTTATCTGGAGCGAGTATTAGAGAATAGTTCCTGGATTTGTAACACACATATTCAATACAGCAGTATGGTCTCCATCCTTTTTTCGTGTTTGGGGTTGCTATTCTCTGCAAACTTCATTTTTTATTTTGGTTTGCTTAGGCAGCCCTCTGATGTAAAAATTGGTGGAATTTGTCCCTACATTATCATTCATTCTGCCCAGGATGAGAATAGTAAATTTCATGAATCTTTGCATTTCTGGATTTGTAACTCTGAACTTCTGATTCACCACCACCACCACCCCCCAGGGCGGAGAAAACAAAGTCCTCAGTGAAGATCTGTTACAGGTAACGAAATAATAATCTTTTTAAAGTGCTTTGAGTAAAGAGGAAAACAAACCAGACCTCCTAGGTGAGAGCTGAAGTGGGTTTCTGTATGTCTGGTGTGTGATCTGAAAGAGCATGAAATTGATCAGTGTGGTGGTTCCGAGCTGGAAAGAAAAGCAGTTGGGTTGACGGTGATAAAAAGGGGATCTGAGGGCAGCCCAGGTGGCTCAGCGGTTTAGCGCCACCTTCAGCCCAGGGCCTGACCCTGAGACCCCAGATCGAGTCCGATGTCGGGCTCCCTGCATGGAGCCTGCTTCTCCCTCTGCCTGTGTCTCTGCCTCTCTCTCTCTATGTCCCTCAGCATAAATAAATAAAATCTTAAAATAATAATAATAAAATAAAAGTCCCTTCATATAAAGTGACCAGATTGCAGACTTGAGAATGGTCACTTTAAAAAGGGGGGGGGGCGGATCTGAAACCTTGGTGTCATGTTATGAAGTTCAGATGGGGCTAGTCCTGCTTTCAAGCGCCAGGTGTTGGGGTGGGGTGGGGGTGGGGCCGGCTGGCCGGCCATGTGCTGGTGCTCGCGGCTGGTCACAGGTCCCAGGCAGGCTGAGGGACAGTCGGTCGCTGGTGAGGGTGTCCTTGATGGGACAGGCCCTGCCAGCTGCGGCAGAGGGCCCACCGGCTCCGATTTAGAGTTTTGTCTTCTCCTTCCATGTCACGCTTTGTTCTCTCAGTTCTGGGGTGAGTTGGGTCCACAGGGACTTAGAGTCTCGTGACGGTGACCAGACCTTGCAGAACTGCTCCAGGCCCTGAGGTGCCTGTCATCAGCCTGGACTTGTCTTCTTCTCTGTGGGGATGGCTTTTTCCTGTTTCCTATGGGACCTGATCCAGGGCCACTGCACTTCATCGCTCAACAAGCTTCCCTAACTTGCGGCAGAAGTTTGTTCCAGAGGGACGGGGACCCTTTATCTACACCTCTTCACTCAGCCTCAACCTCCTTGATCCCCGCCCACCCCAGAGCATGCTGGGAAGGACAGGAGCCCTTCTGTAGGAGGTTTCTCTTTAGCCTCCTCGCTTGTGTCCTTGCCGCTCGGGTCCATGACCCACAGCAGGTATGTGCACTTGAGCCCCAGAAGACCAAAGATCTGCTCCCAGGTGACTCTGTCTCTCCCTACAGAGACAAGGAGCTGACGTAGTTGAAAAGAATGTTGCTGGGACAACCCCGTGTCACAGACAAAATATCTTAAGAGGGCTTTTTTTGGGACCAGACTTTTTTTTTTTTAAGGATTAGAAGGGTTTGGTTTTTCTTTTTAAGCTTTATTTATTTTAATATTTTATTTATTTATTCATGAGAGCCACAAGAGGGCAGAGACACAGGCAGAGGGTGAAGCAGGCTCCATGCAGGGAGCCTGACCATGCCCTGGACTGAAGGTGGCTAAACCGCTGAGCCACTGGGGCTGCCCTTGTTCTGTTTGTTGTTGTTGTTGTTGTTTTTTAAAGATTTTATTTATTATCACTCATAGACAGAGGGGGGTTGCAGAGACACAGCAGAGGGAGAAGCAGGCTCCATGCCGGGATCCCAACGCGGGACTCTATCCCGGACTCCAGGATTGCACCCTGGGCCAAAGGCAGGCGCCAAAGAGCCACCCAGGGATCCTCTGGTTTTATATATTAACTTAAAGCTTATTAGTCTTTGTGATCCTGCTGTCTGAGAACTTCATCTACTCTAAGCGTGCTGACCAATAAAAATTCTGAACCAGACAAGTCTCTGGACTTTGATAAATGCACCAAGATAATGCCAGTACTTGGGTAGTCTTGGAAACACACTTGAAATATTACTGAGTGGAAAACAGAAAATAGGTCATGGCTCTGGTAGTAGGTGTGTATTCATTCCCATGGCAAGTCTAGTAACGTGCTGTATCGCATATGGGCATTCTGATGCCAATACTTGATTTCCTCAAAGTGACTCAGGTGTGCTGGCCTGATTGCTGACTTCCAGGAATGTTAAGCCTGAGAAAATAGATCTGGAGGCAGGGGACATCTTTATGGATAGCTGATAGGCTCTTAAACTTGAAAAGGAACTCAGAGCATCCCATAATTCAGTAATCATACTAGTAACTATTCATCAAATGCTGCTAACTGAAAGAGGGTAGAGGAGCCCTCTTTATCCCCAATCCAGCATTTTAGAAGCAAAACACAAAATGTTTGTGAATGTAAAATCCGAGCACATCACACAATGTCTGGCATAGAAAGTGCTCCAAATATTTGCCCAATGTTGAATGGATGAATGAACATTCGCAGTGGATAGCTTTCTAAAAGGGTAAGAGCCAACATCCCCACATGGAAAAAGGAACAGAACCGTTTTGGAAGAGGTTAATTTAAGTGTCAACGGGAATTTCAGGTGATAAACAGTAGCTTAATGTACCAGGAATTCTAGTTGCAATAACATTTGGTTAGTTAGGTAGGTTTTATCAATGATAAACTAGGGGAAGTATTAACCAGCCATAAAAGAACCTTTCACAGAAATGTACATTTCTTGACGATGAGGGAGGGCCGTGTGTGTTGGAATACACAGTAGCTACTTTAGAATAACTCCAGGAGGAGGATCAAGAGATAGAATGGATGCCAACAAGGAAAAGGAAAGAAAATTCCTCATCAAGAGTAATAAAGTCAAATGGAGAAGAAAAGAAATAGAAGGAATATTAAATTTCTAGGTCACTCTGCATCCTAGCAGTATGGAAATGTGATGGTCAAGGCTAATTAGAAATACATTATCGGTTGCTGCGCCGCGCCCTGCAATCCCTGGCTTCTCTTTCTCCTTTCTTCTCGCTGAGCCACTTTTCTCCTAGAGCATGACCGTCGTCTCCGTCCTGCAGCGGGAGCCACTTGTCCTGGGCGGCCGACTTGCACCCCTGGCTTTCCGCCCGCGGTTATTCGGAGTTCTCCCCATGGTGACCACCGCCCCGCCGCCTTTACCCCGAATCCCGACCCCGGGCACTGCCCCCCACCCTCTTCCTCCCTCACTTCCTTGGGGAGACGGTCCCTACCTGACCCCGCAGCCTCGCCCCCAGCGCCTCTGTCCAACTGCGTCTGGCTCGGCGGAGGCACCTCTCTGGCAGCGCCAAAGAAGCGGCGCAAGAAGAGGGTGCGGGTCAGCCGGCGGGGCAGCTGCCCAGCCGCTTCCATCAGTACCAGCAGCACCGGCGAGCCTCGAGGCCGGGCGGGGCCCGCGACGGGCGAGCTGAGCGCAGGAAGTCCCAGACCGGGCCTCCAGTTTGGCCCCGGGTCCTGCGCCGCAGCTCAAACTGAGGAAGCGAGCCGTTCCCTGGCCAGCTGCCGCCGGGCGCCCAGCCAACCCTCCTTCAGAAGAGAGGTTTTAAAATCAAAGATGGCCAATTTTCCCAGCACCATTTACTGAAGAGACTGTCTTTCTTCCAGTGGATAGTCTTTCCTGCTTTGTCAAATATTAGTTGACCACAGAGTTGAGGGTCCATTTCTGGGTTCTCTATTCTGTTCCATTGATCTGTGTGTCTGTTTTTGCCAGTACCACACTGTCTTGATGACCACAGCTTTGTAGTACAACCTGAAATCTGGAATTGTGATGCCCCCAGATACGGTTTTCTTTTTTAAAATTCCCTGGCTATTCGGGGTCTTTTCTGATTCCATCAAATCTTAAAATAATTTGTTCTAACTCTGAAGAAAGTCCATGGTATTTGATAGGGATTGCATTAAACGTGTAAATTGCCCTGGGTAACATTGACATTTTCACAATATTAATTCCCAATCCATGAGCAGGGAATGTTTTTTCATCTCTTGTGTCTCCTCAATTTCTTTCAGAAGTGTTCTATAGTTTTTAGGGTATAGATCCTTTACCTCTTTGGTTAGGTTTTCCTGGGTATCTTATGCTTTTGGGTGCAATTGTAAATGGGATTGACTCCTTAATTTCTCTTCTTCAGTCTTGTTGTAGTGTATAGAAATGCCACTGACTTCGGGGCATTGATTTTGTATCCTGCCACGCTGCTAAATTGCGGTAGGTTCTAGCAATCTGGGGTGGAGGCTTTTGGGTTTCTATGTAGAGTGTCATGTCATCGGCAAAGAAGGAGAGTTTGACTTCTTTGCCAATTCGAATGCCTTTAATGTCTTTTGTTGTCTGATTGCTGAGGCTAGGACGTCCAGTACTATGTTGAATAGCAGGTGAGAGTGGACATCCCTGTCTTAGTCCTGATCTTAGGGGAAAGGCTCCCAGTGCTTCCCTATTGAGAATGATATTTCTGTGGGCTTTTCTAGATGCTTTTAAGATGTTGAGAATGTTCCCTCTACCCTACACTCTGAAGAGTTTTGATCAGGAATGGATGGGTATTTTGTCAAATGCATTCTCTGCATCCAATGAGAGGAACATATGGTTCTGGTTTTTCTCTTGCTGATATGATGAATCACATTGATTGTTTACAGAGTGTTGAACCAGCCTTGTGTCCCGGAACAAATCCTACTTGGTCATGGTGAATAATTTTCTAATGTACTGTTAGATCCTATTGGCTAGTATCTTCTGAGAATTTTTGCATCCATGTTCATCAGGGATATTGGTCTATAATTCTCCTTTTTGGTGGGGTCTTTGTCTGTTTTTGGAATTAAGGTGATGCTGGCCTCATAGAACAAATTTGGAAGAACTCCATCCTTATCTTTTCTATCTTTCCAAACAGCTTTAGTAGAATATGGATGGCAGTTCTTCTTGCTGTGTAGAAAGTTGAACAAACTTCCGCAAAAAATAAAAAAAGGAAAGCGTGCGACTCTCTCGAGAGGGCACATCAGGGGGAACCGGCACGTGAAGAACCGCTAGGTTTCCACGAAGTACATAGACAGCAAATGCGCCAGACCAGTGCAAGAGGAGTTCCTAGACATCCTCCATTCCGCACCCAACTTACAGATAAGCTATGGAATGAGTCTACCCTGCTGCGATTCATCATAAATTCTCCTAGACGGCAGAACAACAGTCGTAGACACTCTTCTTTTTTTGAACTCTCGCCACAATAAACTTGCTGCAAGATATACATCCACTGAAGGCAGAAGAAACAAAAGCAAAAAGATGAACGCTAGTTGAAGGGCTGGATCATCAAGAGTTAGAGAGCTGGGGTATATGCACAGCAGTAACCAAAACTACGGAGAGAAACACCTACAGAATGGAAAGATATTTGTGGCAAAGTACGTTCTATGGCAGATTAAGGGACTCAAGTTTCATAACGATCATAAAGAACTTATTAAACTCAACACCAAAGAAAAAACAATCCAATCATGAAATGGGCAAAGGCATGAAGAGAAATCTCAACAGAGGAAGACATAGACATGGCCAACACACACATGAGAAAATGTCTGCATCACTTGCCATCAGGGAAATGCAAATCAAACCACGAGATACCACTAACATTTTCGTATCATAAGTCCCATGTATATATCTCCATCTCCATATTGATTTCTAGATAAAGTACCTCTAAATTTATTTTTTCATTTTATTGTTGTTTTTATTAAAGTTTTATTAAAGTTTGATTTCCCAACATATAGCATAACACCCAATGCTCATCCCATCAACTGCCCTCCTCAGTGCCTGTCCATGCAGTTACCCCAAATCCCTGCCCACCTCCTCTTCTGCGACCTTTGACCTCTAAATTTAAATTAAAGAGTTGCTATTTTGAAAAAAGGACAGGAAATATATGGATTTGTTTTGTGTTTTGGACATTCTTAGGTATGTGTTCTGTTGTACTTTTGTGCAGATTGTCAGTTAGACCCCTTGTTTTAAGTTAGAATTATGCTTCACGTGAAGTTATGCTTCACTTGAAACCATATCCAGCATGTCACTAAAAAACATGACATACTATTTTTTAAAACTTGAAACTATGTATATGTATATGTGTGTGTGTGTATATATCTATATACATAGATATATACACACACACACACACATACACACGGTTTAGAAAGTTAAATAATAGCAAAAGAGTTATCCCAGTGGGTTCTCTTTCTAGATCCCATTGTCCCAGTTGAGATTCCCAAACTATAGAGGCAGCTATTTTCAAATTTCTGTTTTCAAATTTCTGTTTATTCTGGCATTTAGTCATGTCTATACTTAGAGATAATAGGTAAACTGATATCTTTCAAGTTACCAAGTTTTAGTTGTTACTTATGGTTTCCCATCCTGATAAATGAGGGTTTAGTGCTCTATGTGACTTTCTTCTCTGCTTCTGCTCCCTTTTCCTTCCAAGTTATATTACAATTTTTTGATATATTACTGTTTGATATCTACATTATTATATCCGACCAGTTATCTGCAGCAAAGCATACTAGTGTACTATGACTATTTCTGATGGACTTTTTGTTTTTCCTGAAGTTAGTATTTGATTTGTTTTTACATTTGATGTCTTTCTTTTTCTTTTTTTTTTTTAAGATTTTATTTATTTATTCATGAGAGAGGCAGAGAATTGGCAGAGAGAGAGCAGGCTTCCTGCAGGGAGCCTAATGTGGGACTTGATCCCGGGACTCCAGGATCACACCCTGAGCTGAAGGCAGACAGTTGACCACTGAGCCACCCAAGCATCCCCATTTGCTTTATTTTCTTTGTGGCTATTGCAGTGCTGTGTTCATGCCCCACCCCACCCCGCCACCCGCCAGAAGCCCTGATTTGAATTGTTTGCAGTTGTTTGTATTGTATTTGATTTTTTATTTCAAATTTCTCATGTGAGATTGCTGGGAAAAGATGCACATAGTTGTTTCTGCTGTACCACCGAGCTATTGCTTTCTCATACTTGCTAATGGCCCACATTGGGATTCGATTTCATTTTTAAGGTTTATTTATTTATTTGTGACAGAGAGAGAGAGCACACAAGTGGGAAGGAGGGCCAGAAGGAGAGGGAGAAGCAGGCTCCTCGCTGAGCAAGGAGCCCAGTGCGAGGCTCATTCTTAGGACCCAGAATCATGACCTGAGTTGAAGGCAGACACTTAACCCATTGATCCACCCAGCTGCCCCCATACTGGGATTTTAAAATTAGGTTTTCCTCTTCTTCTGTGATAGTTTAAAAATATTTTTATTTCATAAAGGGACTTAATTTGCTCTGAATCTCTTATTTTGAACTTTGAACATTTTAGTTGGCCTTGGGGACTTTTGTCTGCGTATACTTACACTTCTAGAAGGAAGAGATTTCAGAGTTCTGTGTGAGGTATACAGGGCCCTCGCCAGAGAAGATGAGACAGAAGTTGCACAATCTGGTGGTAGTGTTTCACTAGAGGAGGGACAAGGCTCTTGGTAAGTAGGGGTCATGGTGCAGCTGTGGTGGTCTCATGCCAGGTATGTCCCCGTGAGGCTGACAGTCAGGGTTCCTTTTGGGGCCGATTGCTTGAGCTCCTAGGCAGCTGAGGCCCTGCTCCACTTCCCTAACTGGCATGACTACTTACGTTTGGCGTGTCAGCAATGGCTGCCACCATGAATGCTGAGCAAGGGCTGAAATGGCATCCTTTGGCATGCTGCTTGCAGAACTTGTTCGTAGAGTTGAAAGTTGGCCTTCTCTGAAAGCTGGGCCTGGACCTCATCTCCAGGCTCTGCTCCTGTGGACCTGGGAGGTATTTGAGTTAGGTCAGAGCTCTGGTTTCCTGTAGAAACTGGTGTGTAAGCCATTGCCATCAGCATCTCTGTTAACCAGGGTGCTGCGGTGACAACTGGTATTGGAATCCTTTGTGGTGGTGCCAGTTTTCACCTGACTTGCCATTGTCCAAGAGTGGGCTGGGGGATGCACCACCAACTGTGGGACCCAGGAAATTTAACAAAAATTCCCTACCCCTGGACAAGCAGAGCAGGACTAACTCCATTTTGTGCTGTACCTGCCACCTCCTGTATGACCCCTACATGACCTGCTTATTGCTTAAGGTGCTGCCCCACCCTAGTCAAGCCGCTGAGCACACCCTTACCGGAAATCGGCTCATAAAAATGTAACCCCACCTTGTGCTCGCCAAAACTGGGCGCCAGTTCTGACCAGAGTGATAGGCCAGTTCAAATGGTCACTATAGGGTAAAATGTAATTCAATTGGCCACCTGCGTGTGGACTGACATGACTGTGCAACTTTCTGCGTATGTTACAATCCCATTTGGCCACTGGCCCCTATAAAGCTGCTATGCCTCTTAGTCTCGGGGTCCAACTCCCTGCTCCATTGTATCGGGTATACTTGGACCCAAGCTTGAGCTTGTAAATAAACCCTCGTGTGTTTGCAATCGGTGTAGGCTCCTTGGTGGTTTCTCAGATTCGCAATCTTGGGCACAACACAACCTCATGCAACTGGTTGGTATCGCTCTGTACTCAGCAGGGTCTTGAGGTCATTCTAGGTAGTCCCATCCAGTTTCTGGCCAATGGCTCTTCCTTCCCTTGCATGGGATTCGTTCATGGGCAAGATCATGCAGCCTTCCATTCTGCAACATATCTTATTAAAAAGACTTCAAAATTCTGGTTGATTAATGGGTGTTCTCTTTTCCCCACCTCCCAGAATGTTCAGGGCTGAAACAGACTTGTTCTTTTCCTTTTAAAAGTTTCCTTGTAAAAAAAAAAAATCAGGGATCCCTGGGTAGCGCAGCGGTTTGGCGCCTGCCTTTGGCCCAGGGGCAATCCTGGAGACCCGGGATCGAGTCCCGCATCGGGCTCCGGGTGCATGGAGCCTGCTTCTCCCTCTGCCTATGTCTCTGCCCCTCTCTCTCTCTCTCTCTCTCTCTCTCTCTGTGTGTGTGACTATCATAAATAAATAAAAATTAAAAAAATTGGGATCCCTGGGTGGCGCAGCGCTTTGGCGCCTGCCTTTGGCCCAGGGCGCGATCCTGGAGACCCGGGATCGAATCCCACGTCGGGCTCCTGGTGCATGGAGCCTGCTTCTCCCTCTGCCTATATCTCTGCCTCTCTCTCTCTCTCTCTCTCTCTCTCTCTCTGTGACTATCATAAATAAATAAAAAAAAATTTAAAAAAAATTAAAAAAAATTTTAAAAAATTTTAAAAAATCAATAAAAATAAATAAATAAATAAAAGTCTCCTTGTTCATTTCAGTGGGAGTTGGGTAGGGATGATAATTGAGTTGGTCTCAAACACTATTTATTTACTTACTTTTTTTTTTTAAGATTTCATTTATTCATGAGAGAGACAGAGATGGGGCAGGGCATAGACAAAGGGAGAAGCAGGGGAGCCTGCTGTAGGACTCAATCCCAGGACCCTGGGATTACGACCTGAGCCAAAGGTAGATGCTCAATTGCTGAGCCACCCAGGGGGCCTGACCTTAATCACTATTTAACCAGAAGTCTCAACCTGGCACCTGGATTGCAGTCATTCTGGGTTTATGTACAGCAACGATGCTGTCCTTTTGGACTACAGAGGAAACTCTTGTTAAGAAAGTACTGTGATCTGGCAACAGAGGCTCCAGCAGCTCCATATGCTCCCCTGCTAATTGTTGGGCACTAGGTCATCTTTCTGGAAATGTCTGGGTAGTTAATGGTAGTTAGAAGGCATAGGTGGAGGAAAGCTGTGAAAATACTTTGTTTATTTTTAAGGTAAGGATAAGATATCTGAAAGAGGGAATGCTCAGTTGTTGTTATTATCTGGAGCGAGTATTAGAGAATAGTTCCTGGATTTGTAACACACTTATTTCAATACAGCAGTATTGGTCTCCATCCTTTTTTCGTGTTTGGGGTTGCTATTCTCTGCAAACCTTCATTTTTTATTTTGGTTTTGCTTAGGCAGCCCTCTGATGTAAAAATTGGTGGAATTTGTCCCCTACATTATCATTCATTTCTGCCCAGGATGAGAATTAGTAAATTTCATGAATTGCTTTGCATTTCTGGATTTGTAACTCTGAACTTCTGATTCACCACCACCACCACCCCCCCAGGGCTGAGAAAACAGAAGTCCTCAGTGAAGATCTGTTACAGGTAACGAAATAATAATCTTTTTAAAGTGCTTTGAGTAAAGAGGAAAACAAACCAGACCTCCTAGGTGAGAGCTGAAGTGGGTTTCTGTATGTCTGTGTGTGATCTGAAAGAGCATGAAATTGATCAGTGTGGTGGTTCCGAGCTGGAAAGAAAAGCAGTTGGGTTGCACGGTGATAAAAAGGGGATCTGAGGGCAGCCCAGGTGGCTCAGCGGTTTAGCGCCACCTTCAGCCCAGGGCCTGACCCTGGAGACCCAGGATCGAGTCCGATGTCGGGCTCCCTGCATGGAGCCTGCTTCTCCCTCTGCCTGTGTCTCTGCCTCTCTCTCTCTATGTCTCTCATGCATAAATAAATAAAATCTTAAAAATAATAATAATAAAATAAAAGTCCCTTCATATAAAGTGACCAGATTGCAGACTTGAGAATGGTCACTTTAAAAAAGGGGGGGGGGGGCGGATCTGAAACCTTGGTGTCATGTTATGAAGTTCAGATGGGGCTAGTCCTGCTTTCAAGCGCCAGGTGTTGGGGTGGGGTGGGGGTGGGGCCTGGCTGGCCCGGCCATGTGCTGGTGCTGCGGCTGGTCACAGGTCCCAGGCAGGCTGAGGGACAGTCGGTCGCTGCTGTGATGGTGTCCTTGATGGGACAGGCCCTGCCAGCTGCGGCAGAGGGCCCCACCGGCTCCGATTTAGAGTTTTGTCTTCTCCTTCCATGTCACGCTTTTGTTCTCTCCAGTTCTGGGGTGAGTTGGGTCCACAGGGACTTAGAGTCTTCGTGACGGTGACCAGACCTTGCAGAACTGCTCCGAGGCCCTGAGGTGGCCTGTCATCAGCCTGGACTTGTCTTCTTCTCTGTGGGGATGGCTTTTTCCTGTTTCCTATGGGACCTGATCCAGGGCCACTGCACTTCATCGCTCAACAAGCTTCCCTAACTTGCGGCAGGAAGTTTGTTCCAGAGGGACGGGGACCCTTTATCTACACCTCTTCACTCAGCCTCAACCTCCTTGATCCCCGCCCACCCCAGAGCATGCTGGGAAGGACAGGAGCCCTTCTGTAGGAGGTTTCTCTTTAGCCTCCTCGCTTGTGTCCTTGCCGCTCGGGTCCATGACCCACAGCAGGTATGTGCACTTGAGCCCCAGAAGACCAAAGATCTGCTCCCAGGTGACTCTGTCTCTCCCTACAGAGACAAGGAGCTGACGTAGTTGAAAAGAATGTTGCTGGGACAACCCCGTGTCACAGACAAAATATCTTAAGAGTGCTTTTTTTGGGACCAGACTTTTTTTTTTTAAGGATTAGAAGGGTTTGGTTTTTCTTTTTAAGCTTTATTTATTTTAATATTTTTATTTATTTATTCATGAGAGACACACAGAGAGGGGCAGAGACACAGGCAGAGGGTGAAGCAGGCTCCATGCAGGGAGCCTGACCATGCCCTGGACTGAAGGTGGCGCTAAACCGCTGAGCCACTGGGGCTGCCCTTGTTCTGTTTTGTTGTTGTTGTTGTTGTTGTTTTTAAAGATTTTATTTATTATTCACTCATAGACAGAGGGGGGGTTGCAGAGACACAGGCAGAGGGAGAAGCAGGCTCCATGCCGGGATCCCAACGCGGGACTCTATCCCGGGACTCCAGGATTGCACCCTGGGCCAAAGGCAGGCGCCAAAGAGCCACCCAGGGATCCTCTGGTTTTATATATTAACTTAGAAGCTTATTAGTCTTTGTGATCCTGCTGTCTGAGAACTTCATCTACTCTAAGCGTGCTGACCAATAAAAATTCTGAACCAGCAAGTCTCTGGACTTTGATAAATGCACCAAGATAATGCCAGTACTTGGGTAGTCTTGGAAACACACTTGAAATATTACTGAGTGGAAAACAGAAAATAGGTCATGGCTCTGGTAGTAGGTGTGTATTCATTCCCATGGCAAGTCTAGTAACGTGCTGTATCGCATATGGGCATTCTGATGCCAATACTTGATTTCCTCAAAGTGACTCATGGTGTGCTGGCCTGATTGCTGACTTCCAGGAATGTTAAGCCTGAGAAAATAGATCTGGAGGCAGGGGACATCTTTATGGATAGCTGATATGCTCTTAAACTTGAAAAGGAATCTCAGAGCATCCCATAATTCAGTAATCATACTAGTAACATATTCAAATGCTGCTAACTGTAAAGAAGGGTAGAGGATGCCCTCTTTATCCCCAATCCAGCATTCTTTAGAAGCAAAACACAAAATGTTTGTGAATGTAAAATCCGAGCACATCACACAATGTCTGGCACATAGAAAGTGCTCGCTAAATATTTGCCCAATGTTGAATGGATGAATGAACATTCGCAGTGGATAGCTTTCTAAAAGGGTTAAAGAGCCAACATCCCCACATGGAAATAAGGACAGAACCAGTTTTGGAAGTAGGTTAATTTAAGTGTCAACCTGGGAATTTCAGGTGATAAACAGTAGCTTAATGTACCAGGAATTCTAGTTGCAATAACATTTGGTTAGTTAGGTAGGCTTTTATCAATGATAAACTATGGGAAGTATTAACCAGCCATAAAAGAACCTTTCACAGAAATGTACATTTCTTGACGATGAGGGAGGGCCGTGTGTGTTGGAATACACAGTAGCTACTTTAGAATAACTCCAGGAGGAGGATCAAGAGATAGAATGGATGCCAACAAAGGAAAAGGAAAGAAAATTCCTCATCAAGAGTAAATACAGTATCAAATGGAGAAGAAAAGAAAATAGAATAGGAATATTAAATTTCTAGGTCACTCTGCATCCTAGCAGTTATGGAAATGTGATGGTCAGATGCTAATTAGAAATACATTATCGGTTGCTGCGCCGCCGCCCTGCAATCCCTGGCTTCTCTTTCTCCTTTCTTCTCGCTGAGCCACTTTTCTCCTAGAGCATGACCGTCGTCTCCGTCCTGCAGCGGGAGCCACTTGTCCTGGGCGGCCGACTTGCACCCCTGGCTTTTCCGCCCGCGGTTACTTCGGAGTTCTCCCCATGGTGACCACCGCCCCGCCGCCTTTACCCCGAATCCCGACCCCGGGCACTGCCCCCCACCCTCTTCCTCCATCACTTCCTTGGGGGAGACGGTCCCTACCTGACCCCGCAGCCTCGCGCCCCAGCGCCTCTGTCCAACTGCGTTCTGGCTCCGGCGGGAGGCACCTCTCTGGCAGCGCCAAAGAAGCAGCGCAAGAAGAGGGTGCGGGTCAGCCCGGCGGGGCAGCTGCCCAGCCGCTTCCATCAGTACCAGCAGCACCGGCGAGCCTCGAGGCCGGGCGGGGCCCCGCGACGGGCGAGCTGAGCGCAGGAAGTCCCAGACCGGGCCTCCAGTTTGGCCCCGGGTCCTGCGGCCGCAGCTCAAACTGAGGAAGCGAGCCGTTCCCTGGCCAGCTGCCGCCCCTGGCGCCCAGCCAACCCTCCTTCAGAAGAGAGGTTTTAAAATCAAAGATGGCCAATTTTCCCAGCACCATTTACTGAAGAGACTGTCTTTCTTCCAGTGGATAGTCTTTCCTGCTTTGTCAAATATTAGTTGACCACAGAGTTGAGGGTCCATTTCTGGGTTCTCTATTCTGTTCCATTGATCTGTGTGTCTGTTTTTGTGCCAGTACCACACTGTCTTGATGACCACAGCTTTGTAGTACAACCTGAAATCTGGAATTGTGATGCTCCCAGATACGGTTTTCTTTTTTAAAATTCCCCTGGCTATTCGGGGTCTTTTCTGATTCCATACAAATCTTAAAATAATTTGTTCTAACTCTGAAGAAAGTCCATGGTATTTTGATAGGGATTGCATTAAACGTGTAAATTGCCCTGGGTAACATTGACATTTTCACAATATTAATTCTGCCAATCCATGAGCATGGAATGTTTTTTCATCTCTTTGTGTCTTCCTCAATTTCTTTCAGAAGTGTTCTATAGTTTTTAGGGTATAGATCCTTTACCTCTTTGGTTAGGTTTTTCCTGGGTATCTTATGCTTTTGGGTGCAATTGTAAATGGGATTGACTCCTTAATTTCTCTTTCTTCAGTCTTGTTGTTAGTGTATAGAAATGCCACTGACTTCGGGGCATTGATTTTGTATCCTGCCACGCTGCTAAATTGCTGTATGAGTTCTAGCAATCTTGGGGTGGAGGCTTTTGGGTTTTCTATGTAGAGTGTCATGTCATCGGCAAAGAAGGAGAGTTTGACTTCTTTGCCAATTCGAATGCCTTTAATGTCTTTTTGTTGTCTGATTGCTGAGGCTAGGACGTCCAGTACTATGTTGAATAGCAGTGGTGAGAGTGGACATCCCTGTCTTAGTCCTGATCTTAGGGGAAAGGCTCCCAGTGCTTCCCTATTGAGAATGATATTTTCTGTGGGCTTTTCGTAGATGGCTTTTAAGATGTTGAGGAATGTTCTCTCTATCTCTACACTCTGAAGAGTTTTGATCAGGAATGGATGCTGTATTTTGTCAAATGCATTCTCTGCATCCAATGAGAGGAACATATGGTTCTTGGTTTTTCTCTTGCTGATATGATGAATCACATTGATTGTTTTACGAGTGTTGAACCAGCCTTGTGTCCCGGAAACAAATCCTACTTGGTCATGGTGAATAATTTTCTTAATGTACTGTTAGATCCTATTGGCTAGTATCTTCTTGAGAATTTTTGCATCCAGTGTTCATCAGGGATATTGGTCTATAATTCTCCTTTTTGGTGGGGTCTTTGTCTGTTTTTGGAATTAAGGTGATGCTGGCCTCATAGAACAAATTTGGAAGAACTCCATCTCTTTCTATCTTTCCAAACAGCTTTAGTAGAATAGGTATGATTTCTTCTTCTGCATGTGGACATTCACTGCAGAAGAATGAAACTAGACCACTCTCTCGCACCATACACAAAGATAAACTCAAAATGGATGAAAGATCTAAATGTGAGACAAGATTCCATCAAAATCCTAGAGGAGAACACAGGTGACACCCTTTTTGAACTCGGCCACAGTAACTTCTTGCAAGATATATCCACGAAGGCAGAAGAAACAAAAGCAAAAATGAACTATTGGGACTTCATCAAGATAAGAAGCTTTTGCACAGCAGTCAACAAAACTAAAAGACAACCTACAGAATGGGAGAAGATATTTGCAAATGACGCATCAGATAAAGGGCTCGTTTCCAAGATCTATAAAGAACTTATTAAACTCAACACCAAAGAAACAAACAATCCAATCATGAAATGGGCAAAGGCATGAAGAGAAATCTCACAGAGGAAGACATAGACATGGCCAACACACACATGAGAAAATGCTCTGCATCACTTGCCATCAGGGAAATACAAATCAAAACCACGAGATACCACCTCACACCAGTGAGAATGGGGAAAATTAACAAGGCAGGAAACCACAAATGTTGGAGAGGATGTGGGGAAAAGGGAATCCTCTTGCACTGTTGGTGGGAATGTGAACTGGTGCAGCTACTCTGGAAAACTAGAGGTTCCTCAAAGGGTTAAAAATAGATCTGCCCTACGACCCAGCAATTGCACTGTTGGGGATTTACCCCAAAGATACAGATGCAAAGAAACACGGGGACACCTGCACCCCGATGTTTCTAGCAGCAATGTCCACAATAGCCAATCTGTGGAAGGAGCCTCGGTGTCCATCGAAAGATGAATGAATAAAGAAGATGTGGTTTATGTATACAATGGAATATTACTCAGCCATTAGAAATGACAAATACCCACCGTTTGCTTCAATGTGGATGGAACTGGAGGGTATTATGCTGAGTGAAGTCAGTCAATCGGAGAAGGACAAACATTATATGTTCTCATTCATTTGGGGAATATAAATGATAGTGAAAAGGAATAGAGGGGAAGGAGAAGAAATGGGTAGGAAATATCAGAAAGGGAGACAGAACATGAGAGACTCCTAACTCTGGGAAACAATCTAGGGGTGGTGGAAGGGGAGGAGGGGAGGGCGGGGGGTGGGGGTGACTGGGTGGCGGGCACTTACGGGGACACTTGAAGGGATGAGCACTGGGTGTTATTCTGTATGTTGGCAAATTGAACACCAATAAAAATAAATTTATTATAAAAAATAAAAATAAAATCAAAGATGGGAAAATCGGAGAAAATTGCCATTCCCCACGGCCAGCTTGTTCATGGTATATATACACTTGTGTGAACAACCAAAGATAAACAGACAGAAAAACAAATATAACTTACCACTAACCAAGATCACCTCTGCAAAAAGAAATAAAATAACTTTGGCAGGATTTTGTTTCATCTGCTTTAATTCCGAAGCAGGAAAAAAAGCCTTTTAACAATACTGAGAATATTAAAAATATGCATTTGAAGAAATCAGCATTTCTAACTGAAGTGAACAAAAAGGAAAAATATGTTGGGGCAAAGTTTAATGATCCACCTTCTCCTAGTGTTCTTCCAAAGCCTCCTATTCACTGGATGGGAAGCACTATCGAAAATTCCAACCAAAATAGGGAGTTGACAGCAGTACACTTAAAAACTCTCCTAAAAATTCAAACTTAGATCTCAGATTGCAATGTCTGTCAGTTTTCAAAATCTTTGGACTCTTGAAAAGAAAATTGGTACAGAAATGAAAATATGCCTTGTAACTTACAAGTGCAAAAGATGAGTTGAAAAAATTACAACCAACAACTTGTATTATGTTTTATATTTTGTAAATCCTGTATACCATGTATTATGTGTATATTGTTCATACTTGACAGGTACATTATAGTTTCGTTATGAAAGTATGTATTTTGCCCTTCCAAACGGTAGGTGTTTTGTATATATACAATGGAGAAATTTTAAGTGTTAAGTGTACAAGGTACTGAGATTTTTTTTTAAAGAAACAGCTATCTAATCTCAAGGTGAAGATCTAAATGGGAACAGTTTACTGATGAACTACTGAAGTTTAAATCTGTGGCACAATCATTGTAAACATGGGGTTTGTCTATGTTTCTCTAAATTGGTTTCTGCGTTCTAACCTGTAATTACTGGAAAACTATTCCCATTTTTACCAAGCTTAATTTCTGGTTTTTGGTTTATCCATTCAAATTTAAGATACCTCTAATTTTAATGCCAACAAAATTGATTGTACTCAAATTTTTAAATAATAATATTAATTTGCCCCCCCCCTTTTAAAATAAAAAGAAATAAGCAGTATCAAGCAGGAATGCTGAGGGAGTGAATTATCACAACATTCCTATGATTTTAGTATAAAGCATTTACATATTGCACTTTATTTCAAGAACAAAAATTTAAAGCCACCGCAGGTAGGTAAATAAGGGCACGTTAGCTCCTGGGAGAATGCTCTATACAGTCACATTAGAATATGATAACAATTATTACTTTGCTTTTTAGTGGCTTCCAGAAAACTATCTATTAACTACTGTCACTGAACTCTTAGTGAGTCCATCACTCTGGGGCTTGTTAAAACTAGAGGGTGATCATGTAGTTTCACTTTATTAATAAATTGCTCTGCTGATTGTTACAGGGAACTGGCATCCCTCCAGGACCTCTCTCATTATGATACATTTGGGTGCCTGTTTTTCTCATAATCGAATACCACAAAGAGGAACCCAAGAGAGTCCTCTTAGGCATCTTGGGAAGTTGTTAAGCAAGTTCTGATTGCCCTCAGAGCAAGTGAAAAGCAGCTGCCCTGTTCTCAATTAAACTTCCCTCCTGTGGGAGAGAGGGCCTCTGTTGAGTGGGAATAGTTTCTCAATGATGGTTTAAATAGATAGTACTCAGCCATTAGAAACGAAAATACCCACCATTTGCTTCAACGTGGATGGAACTGGGGGGTATTATGCTGAGTGAAGTCAGTCAATTGGAGAAGGACAAACATTATATGTTCTCATTCATTTGGGGAATATAAATAATAGTGAAAGGGAATATAAGGGAAGGGAGAAGAAATGTGTGGGAAATATCAGAAAGGGAGACAGAACATAAAGACTCCTAATTCAGGGAAACGAACTAGGGGTGGTGGAAGGGGAGGAGGGTGGGGGTGGGAGTGAATGGGTGACGGGCACTGGGGGGGGCACTCGACAGGATGAGCACTGGGTGTTATTCTGTATGTTGGTAAATTGAACACCAATAAAAAATAAATTTATTTTAAAAAATAAAAATCATAAAAATGAAGCCAGGGGCACCAGACTGGCTCAGTCAAAATGAGTGAGTGAGTGAGTGAGTGAGTGAGTGAATGAATGAATGAATGAATGAATGAATAAATGAATAGAGATTGTCAAGACCTGTTCATCTTTTAGAAACTAAACTATTTATGGGTGAAATGTTGTAATGTCTGAGATTTCCTTTAAAATACTTTCAAGGGGCACCTGGCTGGCTCAGTCAGTAGAGCATGCCACTCCTGACCTCAGGGACATGAGTTTGAGTCCCACATTGGGTGCAGACATTACTCTAAAAAAGTAATAAGGAGATCCCTGGATGGCTCAGCAGTTTAGTGCCTGCCTTTGGCCCAGGGCATGGTCCTGGAGTCCCGGGATCAAGTCCCACATCAGGTTCCCTGCATGGAGCCTGCTTCTCCCTCTGCCTGTGTTGTGTCTCTTTCTCTCTCTCTCTCTCTCTCTCTCTCTCTCTAATGAATGAATAAATTAAAAATATTTTTTAAAAATAATAAAAATACACAACAACTAAACAAATAACCCTAACAAAACAAACAGAATAAAAACAAAACACTGGAGGGGATAAATGAAACGTCACTGGCAAAATGTTGAAGTCTACACAATGGTTCATCATAGTGCTCTACTTTTCTGTATGTTTGATAATTTCTACAATGGAAAATTTCAAATAGGTGTATATAAGAGGATTCTTTATCTCCTACATATATTTAACAGTTATTTTCCTACGTATTAGGATTCTTTCGGTTATAAAGGATAGAAACTCCAATTTACACTGGCTTAAACAAAGATTCTTGTAGCTAAAGAGTCAAGGGCAGTTCTAGGTATCAGGTGATGCTTGATCCTACCGCTCAGTGGTGTCACCAGGACTATTTATCACTTGCTCTGCCTCCTGTGGTGGTTGGTATCAATTGAAGGCCCACATGTCTCCAGTTTCTGAAAGACTGCCAACAACCACAGGGTTACATGTATCATCCAGCCAGAGCTGGATTTGTCCTAGCATTTCCAACAAAAGTCCTGATGAGATCAGCTTAAGGTCATATGCCTAAACCTGAGCCATGTTCCTTCCAGCCATGGAGGTGGAAGGAATCCTCCTTTATTAAATTAGGTCACATTTCACTCCTAGAAATCAGGGTCAGGAACCGCACTGATCTGCAAATGGAATCTGTTTTTGGGAAAGAGGAAAGGAAAATGGATGCTAACAGGCAGTCAACAAATATCTGCTAAACTCCCCCAAAGTGTAAAGCTTCCTAGACAATAGAATAGAGGACATTTCAACATATCTTCTAAAACTGAAATATAGATGTAAAGCCATAGTCAGAGAACAGGGGCCTGGATAGTCTGCAGGGGTGAAAGATGACCTTAACGAAAGGACAAGCAGTGTCTGGAGTGGATGGGAATAGTGGAACTCTATGAGGTATTACTGTAACACCAAAAACAAACAAACAAACAAAACAAACATTACAAGACACCTACAAATTAGTATCTCTCAGGAATATCGATTCAAAAATCCTCAACAAAATACTACCAAATCAAATCCAACAGTGTATAATAAGAAATATACGGTGGGGATGCCTAGGTGGTGCAGTTAGAAGAGCATATGACTCTTGGTTGTGGCTCAGGTTGAGGTCTCAGGCTCATGAGATCAAGCCCTGCATTGAGTTCTGTGCTCAGGATGGAGTCTGCTTGGATCCTCTATCCCTCTTCCTCTGCTCCTCCCCCTGTCCACTGTCTCTCTCTCTCTCTTAAATATTTTTTTTAAAAAAACAAGAATTAGATAGTATAACTTATTCCAGGTATGCAAGGCTGGTTTAATATTCAAAAATATATTGAGGGACACCTGAATGCCTCAGTGGTTGAGTGTCTGCTTCTGGCTCAGGGTGTGATCCTGGGATCCAGGATCAAATCCCACCTCGGGCTCCCTGCATGGAGCTTGCTTCTCCCTCTGCCTGTCTTTGCCTCTCTCTCTCTCTCTCTCTCTCTCTCTCTCCCTCTCTCTCTCCCTCCCTCCCCCCCCACCCCTCTCTCCACGTCTCTCATGAATAAATAAATAAAAAATTTTAAAACATACAGATTTTACACCGTTCAGAATATTAACTCAAAATGAATTCTAAACCTAAATGTAAATGATAATAAAACTCCTGTTAGATAATATAGGAGATAACCTAGATGATCTTGGGTTTGGTGATTACTTTTTAGATACAACACTAAATATACAACTCATGAAAGAAATAAATGAAAAGGTGGACTTCATTAGCATTACAAACTTCTACACTGCAAAAGACAAGGTCAGACAATTAGAAGAGAAGACAGAGACATGTCACAGACAGTGTTTTCTGAGTACCAGTTTGGGATACACTGAAGGACCTAGATTTCTAAGGTCCTTTCCAGATCCTTCTATATACATCCTCCATGGCAGGAGAGGCTCGAATACTTACAAGACTGCTAGGTCTGTGTGATCCTTCAGGTTCTTCTTACCAGTAAAGCAAATGCTAGAGAGCAGACATTGCAGAGATGGATACCAGGAGGAGGAGCAACCTGAGCGGGGGTGATATTCCTGCAGTGTACGTGGAATCCACTCTTCCTATTCCAGGGCGAAGATCTCTGAGCCTTGGGTTTGAGCATTCATGCAGATAAAATGATAGCCTTGGATAATCATAGGTCCCCACATATAATTCTCTGTGTGATCCTTCAGAAGACTTGAAGCTCTTTTCTTCTACCTCTTCGGGTAAAGAGCAAGACTAGGACTCATGGCCATCACAACCAATGAAGCACTTGATACCTCAAGAAGGAAGATTATTGAACCAGTCAATGCTCTGAGTAACCAAAGCTAATGTGCAGGTGGCCATTGCATTGCAGCCTCTCCCCTTTGTAATATTCCATTCTTGTGTTTATTACAGATGATAATGTGTCAGTCTTGTGCTTGACACTGAAGAGTCAAGGCTACATGAGACACAGCCCCTGCGCTCCTCATGCTTACATGGGGGAAGACAAACAAAACAAGTAAACAATCCAAACAACTCTAAGTGGTGATGCATGTTATGATGGAAATATATACAGTGCTCAGATGGATAAGAGCAGATATGACCGGTACCTGAGCAAAAGGAAGAGAGAGCCCTTGTGCAAGTTTGGATTTTAAAATTTGGGTGTTTCGAAGAGATCATAGAACTGAATATTGCAGAAGTGCCTCTTCATTGAAAGAACAAGAGCAGTAATACAAGCTTCAAAAAGTGCTTAGCATTCTTGCTCTCCAGCTCTCCAGGGCAATGAAACACTCTTCTCATAGTTCCAAAAGCTCATCAACCCCACCATTTTAATTTGATTCCAAGCTCTCCTCCTGACCTTCCCCTCCAGCAAAGGCAGTGGAGGTTCTCAAGATCAGTGTGAGGTTCCAGATCGTGTCTGTCTAATGGTGGGGAGAACTCTAGGTCTGGCAGTCTCTACACTGTGGCCACTTAGCACAGTGCAGAGAAGAGGTTGAGGATTTGGGGGATATGCAGGTCACCAATCCAGTTCTCAGAACCAAGCTTGCAGCCACTCTAAGGCTGTTATCTGAACCATATGAAATGGAGCATCTTCTGGATTATCCTAGAATCATTTGGTTATAAAGGATGTATTTCTGAGAAATTTAATACTAATGTTTCAGGCTAAACCTAGGGTTGTGTGTTACACTTTCTCTTTAAACCATGTCTAAATACATTTTGATTCCATGTTGCTTTTTTGGTAATCTGCTCTCATTCATGTGAGGAAGCTACAGAAATTCCTTCTTCCAGTGTGCACATGTCCAACCCTAATCCTAATCCTGAGTTGTGGAACACTGCTGCTGGTTATTGGCTACACAGACACTCCGATAGAGGCTTCTCACTTCTCAACTGCAATGTCCTGCTCCTGCTTTCCTGTACAACCTTCTTCCCAACCACTTGGTCCAGAGGGCAGTCACCTTCGTGTCACCAATCAGGACAAATGTGCTTCTGTCCTAGGTCCTGTGTAATTTGAGGCAACTCACAGAAGCTATGAAAGAGGGAATTACCAAGTGATTGCTTAAAGTCTCCTGCACTCATGGGAGGAATGAAAGGCAACCTATCCTCTCTCTAGCCCATTGATCATCTTATAGACAAGGACAGTGGAGCATGAGGAACAGAGAGCAAGGAAAGGGGAATGAAACCAGAGAGGGAGGGAAAGATAGATGGTTGCTCCATGCACTTGAAAAACTGACCAACCTGGACTTGTCTCAGGTAAAAAATCAGTCCTTTCCTATTGCCTAGTCTTGTCAGTTCCTCAGCGTGCCTATCCGTGTTACATGAGCTCAGTGGGCCATCTAGGAGGCAAATATCTTCTAAGGGCAAAGTCCACGGAAAAGGTTCCAGAACTCTAGTAGAATAGCCACCTCTGCCTGGGCAGGCAGAGTATGCTGCAAAAATACACGGCACCAACATCTCAGTAGTTTAACAGAAGTTTATTTCTCATTCCCATAAAGTCCATTACAGGTGCTCTCCATGGAGGTGGGGGGCTCAGGATCCCAGATGACTTTGACTTTTTGTGGCCCCTGTTTCTATATGGGCTTCCACGACTGATGCAGGAAGAACACTACAGAGTCCTGCACCAACAAACAAAAGCCTTAGCCCAGAAGTGGGGCTTCTGCTCACAACCCATTACCCACAACTATCCTTCATCTGCAACTGGGAGGAGAAAACCATAACAACTCCTTTTACTCTTCACTAGAACACTGGCCCTGTGAGGGTGTATCTTTGGCTCTTTTGCTCACTACTATGCTCTCAGTCTAGAACAGTGTCTGGGCACACAAGCGGCCCCCATGAAATCGACTGAACGTAGCACCAAGATGTCCACCTGTATCCTGGGATGGGAACAGGGTACCCAAAGCCTAAGGATGAGGGCGATGGGCAATGGCTATGTAGAAGGGAGCTTCATAGTTGTCTGTGCTTATGAACTAATACTTGGTGTAGTTCATCTGGGGAAGAAAACAAAATCCTGCTGAGAGCACCAGCTCAGGTGACTTACACCATAATGTACTGATGTACTGAGGCCAAGGACTAAATCAACTGAGCATAATCACCACCTACAGTGCCATAAATACATCTGCTTCCTTACTGCAGTCTGCCCAGCAGATCACTGGGGAGCAGGGGAAAGGGAAACAAATGCACATGGGCTGAGCATCCACCACTGGCCAGGCTTGTGAGGTGCTTTTCTTTCAGCAACTCCTCTTGTCCTAGAATAACCCTGAGTTGAAATAGAGAACATGGAGACCGCAGTGTTTTGGCAACCAATCAAGCCACAGGAATGTTCTATAGTTAGAAACTAGATACAACACAATGTCATCCAGTGCCCTGCAGGGGTAACGTACACATCCTGTTAATCGTGCCTTCAGGGCTCACTGATGCAGCTAAGGGACAGCCGACTCACTGCCTACCATCTTGAAGAAGTCCTTGTATCTGAGCCTTAACTTCATCTTTCATAAGGTATTTGGAAGAGATCATTTAACCCCCTTCCTGACACCACCTAAAACCTCCAATAGGAACACATGCTGAGTCACTGTTGTAGACAGGAGTCCTAAGACGATCCACAGCCCATAGAGATATTCAGCCATCTATTAGTTGCCAATTAAGGCTCTTGTTAAACGCTGTGTAAAGAGACAGATGGACTCTGCCTGCCTAGTAATGGTTTACAGTGAAAGACAATATGAATGCAGATTCACTCATCTTTGCCTACCACTCAGCATCACTTCCCAAACCTTTCCTCTTGGGAACCCAATCTCCTGCCACACCCAGTAAACCGTATCATACAGGCAGCACACACTGCAGTTCCTAAGCATAACGCTATCCTTGTGTGTTTGTGTGTGTGCTTTTTAATTTGAGACGTGAGCACGTGTGGGTGCACGAATGGTGGGGAGAGGCAGGAGAGGATAAGGGAAAAGCAGATTCCTTACTGAGCAAGGAGCCAGATTCTCGGCTGGATCCCAGGAACTGAGATCATTGACCTGAGCTAAAGGTACTTAATCAAGTAAGCCCTGCAGGTGCCCCTGTCCTTTTTCTTAAAGACAAACGAAAGCCAAATGAAAAAGCAAATAAAATCATGAGCTCATCCTGAACTCCTGTTAATTTTCTTTTAGGCCAAAAAAAAGTGCTCTATGTTTTATCATACTGAGATTATAAGGTCTACTTTCTTTTACTGCAGAAATTTCTTTACACGTAATACATAATCCATGGCTAAACATTCCAACCCGTTTTCATATGATCTCATTAGAGATGTTTATCTTTTTCAAACACTACCAATGAGGTATAAGATAGTGCATTAGTATTTTATCTGGCAGATTCCCTAGTGGTGAAGTAAATTACATCTCATCACAGTAAAAATGGTGCTAAAAGGATTCAAGAGCTAAAGTTGCTAAAATGTTCAAGGAACTCAAATCATGTCCAATTTTGGGAAGAGTGTCCAATTACATGGGAGAGGATGAAAATCCAATTTGGTTCTTGGAAAATTTGACAATTCATTTTTGTGTCATAGATCTCTTGAAATAGGTAATCCTAGTACCTTGAAGGCAATGGTATGCAATTAAACATGCAGGTTATTGCTTTTTCTTTTGGAAGACCATGCTACAAATGTTTCTATCAATGTGTTTAAAGCTGGCTGGGAATTCATGGCAAAACCAACAGTATTTACCATCTGTAGTCACAAAAGATTGATTCATGTATGCTTCTGCTATTAAAAGCTGTATTGGCGATTTTGCCAGGTAGAATTGCAAAAATGTTTCTTTCAACACCTTTCTTGCTAATGAATTCCCTGAAGGTTATGTGTAAAAATGTGAATAGTACAAAACTACTTACAGGAATCCCTGGCAGAGTCAACCTTGATTCCTTTCTGTTAAATATATTTGTATCACTAAATTTTTCACTGATTAAGTATTATTCATGCTTTTGTATTTTGTTTTGTAAACCTCATGGTCACCTCTATTTGGTGAATTTCTTCAGAATGAGGACCCTGGATAAGCTTCTGTTCAGTTTAGCGGTGGAGTTTCTGGTGTCTAAGAAGGCTTGATCTCCTGCTGAAGTTTCTCCTGCACACGCTACAAGTATATGGTTGCTCACCTGTGTGGGTTCTCCGATGTTTAATAAGGTGGGAGTTCTGACTGAATTTTTTTCCACATTCATGACATGTAAAGGGCTTCTCTCCAGTGTGAGTTCTTTGGTGTGTATGTAGATTTGTATTTTGACTGAAGCTTTTCCCACACCAGGAGCATTTGTATGGTTTTATTCCTTGGTGGGTTGTTAAGTGCTTATTAAGATCAGAACTCCATCTAAACCTCTTATCACACTGTTGACATTTATATGGTTTCTCTTCAGTGTGAATTCTTTGGTGTTTAATAAGGTCAGAGCTAACTTTGAAGCTTTTCCCACATTCCTGGCATTTAAATGGCTTTTCTCCAACACGGGCTTTCTTATGAAGATCCATAAGTTTTAGCAACTCTTGTTTCCAGCTTGAAAGTTTCTTTCTTTTCTTTATGGGAAAATCTCGGTGCCACTTCCCCATCCTGTGTGTATCACCATGATTTTCCTTGCCTGTCATTTTCTGGAGAACTTTCACTCTGGTCTTTTTTGATACGATGTCTCCTGGTGCCTGTATTTCTAAGTCAGAAAGACATACAGGCTGATGGTTCTCAGTGTCAGTTTTGAGCTTTAACCCTATGGGAATAAACATAATAATCAGCCAAATGTAGGGAAGAGCAAAATAGAAAAATTCAATGATTACTGACATAGAAAATACAGATAAGCAGAATTTATTATTTTTTTAGACTTTATTCATTTGAGAGAGAGACAGAGACTGCAACAGAGAGCACAAGCAGAGAAGAGAGGGAGGAACAGGCTCCCCACTGAGCAGGGAGCCAGATGAGGGGCTCAATCCCAGGACCCTGGAATCATGACCTGAGCTGAGGCAGACATTTAACCAACTGAGCCGCTGAGGTGCCCCAATAAGCAAAATTTTAAATGCTAATTCCCTGCAAAGGTTGCTATCAAAGAACATTTGTCCTCTTCCCATGGTAATATTTACCTGTAGGCAGCTCTCCAAGACTGTCCTTGAACTCCAAGGGCCCTTGAACCCATGGCTCTTCTCCTTGTTCTAGATAGGAGATCACTTTAGGTTTGGGGAGCACAAATAATGCTGTGAAATGGAAAAAATGGAGGTCAAGGACTGGGAACTCAACAACTGTCCACCCACTCCATACTATTTCAGAAGCAGCAAAGGACAGTTTACAGTGGTCAGTGAGTAAGTAGACTCTCCCATCTGGTTTTGGGTTTATACTATACTGTATACACAATGGAGAGATGGAGAAATAAACCTAAGCCAGATTCATGGAGAAGATAAAGTGCATGGGAATCCATCCACAGTGCCCCTCTTCTGCCACCAAGATTGCCCTATATTTGAACAAGATGGAACCAAACACCAGAGTCTGCAGGGAATACAAGTTAGTCCTATTAATCCTTAGGATTAGCCCAAGTCTAGCAGAGCAAGGTACAGGTCAGTGGATTACTAATGTATCATGTGCATCAGTGATTCCCCTCATGATAACAGTTAACTTCTTACTTAGCCCCTTAAGCAGCACACACTGGACTAGGAAAGATTTCTCCTACTCCTTCAGCTCACTGCTTCTTATCCATGTGGAAAAAAACAGACCAGAATCAGAGAAACTTTTCTAAATATACATTGTCAAGTTGGAGAACTATTCATCACTCAGTCAATATGTAATGATTGGCTAAAATGTGCCAGGCACTCTCTTTGGGCTAATGATATAGCGGTGATTAATCCAAGCCCCTGATCTCACAGGAGCTCACCTTCTGGTGGGAGCAGACAACCAAACAGCAATAACGTTTTCAGCACGTGATGAATATTTTGAAAAAAATTAAAGCAGGATAACTCAGCATTTAGGATTCTGCTTCTCTGAAGCTATTTTAGATGAGGTAGTATGAAGACCTCCTTGAAAAGCTGATATGCAGCAAAAACGTAAAAGCTAGAGTTTTTGCCAATGGCCAGAAATGTGTGCCAGGCAGAGGAAAGATCAAAGTAGAAGTGAGGAAGGCAAGTTCAAGAAAAAAAAAGATCAGTGAGGCTCAGGAGGACTGAGCAAGGGCACAAGTGGCAGCAGATGAGGGCACCACGGTGTACAGGGTCAGATCTTAGAGGACCCTAAGCACTTCAATAAGGTGTGCATTTTATTCTGAATGTGATGAGAAGCCATTGTAAGGTTTGAAATGGGAAATGTCATGATTTCATCAGGTTTTTTAAAGATTCTGGAGTGTGGGAAGGCAAGCGGCAGGGGCACCAGTCATAAAGTACTGAGGTCAGTCTGGTTAGACAGGCTGCTGGCTTAAGCCAGGATGCTAACAGCACAAGGAGATGAGACATGGCTGCACTCAGGCTACACTGTGGAGGTGGAGCCAAAAGGACAGGGATGCATTAAAATGGATTATGACGGCAAGATCACAGTCAAGGATGACTGTATGTTCCTTCCTCTTAGTTCCCGGGCAAACGTTCTTTACTGAGAAGTGAGAGATATGAGGACAGATTTGGGAGAGGAGAAAAAATAAATCAAGAATCTACAAAACAAAAAAAGGAATCTACATAGCATCTGGAGGGTGCATCTCCCCAAAGGTCCCCAGGTGATCTGCATATACCCTACCCCTGTCTACAGACCATCTAGTTCAGAAACAACCAGTTATTGGAACAAAGCCTCTCAGATGAATACATTCCCAGGAAGCAGAGAACATGACAGATTACTCAACTTCTACCCAATGGGAGAGGGAGATTCTTTACCTAGAGAGATGACAGTCTCATAGTTTTCTCGCATTACATCATTGTAGAGGGCCTTCTGAGTGGGATCCAGTAACTCCCATTCTTCCTGGGAAAAATACATGGCCACTTCTTCAAATGTCAACAAGCTCTAAAGAAGACAATGGACTTCAGCTCTGTACTTGCCACTACAGAAGCAGCCCTACTTTCTGGCCCATGAACTACATGGTAGGCAAGGCTGAATGAATTAACAGCAAATAATTTTTTAAGTGAAAAGGGAGAAAAGAAGGAGGCAAAAGGATCAGCAGCAGAGTAGGAGATGCCTAGTTTCTAGAGAATATTGGCACATGTGAGCACCTGCACAACAATGTGGGTCCTGGGCAGCAAGGGAGCCCTCAATAGCTGGATCACACAGCTCACCTGGGACTCAGGCAAGATGAGCTCAGGTGCCACTGTCGATTCTTTGGTGATTATCTGCTCAGGAAAGGCTAGGATCTTGTGAACAGGCACAGCTGTGGGTGGAAAAGAGCCAGAGGAAATTTCTCTTGCTACTGATTATGAACATCTTTAGGTTATTTCTAAAGTACAGATAATCCTGATTCTTTCAGCCGAAATGGAATACTTTTAAAACTATTACATCTGGGCAGCCTGGGTGGCTCAGAGGTTTAGCACCACCTTCAGACCAGGCCCTGCGTACGACACAGCAATTGCACTGTTGGGGATTTACCCCAAAGATACAGATACAATGAAACGCCGGGACACCTGCACCCCGATGTTTCTAGCAGCAATGTCCACAATAGCCAAACTGTGGAAGGAGCCTCGGTGTCCATCGAAAGATGAATGGATAAAGAAGATGTGGTTTATGTATACAATGGAATATTCTTCAGCCATTAGAAATGACAAATACCCACCATTTGCTTCAATGTGGATGGAACTAGAGGGTATTATGCTGAGTGAAATAAGTCAATCGGAGAAGGACAAACATTGTATGTTCTCATTCATTTGGGGAATATAAATGATAGTGAAAGGGAATAGAAGGGAAGGGAGAAGAAATGTGTGGGAAATATCAGAAAGGGAGATAGAACATAAAGACTGCTAACTCTGGGAAACGAACTAGGGGTGGTGGAAGGGGAGGAGGGTGGGGGTGACTGGGTGACAGGCACTGAGGGGGGCACTTGACGGGATGAGCACTGGGTGTTACTCTCTATGTTGGCAAATTGAACACCAAAAATAATAAATTTATTATTTAAAAAAAAAGAATTGAGTATCTATTAACCCCTACATGGGGATCCCTGGGGGGCTCAGCAGTTTAGCGCTTGCCTTTGGCCCAGGGCGCGATCCTGGAGTCCCGGGATCGAGTCCCACATTGGGCTCCCAGCATGGGGACTGCTTCTCCCTCCTCCTGTGTCTCTGCCTCTCTCTCTGTGTCTCTATCTCTATCATAAATAAATAAATAAATCTTAAAAAAAATCTCTACAACAGGTTCCCCAGTTGACTTTCTTTGGTTTCATGAATGAAAGCAATAAAAGGATTTTTTTTCCTTATGCATCATGAAATATTCAGCTGGGCAAAATTAAGAAGTGTTTAAAATTGCAGAACTCTGTCCACTGTGCCAAGGAATAGAAATGGGCAAGTAGAAATTAACTTGGTGAGTTCAAGAAACAGCAGTATTAGTATGGATAAAGAGGAAAGGTACAAGTGGTAGATGCTTAGAGGCCAGATCTTGGAGCTCCTGGGTACTTTGGTGAGGAATTTAGATTTTACTTGAAAGAGTGAGAAGTCATTATAAGATTTTTAAAAGGGTGACATCAAAATCCATCAGAGTTTTTAAAAACCTTGGCTGTTGCATGAAAAGTACATTGTGGAAGGCTAAGAATGGTGCCAGCAAGCACCAGTTAGAAAGTACTGAGGTGAGCCTGGTTACACACTCCCCTGGATTAGACCAAGATAACAATTCAAGAGGATGAGACATGGTTAGATTCAGGGTATACTGTGAATGTGGAGCCACGAGGAAGATTAGGAGTGGGGAAGAAGAGCAAGATCAGAGTAAAGAATGATCACAAGTTTTCTGGCCTAAGATATTTGGTGAGTGGTGCTACTCTTTATGGAGACGGAAAAGGCAAAAGAAGAGATTTAAAGGAAGGGAAGGGAGAGATCAAGAATTTTAGGGTAAAGAATGAGCATATGCACTTGGAAAAAGCTCCCCAGGTGATCTGGATACACCTTTCCTCTGTCCACACACCAGCTAGTTGAGAACCAGTTACTAGAACACAGTTTCTCAGAGAAATACATTCCCAGGAAGCAGAGAACATGACAGATTACTCAACTTCTACCCGATTGGAGAGGGAGATTCTTTACCTAGAGAGATGACAGTCTCATAGTTTTCTCGCATTACATCATTGTAGAGGGCCTTCTGAGTGGGATCCAGTAACTCCCATTCTTCCTGGGAAAAATACATGGCCACTTCTTCAAATGTCAACAAGCTCTAAAGAAGACAATGGGCTTCAGCTCAGTACTTGCCACTACAGAAGCAGCCCTGCCATCTGGTCCACGGTAGACCCTGGGCACTCAAGGAATTAATAGCACTTTTTTTTTTTCTTTAAGAAGGCAAAAATGAAAAAAGTAAGGGATCATCAACAACCTAGGAGGTGCCCAGTTTCCCAGGGAGTACAATGGGGTTAATATGCCTGCGAGCTGGGCAGAGTGGGTCCTAGGCAGCAGAGGAAGGCAGCTCTCAATAGCTGGATTGCACAGCTCACCTGGGACTCAGGTAAGATGAGCTTGGGTGCCACTGTCCGGTCTGTGGCATTTGTCTGCACAGGAAATGCTAGGATCTGGTGAGCCGGCACAACTGTGGGTGGAAAAGAGCCAGAGGAAATCTCTCACTTATCTATAAACATCCTTAGCTCATTTCTAAAATATAGATGATCCCAATTCTTTGGGTAGAGTGGGGACATCCTTGCAAGAGTGTGTGATTCCCTGAAGTGGTCTTGTCATCATACAAAAGAGCCATGTATCTACCAGTCATTATAATAGGTTCCCAGTCATTATAATAGGTTCCCCAGTTTTTATGAGTAAATGAAAGAAAAACCTTTTATCTTCCTCTCATAATGTGAATTGTTCTAAGGCAAAAATTCAACATATTCAAAAATGAAGTACTCAGGATATCCAGTGTACGATGAGATGATGTAGTTTTGTTTTTGTTTTTTTTTAATCATTTATTATTTTTCTCCTGGTACAAAAGTGTGTTCACATTCCACTCTGCTTTGTAACGAACAGAGTTCATGGGGTTATTACCCAGGTTCTGTAGGTTGGATATTTCTGTACCCTAGGCCAACTCACAGCTTACCCACAGCTGGGCTCTACCACAACCTCGAGGACATCATAACTGCTAACATGCCTGTTTGCCCATCCACATAGCTGGGGACACAGAAAATCCTCACAATGTTCTGGCTGACCAAATTCCTCTAATAGCTCCCAAAAGAAGGGAATTATCATAATGTGCCTTACCCCTCTCACATACAGGCTCAGTTTCTTTATGAATATCCCTGCTCAGCTGTTCTTGCAGACCCTGGTATGTATTCCAGAATTCTTCATCCTGGGCCATGCCCACTGGTTGGGATTCTGCTGTTTCTCCCAAGAGCACTGCCTCCTTTCCCAGCTCTTGGACAGCAACCTAGAAATAATCCCCATTTTTGTTACCACAAAAATTACTTTTAGTTTCGGGGTTGATTGTAAAAGGAAGAAAAAGTGAATAGTCCAGATGATGGAAAGTGTGTGACACTAAAGGAAATGACAAAAGGCTTAAATTCGGCCAATTTTCTACAGAGAGCTACCCAGAATGTTGCAATATTAGGATACAAGGGGGGAAAATGTGGCTATTGCTAGGCCTCTGACACAGCAGGCCCCACCCATATGCATATAGACCAGCTTAGATCACTAACAGGGCTACAATAGGCCACCTGTTCTCATACTAGGTTGACAGGCTTTCTCTTGGCTTAGATCCCTCTTTAGTGGGCAGCCCGGGTGGCTCAGCAGTTCAGCACCTGCCTTGGGCCCAGGGTATGATCCTGGAGACCCAGGATCAAATTCCACATCGGGCTCCCTGCATGGAGCCTGCTTCTTTCTCTGCCTCTCTCTCTCTCTCTCTGTGTCTCTCATGAATTAAAAAAAAAAAAAAAAAATCCCTCTTTAGTGTTTTTCTGTCTTCTCATTTTCTCAAAAGATTAAAAAATTGACAAAGGAAGTGGTCTCCTCCACCAGATTATCCCCATACCCAGGCAAGGTTTTCACAGAACAGGGATGAAATGAAAGAAGATTTGGCCCCAGCCAACCTCTGAATGATTTTGGCCTTAAACATATGCCTGCCCTTTATTCCCCCCAGTAGGCCTGAAGCCAGTTACTGTTCTGCCACCTGGCTAGGGACATGTTCCCCATTACCCAGCAGATCCAAGGACCATCGAGAGCACTGTGGAGCCTCTCTCCTATGAGTCAGAGGACACTATCCCTCAACGTATTTCTTTTTTCAGCTACTCTGCTAGAATTTTCAAATGTTTCCCTTTCTTCTGCCTAATTTTCTCTCCCTTTGCATTCTTCTCCAATTATTTGGGTTTTCCTTCTCCTTACTATCTCCACTCAACTTTCATTTTAAGTGTTCACCCTTTTCCAAGTCCTCTTCCTCTCCAGCTCCTTACTATCTTTTATTCATTTGGAGCCCAAAACCCATGTCCTTGGACAAGCCAAACTAGACTTACTACTCTTGATGAACTCTGGCTCTAAAGAGCACAAAAGCAATTCTTCTCGAAGGCCAGGAAGTATCTGCCAAGGATCTGTGAAACCTGTGGATTACTGCTGTGGGTTTTTGGTTTCTGGTCCTGCCTTAGATGTCCTACAACAGAAGAGTGACCCAATTCACCTTATTTCTCAATTAAATACCCACACCCATATCCACTTTCATCTTATTTGAATGCATGAATCAGGAATCTTTCTTCTCACCCCATTCCTCGTTTGACAAGATTCCCTCTGCAAGTGTTCTACCAGGACCACAGCCTCCTCAATGCTCTGTAGATGGTCCTTCCTTATCCGGCTTTGGGTGTCACTGGGTAGAATGGTCACAAATTGTTCTAGCACAAGCAGTTCCAAAATCTGCTCTTTTGAGTGGATCTCTGGCCTCAGCCACTGACGGCATAATTTCTGAAGTTGTCCAACAATTTCACGGGGTCCCACTTCTTCCTGATAGCAGAAGTTCCGGAAGTGCTGGCGACAGCTTTCAGGACTGAGACTGTCCGTTTGTGCGATATAGTTCTTGCTGTGACTGGAACTCTCTATCACAGGCCCCTTGTTTTCCCACAGAGCCTTGATCTGAGGGTTCAAACAGTCAGCCACCTTCAGATCTACCATCATTATTCAGCTGCAGGAATAGTTTTACTCTTGTGTTGGACACCCCAGCAGGACCACCTTTGGCATACAATGCCCAGTCAGCTCTGGAACAAAATCAATAAAAGGATCTTCTTCCTAAAACACTAAGAGCAGAAAAAAAGTGCACATCAGTAAGAAAGTCACATGAACTTTTTTTTTTTTTTAAGATTTTATTTATTTATTCATGAGAAACACAGTGAGAGGCAGAGACACAGAGAGACAAGCAGGCTGCATGCAGGCAGCCCCACCTGAGACTTGATCTGGGTCTCCAAGATCACGACCTGGGGCAAAGGCAGGTGCCAAACCACTGAACCACCCAGGGATCCTTCACATGAGCTTGGATACCCACTAGTCACAATGGGAGAAAAATGAAGAGAAAAATCCTGCCTTGCTTTCCTTTTAAAGAATCCACCGCCAGCCCCTTTCTCTCTGCTATTCGCCACTTGAAATAAGGCACAGTTCACTATAGACAAACGCCCACTGAGGACTTGGCCTTGGTAAATATGGTAACGATTCAGGAAAGGTTAGACAGTGAGAACATTGACCCCTCCGGCTGCACAGAGCTTGGGGGTTATGCAAACACCTCCTCGTCGGGCGTCCTATCCCAGCTTCCCCAAGCCCAGGGAGGATCAGGGGAACATTCTGAGTTCCTCTTAAATTTTAACGTGTCAGCCCAGTCTTCTGTCTCTAGCAAGGGAGTCCAACTTCTCGGACCCTTCATCCTCTTGTGAAGACGGAAGCCCTCGGTGCGTGGAACGTTCCAGATTCTCCTTCCCACTGACCGATAGGGGCAGGAGAGCTGGGACCCAAAAGTGAGAGCAGAGAAGGAAAGCAATCAGGGAAAAGCAGTCCTATCTCAGCGCGCAGCCAGGGGCCACGGAGCTAGAGCTCAACACTCCTCGGGGACGCTTCCCTGCGAGCAGCACAGAGGGCGCCGGGCACGGATCGGTTCCTGCGTTTAAAGCTCTCTTGACTTGAACCAGAAAAACCACCGCTGACCTTTCCTTTGCTTACAAAACGCTTCTCCAAAGGCCAAGGCGCAAGGGAGGAGAGGAGAGTCGCTGGCGTGGGGCGCCGTCCGCCCACCTTCCCTTTCCTCCACGGTCACTTGGACCTCCAGGCAAGGCTGAGCAAAGTCCCGGCGCCCCGCTTCCCACGGGGCTCCCAGGCGGCCGGCCCGGCTGCCCCGCGGCTCAGCGGGCCCCAGCACAGGCCCGGGCCGGCCACGGCGGCCAGCGAGGCGGGACGGCGGCGCGGCCTCGGAGCCTGACGGCGGGGCTCCCGGGCCCGTCCCGCCACCAGGCTGCGCCCGCCCGGCCCAGCGGCGCCACCGCCCACGGACAATGGCGGCGGCCGGGGCCCCTCGGCAGCTCCGGGCGCCGCCGCTCCCCCTGCCGCCGGCTCACCTGCAGGCCGCCGCCTCCGCCCGGCGCGCTCCGAGCCCGGCCTCAGCACCGGCCCCCAGGCCCGCGGCGCCCCGGGGCCCATCCGACGCGGCGCTCGGGCCGGAAGCGCCCTGACGCCCTTCCGGGGAGGGGCTCCGAGCAGCCGCGCCGCCGCGGGCCGCCGCCTCGCCCGGGGGAGCGGCCTTCCGCCCGGTGCCGCCCTGGCGGCCGGGAAGAACTAGTGCCCCCGAGCGCCCGGCCCGCCGCGGCCTGGGGGCGGGGGGCGGCGCGGCCGGCTGGTGCCTGCGTGGCCCTCGGGCGGCCGGCGGCGCCTGGTGCCCCGAGCCCCGCCGGGAGCGTGGCCGCCGCCGCGCTCGGGGCCCTGGGCCTTGCCCGAGCTCTCGTCGCGGTCAGGCGGCTCCGAGGCCTTGCTTGGCCCTCCTCAGGGCCGCGCGCCCCTCGCAGCCATCCCGGGGGCCCGGTGAGGTAGGTTCCGGCCGTGAGGCATGCTCCCGGAACCCGGCACCCCGCCCGTGGGCGTCCCCGCGGCCTCTGCCAGAGCTCGTGCGCCCCGCTTCTCAGGCTCCGGGCATCTCGGGTGCCCAGGCCTCCCAGCGTCAGCCGTTGCCACGCGGCGGGCTGCTTGTCGGGTGGCCCGCGGGCGGCCAGGGCTAGAGCGCACGGGCAGTGCCTTCGCCGCAGGGGCTCCGGCCGGAGGGCGCGGCGTTTCGGCGACCCTCCGTGGTCACACGGGCCAGGAGGACGCGAGCCCGAAGCCGAGCGCCGCGCGAGCCGAAGGAAGGGAAAGGGGGTTTTTCCTTGGGAAATGGCAAAGGTCCCCCCAGGGAGTGGGGTCCGGCGCACGCGGACGGAGAGCTGGAGAAGACTGCGGTGTGAGCACACCCGCCATACGTTCTCACTAGGTGCGATCCCGCTAGTGTTGGGGGGAAGGCCTCAGGTTAGAAAAGAAGTTCTTGTAGACCTCTCACGGGGGCGCCGCGGGGCAGCGAAGAGACTGCATTTCCTAGACTAAACCTGGAGCATCACTGGAGGCTGTTTGAGGGACCATCTTTCTGGGGCAGTTGATCCGGAAGGAAGGTAAAGGTGGGAATGAAAATGGGAGGCCAGTACCCGGCCGCATATTACCTTTTTGTTTGTTTTTTAAGATTTATTTATTTATTCATGGTAGACATAGCGAGAGACAGAGAGGGAGAGAGGCAGAGGGAGAAGCAGGCCCCATGCCGGGAGCCTGATCCCGGGACTCCAGGATGGCACACTGGGCCAAAGGCAGGCGCTAAACCGCTGAGCCACCCAGGGATCCCCTTACTTTGGAATCCTTTGTGCTTCTCTGATCCTTTCGGAGCAAGAGCAAAGAATTAAACACAGGAGGTAAGAATAGGCATCTGCCTAGGTCAGTGGAGTAGGTTTCAGAGCAGGTTCATTTCCTGGGAATCTGAGTCAGGTTGAGAGTTAGTTTGTTCAAAGGCAGCGCTTCTTTCCAGGCTTCGAGAACCAGTGGACAGTAGTGCTCGTAGCATGGAGATCCTCACCATCAGACCCAAGGCTGAGCATGTAATTGGAACTTCCTAAAGTGAATAAATGAAGTCTGCAGCCGTGGCCTTGCATGCCACTGGTGGGCCTGATTCATAACATGGGGGTGGAGGATGTTGGGGGAGAAAAACTAAGAGACCCTGAGAAAGCAAGAAGAAATAAGGTATAAACTGGGGGATAGTGAATGAGGGTCGGTAATGATTTTTGTAGTTTGAAGTCTGTGCCAGAGTTGCTTCCCCTTGCTGTGGAGCCCACCAACGTGGCCCCAGCCTTTCCTTTTGAAATCTGTTCCCCTGCCCAGGCACTGCTTGAAAAATGCTCAGTGTACAGCTGGGAAGCGGTGAGAGAAAAGACTTGCACTTGATTCCGAGACACCGTGCAGCTGCCATAGCGGGCCGAATGGTTTTGCTGCGTGGCAGGCTGGAGTTAGTAATGCTGCTGTTATAGATAACCAATTCTCTCTTTTTGCTTTTTCCATTTATATAGTCATCACTGACTAATTCCCTCAGTGATAGCTGCCTTTCAGAAGGTTGCTAGATCTTAGTCTGCATTTGCCTCACAGCCTACTCAGGATCATAGTCTTTCATGACTCTCTCAGTGCTCCACAAGACAGTAGGCATTTCTAGCAATAGATATGGGGGGAAAATTAGCAGCCTGGACTCTTCTGGGTTTCCAGATGAGAACCTTGTAATAATTCTTTGTAGTGAGTAATGAATGAAAGCTAATCAGGCTCTGCAGTATAGGTGAGGAAAGATAAGATAATAACAATCATTTTCCTCATTTCTCTGACATACTTTTCTTTCTTCGTAGCACCTGAAATGGATAAAAGTTGCGGTTTTTGTTACTTCTCATGAGTTGTGTGTCTCGAATGAAAACTATGAAATTAATCTAGGACATGGAATGGCACTGGGCATCCAGGAGGACCTGCAAGGAATAACTGAGGAATATCAGAAACACCAGTAGAGAAACCTTTTAAATTTCTTCAAGCGGGAGAAAAAGTGAGTATTGTTTCAAATTAAGGAAAATCTACAGTGGAGAGAAATTGAATAAAGTCACAAATTTTAAAAATCTGCTATTTAACATCCTAATGTAAATTTAGAACGACAGATGAAAGATCAAATCTTTAAAAGTATTTTTAAATATGGTAAAATGTTTTTAAAACTTTTGGGCCAGGATTCTGAAACTTGGTAACTCCAAAATATGGAAAAGCTTCAGTGAAAAATATTCGACTCTTAAGAATATACCAGATATACACAAGGAAGATGCTCTGAGAGTGGAAAAGTGCCACCAGGAAATTTTTACATACTTACATTTTACCCTGGTAAACATAAGTTGAAGCTCAGTCTTTGAGGATGCTATATTGAATGTAATACATGTTAGATTTCTTCACATGAACAATAGTACCTACTAACTTTCTTGTTCACCTAAAGATACTCTACAGCTGTTCTGGAATGCCAGCTGTCAGGACATTGCAATGTCAGGATAGCTTAGAATCTTCATCCAAGTGGATGGACTGCCACCCAGTGAACACTGCTTACAGAGCACCATGATCACCATTTTTTTTTTTCTTTGTGGCAGTGATGTAAAATCAGGTCCTTTTGGAAGGGGAGAAACCACACTGCATCTCTGCTACACAAGATTACTCTGCCTATGCCCTTGAGGCTTTTATACTCCCTTCTCAAGCAGTATTTTGCACGTAGACTTATCTCACTTGGGTTTGTTCTTGTGGACATATCTTGCCTCTCTCCTGCTGTCTCTTTCTCTGTTGAGTTAGGGAGAGTATGCAGGTATTCCCATTATTCCTGACTGGTGCTGCTGTATGTGTCAAGAAAGAGGAGAATGGGGTTCTGAAAACAGACTGTCCATATCTTGCAGGAGTGACAGCTAGGTAGCGCTTTGATAGTGGTGGTTCTCTGAGTTCTTAAGATCTTCATCTCTAGGCTAGCACTTCCAACATGAGCCTTTATCCCTTTTGGCCCACTCCCCCTCCTTCCGTACAAATCCTGGTGCCTTTGGGGTCTTTAAGCTAGTCTTTTTGTTTTGCTTTTATTTTTTTTTCCAATCCGGCAAGGCTTTTCCCTTTTCTTCTCCTGTTGGTTGTTTGAAACCAAATTCAGTATGAATAAGAGAGGGAAATATACAACATTGAATTTGGAGGAGAAGATGAAGGTTCTCAGCAGGATTGAAGCTGGACGATCTCTTAAAAGTGTAATGGATGAATTTAGAATCAGTAAATCAACATTTTATGACATCAAAAAGAATAAGAAATTGATTTTGGACTTTGTACTGAAGCAGGACATGCCATTAGTAGGGGCTGAGAAGAGAAAGAGAACAACAGGAGCCAAATATGGTGATGTGGATGATGCAGTCTACATGTGGTACCAACAGAAACGCTCAGCTGGCATCCCTGTTAGAGGTGTGGAGCTTCAAGCTGCTGCAGAGAGATTCGCACAGTGTTTTGGGCGAACAGACTTTAAAGCTAGCACTGGTTGGCTTTTTAGATTTCGAAATAGGCATGCGATTGGGAATCAAAAAGTATGTGGGGAACAAGCCCTAAGTTCGGCTTCAGAAAATGTTGAGCCATTTCGACAAAATCTATACATGCTTATCAAAGAGGAGAAGCTGAGTGTAGCTCAGCTGTACAGTGGGGATGAAACTGACCTCTTTTGGAAGTCAATGCCAGAAAACATTCAGGCAAGCAGGAAAGAGATCTGCCTGCCTGGGAGGAAAATAAACAAAGAACGGTTGTCTGCTCTTTTATGTGCAAATGCAGATGGAACTCATAAATTAAAGTCAATCGTTATTGGAAAATCAAAGCTGCCCAAAAGTGTGAAAGAGGACACAAGTACATTACCTGTGATATATAAACCTAGTAAGGATGTTTGGTTCACCAGAGAATTGTTTTCAGAATGGTTCTTTCAAAACTTTGTTCCTGAGGTCAGGCATTTTCAACTTAATGTTTTAGGATTCCACGAAGAGGATGTCAGGGCCATGTTACTTCTGGACAGTTCTCCAGTTCACCCCTCCACCGAATCACTAAGCAGTGAGGATGGGCGGATAAAATGCATGTTCTTTCCCCATAATACTTCAACCTTGATTCAACCAATGCATCAAGGCGTGATCTTGAGCTGCAAACGACTTTATAGGTGGAAGCAACTTGAAGAGAGTCTTGTAATTTTTGAAGAAAGTGATGATGAGCAAGATAGAGGAGAAAAAGGAGTTTCCAAGATTAAAATCTACAACATAAAAAGTGCAGTTTTTAACTGGGCAAAGAGTTGGGATGAAGTAAAACAAATAACCATAGCAAATGCATGGGGAAATCTTCTTTACAAAAAGGAACCTGAATATGATCTTCAGGGCTTAGAAGATGGAGATTATAGAGAAATCCTTGAGAAATGTGGGGAGTTGGAAAACACATTGGCCGATGACAGGGTGTGGATTAATGGGGATGATGAAGAAAAGGGTAGCTCCCCAAAGCCAAAAAGTGGAATTACAAAGGAAGTTATTCAGAAAGGAGGAGGAGATGAAGAACAAACTGCTGAATTTCAATTATCTGCTGTAAGAGAGAGGTTGGACTACCTACTTGACTTCGTTGATGCCACACCTGAGTTTCAAAGGTTCCATTTCACACTGAAAGAGATGCAACAAGAAATAATAAAAAAACAGTTCCAGAATAGAATCCATTCTAGAATTGGTAGTTTTTTGAAACCCAGGCCTTGTATTGTCAAGGATTCCTTCAATATGCCTTCAACTTCTAGTAATTAGATCTTGTGTTTAAAGATTTGTATAGTTGTATGATGCAGACCTGTTGTGAATTGTCATGGTTTTTATCAACTTAATTCACTTTGCATAGCACTGCCCACTTATATATTGTTTATAAGACATAAAATTTTAAAATATTTTTTCTTTAAAGTATAAAAACATTCATTAATCCATTTTTGTTTCTATTATAGACAAAGATCTGAATAATGAAGAGTTATTGTCCCAGATTATCTTAGGTGTAATGGATGTGGGAAGAGCATTACATTTTATTTTATTCAGGCCATTAACAAGGAAGCCATATGCTGATATATAAAATAAAAAGAATAGATTTGGTTGGTTTTCAGTTTAATGGTGTGACATGCTCTGCTTTCTTAAATCTGTACCGCTTAGTGTTCTCCCCCCTTACTGTGCAAGTGACATGGTGATTATAGAAGATACATATTAAAATGATGAAAAGTACCCCCCAACTTCTGTCCACCAAGGATAGTTTAGCATTTTGGTGTATTTTATGTATTTAAAAAGTACACAGATTACACTGTAAATAAAAATTTTTATATCTTATTATCTTAACATGCTTTAGGTCTTGGCATTAATAAAGTGTTAGCATATGTTTCAAGTCTAGGGTAGAATGGATTGTGGAAGACATGGATGGGAATGTGAGATGAGCTTACTGGACAGTTTTTTTTTTTTTTAATTTTTTTTTTTTTAATTTATTTATGATAGTCACAGAGAGAGAGAGAGAGAGAGAGGCAGAGGGAGAAGCAGGCTCCATGCACCGGGAGCCCGACGCGGGACTCGATCCCGGGTCTCGATCCCAGGTCTCCAGGATCGTGCCCTGGGCCAAAGGCAGGCGCCAAACCGCTGCGCCACCCAGGGATCCCCTTACTGGACAGTTTTGAATTTGTCACTGCATCAAATGCGCCCCCCACCCCCCATGGGTAGTACATTGCCAGCGTAAATGACCGGCAGTCACACTCTTTTGGTAAGTATTCACTGATTCTGGAAGCTTCCCGTTGCTTTTTCGTGCTAGGTACTGGGCCCCATGTTAGGCATTTAGACCTAAATTAGAAAACGACAGGAACAAACCACTGTTCAATGTGTAAGTGCTAGATGAGTAGAGGGTTCGGGAGTGTTTGGGTAGCGGGTGAAGTGTAAGAAGGTCAGAAGTGACTTCTAAACTGGGCTTTAAAGTTTAGGGCGGGCAATGGAAGGGCAATCTGGGCAAAGAGCTCGGGCTCCGCATGCGGGAGTGCGTCTTCTTGAGAAGCTGCAACGTCCCGGGATGTCTGCCGTAGTGGCCACTGGCAAAGTAGAGCAGGAAAGACAAGTCCGGGCCAAATTTTCGTCCCAGGCCGTCCCAGGATTTCGGACTTCCGTCTGGGCCCTCGTAAGGTTCGGTCGGTTCTCCGTCCTAAATGGCTTACCCTTCGTGCCCACTTCTCCGTCCCCGCTGTTCGTGTCCTGGTCCGGGCTGCCATCACCCCTGCCTGGACAACTGCCTCAGTCTCCTGCTTGCCCTCCCCCCCCCCCTCCTTTCTCACCCCGTAGCCCGGGCGTCCGGACCGAATCGGGTTAGGCGCCTCCGGGGCTTCCCGTCGGCCTCAGGGCCCGCGCGCAGGCCGGCCCTTCCCGGCGGCCGCACCACCCGGGCTGCGCTCGCCCCTGCTGGGCCGAGAGAGCGGGGCCCGCCGCGGGGCCCAGGGAGGCGCACAACCGAGAGGAGGAGGAGAGTTCCGGGGAGTGCGACGGCGCCCTCCGCGCCGGCTGGGGAGGGGGAGCCGAAAGCCCGAGACCCGTGGGCAGCGCCGGCCCCGCGAGCCCGAGCGGCGGGAGCGGGGGGAGGGTGGGGCGGGCCCTCGGGGAGACGCGGCCCCCCGCCCCCGGCGCCGCCATAGAGCTCCCGCCAGGCGGGCTAGAGCGGCCAGGACGGGGAGACTGCGGGCGGGGAGCGGCCCGAGGGGAGCGCGCAGCTGCAGGGTCGGGCACCGGGCAGAGCGGCTGAGGCGGCGGGGGGGGCAGGCGCGGGCCGGGGGGAGCGCGCGGGGCAGGCGCCGGCACCGAGCTCCGGGGGCGGGCTAGAGGCGGGGCTGGGGAGGCGGCGTCTCCGGGTGTGGTCCCGGGTCTCCGAGGCCCGGCTTGTGCTCCTCCCGGGGCCGGGGCCGCGCGAGAGCCGTCCTCGCGGGGCAGGAGCGCGGACGGGCCGCCGGGACGGGGCTCACCTCATCTTTTCAGGACTAGAGCTCCACGGAGAAGCCGGGGCCCTCCCCTCCAGCAGCTTCACCCTCGGGGTAGGGACTCGCACCCGGGTTCTAGGCCGCTTTCCTGCCTTGAGGGCAAGTGGGGGTACGGAGGCCGACACCCCTCCGCATTATGGCCAAACACAGCCCTGGGTTTAAGAGAGAAACCGGTTTTCTTTCCCTACCCTTTGCCTGTGGCAATCTGACCACCTCCCTGGAGGTCTGGAACCTGGCCTGTCACCATTGATGTCTGCCCAGAACTTCTGGGACATTTCAGTGATAAACTGAGGATGTTAACTGGAAGATGTGTCCGAATGTCGCTGGTCTGAACGATTTTTAATCAACCATTTTGTCATTGTTGAATTCACCTAGACCGTTCCCACTGCCCCCTACTTGCTACGTGAAGCCGCACACAGTAAAAAATCACTTCATCAGAAATTGAGTCTCCCTTTCAACTGAAATGGAAGTCCGATTTTAATCAGAAGCGTTTGCAAGCTGGATTGAAGGCTAAAAGGACAAATGCACTTCTATTTTTTCTAATAAACACACTTTTGCTTTAATTAATCTTAACTATTTTTGAGCTGCTGACACCCAAAGAAGTTGGTCTCCCAGTACTAATAAATTTGCTAGTTTCCCGTAACACATTAAGAACTTTTTAATGACTTAGTTGTTTCAAATGTTTGTGAAACATTTACAAAAATTACAAGTCTTTTTTTTTTAATTTTTTATTTATTTATGATAGTCACAGAGAGAGAGAGAGAGAGAGGCAGAGACATAGGCAGAGCGAGAAGCAGGCTCCATGCCAGGAGCCTGATGTGGGATTCGATCCCAGGTCTCCAGGATCGTGCCCTGGTCCAAAGGCAGGCGCTAAACCGCTGCGCCACCCAGGGATTACAAGTCTTAAAGCAGTGGTGATTTTGCAAAATTCTACCAGTTGACAGTGTAATTCAAACAGTATATTCTTAAAACGGCTGGGGCTGCAAAACCTGGAATTTCAGATGATTTCAAGACCCATAAATCTTTCTTACGGTAATTAAAATTTCTGATGCGTTTTTCTGGAGAACAAAAGTTTAGTACTAATTTTTCCAGTCCCTGGCCTTACAAGGTTTGTCCTCAGTGATGTCTGGCCTGCTGCTCTTAATCTGCCTCTGCCAGCCAGGTTTTTCAGTGTTTAAATGTGGTAATTCTCCACCCAGGAGTCCTTCCACTGGTCTTCGGTATTACCATTTCTCCAGGGACAGTCCATGTCACCCAGGTGTCCTCCGTAACCGGTTGGGCTGAGGGGGCAAGGACTTTATTGCCCTGGTGTCAGTCTCCCATTGACATAAAAGCCAGTTGGAGACTTCCAGTTTCTTTTTCAAGGACCAGCGGGTAAAAGTATAAACCTAAAAAGCGTGTGTGCAACGTTAAAATAGAAATGTAAAAGGCACACACTTGGCCATCCCTTGCAGTGACTTCATGAGAGCCTGCAGTAAAGACCTCCAACCTGCTCTTTGATAGGACAAGGAAGAAATCCTCAAACCTGGGATCCCTGGGTGGCTCAGTGGTTAAGCGTCTCCCTTCGGCCCAGGGCGTGATCCTGGAGTCCTGGGATGGAGTCGCGCATTGGGCTCCCTGCATGGAGCCTGCCTCTATCTGTCTCTCTCATGAATAAATAAAATCTTTAAAAAAGATAAAAAAGGAAATCCTCAATCCTTCCTGGAACAGATTGCTCCCTAAAATTTCTGCTAGTGTGGTCTCACATTGGCATCAGTGGCAAATGCTTAGAAGAAAGGCAGTCTTACCAGTATTAACTGCCCGTATATAACACAAATAGACGAGTATTTTCTATGTGCCAGGCACTGAGGTAAATGTTTCACATGGAATATTGTGTGAAATCATCTCATTAAGACAGCCAAGGACAGCTTTGCTTGTGAATTTGCTAGAAGGAGAGCTAGACAAGGGGCTGGGGGGCTTCCTATCGGAAAGCCTCTTTAGTGCAGGGAGTGAATTCCTGAGGGCACTCATTGCTCTAGCCTGACGCTGCTGCAGTGCTCCGAGTAGAAGCAACAGCGGTTGGACCAGCATCAGATCTGCAGGAGTGACACTGTGGGGGAGGGGTGCCTTCCATTCTCAGGAGACTTACAGTTCCCTGAAGGTGCCATCTTAACCCAAGAGAGTGCTCAGTAACATCAGCTTAATGTTACCCACACATTTCATGGCTTCAGCAGCCTTACCAGCCCTGTCCTAATGATCCTAAATTCCCCTCTCAAATCTTCCTCCTCTCCCTTGCTCCTCAAACCCTGTACTACCCCTGCCCCCTTGTGCATAAAGGAAGAAAAATAAGAAACTAAGATTTTTAAAAATTGGCTTAGAAAACCAAGGACAAACTCCTACTATACTGAGGCAGGGCTGAGAGAAGACTGATAAGGAAATGGGGATGAGGGGTGTACAGGTGGTTTCTCTCACTTAAAATTGGGTGTATTTGCTAACCAGTTGCCAGGTAATGTTCCATCTTTTTCTCCCTCAGAGCAGTTAGCTATCTACCTCCAGGGCCAAATCCTAAGAGGTTTTCCTGGCATCAGAATTTCCTACTCCTAGGGATGCGTGGGTGGCTCATCGGTTCAGGTCATGACCCCGGGATGTGGGATGGAGTCCCATGACCGGCTCCCTGTGAGGAGCCTGCTTCTCCCTCTGCCTGTGTCTCTGCCTCTCTCTCTGTCTCTCTCATGAATAAATAAATCAATCTTAAAAAAAAAAATTTGCCCTCCCCATTATTTTTCCTCCACTAACAGGCAATAAATCAATCATGTCCTGTCTTTTAAGTCAGATTTTCCTTCAGCTTTGTGACAAGTGAACATTCTAAAAAAAAAAAAAAAAATCAAGACATTCTTACTGCTGTCCACCACCGCAAGGAAAGAAGCCTCCTGGAGACCCTCAGGACAACATGACCTAAGCAGCGACCTCAAAGCAGTCTCAGCCTGGAGCTGGCCGGGCCACACCCCACCTCAGCCAACCTCATCCAAACCTTCTTTGATGAACCACAGAAAAAGGCAGTCCTCTATCCAAAGCAGACGGAGACAAATCAACACTGAAGGCCAAAACAAAAGGTCCTTAATGGAAGAGTCGCACACTTTCATGTCTCCTGAAGGTATTTATTACCATCCAAACATATTTTCAACAAGGAAAGGCATGAATCCCAATTTCCCCAGGATCCGATCCGCATTTGCCAAGCCTCCCAGGGAACACTGTGTTTCACGGAACCCTCTGGAGACCCCAGGCTCTGTTTCTTTCTTGGACAGAAGTGGGGGAGTCTTAATCTCTGCAAGGGAAAATGAATTCAGAATCTGGTTTCCTCTGCCAATACTTGGGCTGAACTGCAAACTCCACCTTACTGTTTCCCTCGGGTCTCTGGTTCCTTTTTGTCTAAGGTGACGTTTACTTGCCTGGCCTGTGCACGGGCCCTTCTGTCAGAGAGGTGCTGTGGTGGCTGCCCTGGACTGCCCTGGACTCCCAGCCAGGGCTTTCAAGGGAGGTGCAACTCACCAGTCTTCTGCTGCCATGAGCTGGTTACCCAGAATACTCTGCCCTTCTTTGGTCACAAGGGCCTCAGGAGTCCAAATGCTCCTGCTGAACATTCCAAGTGAGGAAGCAGTAACAGAAAGCCACACGGATTCCCAGAGTCGTTGGGACAAACAATGGACACAGTAAGGCACCCAAATCACAACCTGGCTGAACAGACCGAGGGGAGTACATGTACCCAGGACAAGACACTTCAGAGAGAACTCTGCCCTGAGCACGTCACCTCAAACACTTGCCGCCCTCAATAGTTCAGCCAGAGTTCCGTCTTAGTTCTACACTCATCCTTTGCTGCCCCTGCCGCTCCCTCATCATAACCCCCATCTTGTTCATTTTTATAGTAATTACTTTAAAAACATCATTTGGTGGGCTGGGCAGAGAACACCAGCTCTTAACAGGACGACCCTCAGAATGTGCCGCTTTATCTGGGCCAAAGAGAAATCCCATTGTTTTCTATCCCGTGTGAGTTCTCTGGTGACTCATAAGGCGGGAACTCCGAGAAAAACTCTCTCCACATTCAGAACATTTATAAGGTCTCTCTCCCGTATGGGTTCTCAGATGACGAATCCGATTGGAGCTGTGAGAAAAACTGTCTCCACACTCATGACAGGTATAGGGTTTCTCTCCCGTGTGAATTCTCTGGTGCCTGATTAAGTTTGATCTATGAGAGAAGTTTTCCCCGCAAAGGTTACACTTATATGGTTTCTCCCCTGTGTGCGTTCTCTGATGTCTGGTGAGGTGCATGCCCTGCCGGAAGCTTTTCCCACAAGTCAAACATTCAAAGAGTTTTTTCTCTGCCTTGTGGGTTCCATGATTTGTAAGAAAGAGAGTGCTGTCACTCACTGCTTCCCCACACTCAGAGAAGGGGTAAAGCCTCTCTTTCTCATGAGTTCTTTCGTGTATGACGAGGTGTGAACTGCGAGAGAAACTTTTCCCACACTCGGCACACTTATAAGGTCGCTCTCCTGTGTGAATCCTTTGGTGTCTAAGGAGATTGGAACTATGAGCAAAGATCTCCCCACACTCAGGGCACTTGTAGGGCTTTTCGCCTGTGTGTGTCCTCTGGTGCCTGTGAAGGTTTGAGTTGCAAGAGAAGCTTTTTCCACATATGTTACATTGATAGGGTTTCTCCCCCGTGTGGGTGCGCTGATGGCGAGTCAGGTGGGTATTCTGACTGAAGCTCTTTCCACATTCCAGGCACTTATGGGCCTCCTCTCCCAAGTGTGTTCTATGTAGTGACAGAAAGTGTGGGTTCCCACCAAAGATTTCGCCACACTCCACACCCATACACAGTCTCTCTGCTGCATGTATTCTCTGGTGCCTAATTAGGTTCGAATTGTTAGAGAAATTTTTGCCACACAAGGGACACAAGTGGAGCTTCTTCGGCTGCAAATCCTTTGGTCGCCCCAGTTCTCTGCAACTTGTGGCCCCTACTAAGGACGGCTCCATCCCTTCCTCTGGGGGAGGCTCCCAGTGCCCGTCTGCCCTGTCCTGAGGCCTTCCCTGCTCAGGACTCCAGGGTACCTCCCCTCTGGCCTGGCCTGGCAGCAGTGCCTGTGGGCGGATGCTCTCAGGGGAAACGGACTGAGCACCTTCTTCCTGGTTCTCAAACTTTTCTTCTCCTGGCAGAGCAAGAGAAATCAAACCCCTATGTTATTCCTACGCCACAGAAAAGGAAATCCCACCTATCTGCTACTCCCTGTAGATCAAAAGGCCAGAAGGGCTAGTTCTAGTTTCCCATTTTCCCCATGTAGGTAGAGCACTCTGGAGAGGAAAAGGGGTGTGGCCATTGCTCAGGAACCAGTGCTCACTCAGACCAGTCCTGAATTCCTTCATACAGGCCCCCAACTCCCTCTACAACTGAGGGTCTGGCTGCTGCCCTGTGGAAATGGGTGGGATGGAGCAGAGCTGGGACTAGGGTGGGCCCCGGGGGTGAACGCCTTATATTCTGCACCCAGGGGTGCAAGTGGGCAATGGAGATACAGGAAGCAATGTATCTTCCTGGCAGCATCGATGGACTAGCCCTACAGCCAAATCCTCAGATGCCTCCCTCCCAATAGCACAAGGCTAGCTGGGCAGACTGCTCATCATCACTCCTTACCTGGAGCTGGGCTTCTGGGACTCAAGCCTTCCTTGCAAGTCTGAAGACTCGGATCCCACGGCTTTCCTCCTCGTTCCACCTGGGTGCTCAGGGCCTCTTGCCTAGGAACCTGAGACTCTGTTCACAATGAAAGAAAGAAATTTCTATGTCACCAATTTCCTCTACCAGGCAGAAGAAACACAGTTAATCTTGTTCCCTGCACTCAGTGAACATATTCACAGAAGGTGCAATAAATCTGATGGCAATTCTTTGAACGTACACCCAACTGTTCTCAATGGTTACCTCCAGAGAAAGAAACTGGAGTAGGGAAACTATGGCTTTTTCCTTTTACATTTTTGTAGTACTTGGGATCTTCTCCAACAAGAATGTATACTTTTGTAACTAAACCAAACAAACGTGATTAGAATGATCAGGTCTTGTGGAATTAGTTTAATATCATAAAGCCCTGACCCTCACAGATAAATATAAACTAGAACTAAGTTCCACTAGACAACTCCAGGAGAAAACATAATATGATGAACAATCAGAAAGAAATCTAGGGCTCTGAGAGGACATTGAGGTTAAAACCCAAGAGTATCATTCCTCTGCTATGCTAAAACTAAAACCTCACTCTAGTCCCAGCAAACATGGACTTTAAATGGCTTAGTTCTAAAAATTTGTGATCCAAATTTCTCTTCCTATACAGCACTCACTGAAAGCTATGCTCAAATTAGGGCACCAAACCATGGCCCACTGAATGGAACCAAACCTAGTGGTGACCCCATGCAGAATTAGTGCAAGTGAGCCGACAGCTGTGCCTCTCTTTACAAACACTTGATGTGTGAAAACAAAGTGCATGTGACTCTTTCCTACCATGTATCAATACAGCTATAATGGTAACATACACAGAATTGTTTTATGTTTTTAAGACTTCCTACAACTTTTTATTATAAGAATTTTCCCATATCCAAAGTTGAAGGAATTCTACAATACCTGTACATTCTTCACTTAGATCCAACTATCAGCCTTTTGCCATGTTTTGTAAGCCTCATTTTGAATCTCTGCATAATAGTCTAACTCATAGATGCATCTTAATTTATTGATCCTGTTTTACACACATGTATCATTTTCAAATTTCCAAAAGGCCTCCCCTGTTCCCGAATTTTTAAGGGCTGGGATAACTGTTAGTATGGAATGTTGATCCCAGTGCCTCCTGAAAGCTGGGGAAGGGCCTAGAAATACTAGTGAAGCATAGAAAGTACAAGTGAGGTCAGAGGAATAAGCATCTCACAGTTGCAGGGCATCAAGAACTGGATGTATATGATGCAAGGGTGGGGGAGGCTGTCAGTGGATTTGATTTGTTCTGCCCTGGGAAGTCTATGAAAGCTCAGACTCCCTGCCTTCAGTTCTGGCAGCTGGGGGTCATAAGCGTGCCAACTATGCCATCGGCCAAATGTTTAACTGATCTTCATCCAGTGTGCTTTAGAAAAAGGGAGGTCTTCAGGCGAAACTCAGAACTTATGTCCTGGAGGTGAGTGACTAACGGACAGGTCCCTGGTCAGAAGCAGCTCAGTCTTCATCCCTGGAAAAGAAGTCCTTACCCAGTGAGTCCACATTCTCATAACTCTCCTGCACCGTGTCCCTGGAGAGGGCCCTCTTACTAGGATCCTGATGCCCCCACTCCTCCTGGGAGATGTACATAGCCACGTCCTCTAAGCTCTCAGGCAACTGAAACAGCACAAGATCTCCTTTAGCCCCTGAGGCACCAAGAACAATTCAAGCAGTCATGAGTTATGGAGGCAAAACCCAGGGGGCCAAGGATACATTTCATGGGGAAGAAGGGTGCCAGGCCCACAAGTGAGGTGTGGAGGAAATAAATAAAGAAGGGGGGAAGGCTGCACATGGTGAGGGAGAAAGGATCCTCTCTGAGAGGCAAAAAGACCCCATCCCCCATTAAGAGCAACTGCGGGGAGAGGTGCTGGGGGAGACAATGGGAACTTCCACATCACCTGGGGCCCAGTCATCTCCTTGTCTTCCATGTTTCCTTCAGCAGGAAAGAGAGAAAGCCAGGGAGCAGACAATGCTGAAGTGACAGAAATCATGATGAGAATGGCATTTGTAATTCTTGGGAACCCAAGGATTATTATAACATGGTATCCATTCCCCAACACCCAGTCTCTGCTGAGGACTGAATAATGCACAAAAGAAGGCAACATAAGCATAATAAAACAATATCCAAAATGGCAGAGTGTGAGGGTGGGGGGTGGGGGGTGGGCAGACAGGACGGACATGATCACCAGTCAACTTCCCTGCTGGCCTGCAGCATTCAAGCCCCCAATCATTCAAAGCTGTAAATGTCTGTGTTCAGCATACAGAAGGGCTTACTTACAAACCCCCCACCCTCCTCCCATCCCCAAAAGAACCCAATCCACCACTTTTAGGTCCTTCACTCCACATCCTGGAACCCTAAGATCTGAAATTCCCTCACCTAGGTGACCAAACTCCACTTGCTGGTGTCACGGGACAACCCCAAAGCCCCTCCTCCCTCCCACCAGCCCAGATAACTGTTCCTCACCCCTCTCCTTTACAGCCTGGGGGTCCCTTTTGGGGCTGGGGCCTAGCAGCTCCTGCAGCCTGGGGCCAGGGCTTCGCTCAGTCTCCATTGGCTCCAACTTGAAGCTCGGTGACTCTCGTGCTGTTTCCAGAGGCAAAGGCTCCTCCAAAAGCACTTCTGTTCCCCGCCTATGGTTTGTGACCTGGGAACCAACCCACATCACTCATCATCACAACAGGGCCCAACAGCAAGGGAAATTAGTACAGAATTGAGGGCAAACCTTCGACAGAAAACCAGTCAATCCTTTTGGATCCAGCAAAAGAGAAGGACAGTTTACAGTAAAAGCTTTCCTGATCTTATATGTGGGGGAAAAAAGGCAGCGAGGGCTTCCACTCCCAGGGCAAACCTTTCCTGCACACCTCTCTGACACACCTGACTTCCTCTTGCCTTCCCCCACTCTAATGCTTCCATTCCTCCAGAATTTTGGTGATCCTGTGGGCGAGTGCACGCAGAGTCTCACTGCCAAACTGTTTTTCTAAATTCACTAGTATCCTGACCTAACTCTGCAGAGGAGACGAGGTTGCCGCACCTAACAGCCATTAAGCACTAAGAGCCAATGGTGTGATCAAAACTACATATGCTCTCCCTACAAACCTAGAAAGGTATTTTATCATTCTCACCTTACTAACGGCAAATCTGAAGCTCAAAGAGATTAACTAACTTGCCCAAAGTCACAAAGCTTTTAAGGAGCAGAATGCGGATTTGAATCCTGCAAATTAACTCTGGGGGTCACACTAAGGCAAAACCCCTGCCTCCATGTGGAAATAGGGCACTCTTCACAGCTCACTCCGTCCTTCCGGGGAAAACCTGGAAAATGCATCTTCCTGACCAAACTATGAAAACACTTCTTGTTCATAGAAAATCTACTCGAGGGGGATCCCTGGGTGGCGCAGCGGTTTGGCGCAGCGGTTTGGCGCCTGCCTTTGGCCCAGGGCGCGATCCTGGAGACCCGGGATCGAGTCCCATGTCGGGCTCCCGGTGCATAGAGCCTGCTTCTCCCTCTGCCTGTGTCTCTGCCTCTCTCTCTCTCTCACTGTGTGCCTATCATAAATAAATAAAAATTTTAAAAAAAAAGTTAAAAAAAAAAAAAAAGAAAGAAAATCTACTCGAGGGACCAAGTAAAGGTATGGAGAACAGGGCCGCCATGTCCTAGTCCTCGGGGCCAAACCGCAGAAAAAGACAGCTCTTTGTCTCACCTGTAGTCTCAGTCTCCCAAGCTCTCTCTGCATGTCCTCCACAAGGGTCACGGCTTCCTCGCCGCTCTCGGGATGCAGCTCCTGCACCCTGCTCTGGATCTCCTGGGGCAGGATGGTCAGGAACTGCTCCAGTACCAGCAGCTCCAGGATTTGCTCCTTGGTACGCATCTCAGGCCGCAGCCACTCGTGGCAAAGCTCCTGGAGCCGGCTGAGGGCTTCCCGGGGCCCAGCGGCCTCTTGGAAGCGGAACCGTCTAAAACGCAAGTGGGAGGCCTCAGGACTGGGCCCTGGATCCGATGGGGGCAGCTCCTGGCTCCAGGCGCAGTCCTCCTCTAGTTTCACTATCAGGAGCCCTTCCCGGTCTTGGGGGCCCGGGCCCGACGCCATCGCAAGGCCCCGGGTGCGCTTTGGCCCCGAAATCAGCTGCGCCCGCCAGGGAAGGCCCCCAAACCCCGCGACTGCAAGTCCAGGCCGAGGGGTCCAGCCCGGGCGCAGCCGGGTCTGGGGCCTTGGCCTCAGTCGACCACGGACGCCGCCGCGCCAGCCGCCTGTCCCGTCACCAGCAGGACCTCACCAGGCAGGACCACAACGCCGCGCTTTCAACCTCGTCGCGGTCTCAGGCGAGACTAGGCGCTCGGCTTCACGCCGGAAGTCCCAACGCGCGTCAGGCGGCCGCAGCCAACGGCGCAACCTCGGGACCAACTTCCGGGTCACGATCCGCGAACTCTCGCGTCCGTTGGGTCAGCCTCACCGCCGACCAATCACAAGGGAAAATTTCACTGCAGAGGCGGGACAAGCGACGGGCCAATTGGAGACGAGAGGCGGGGCCGGCTAAGTTTAGTGGAAAACAAACCTGAGGAGGGCGTGGCCAGTGGGCAACCGGATCAGAATTCCCAGAAAACCTAATGAAGTCAAAATTCCCGAGCCACGTGAAATTCAGCGCGTCAGTGTCGGGTGGAGCCCGGCAATCTGAACTGTTTACAAGCTCTTCCACCAGACATAAGTTTGAGAACTACTGTCCCGGTCATAAGGGACTTAAGAGCAGTTCCCCCTCGCTCTGGTTACTCGGGGGTGCAGGAGAGGGCGCCGGAGACCCGACGGCCTCAGCAGCACGCAAGCCAGGCTCCTCTCCGCTGGGGTGGGAGGGAAGCGTGCGGACCCGCCCGGGTCAACGTCGCCGCGAGGCTTGCCGGGAGATGTAGTCTGTGGCGCGCTCCGCGCTTGCGCCGGCGCCTGCACCCGCGGCCCCTTGGCAGGCGCCGGTGAGTCCTGTGTGCCGCAGGCTGTACCTGAGGCTTCTGGGGACCCAGGACGTGCCAGTCAGTGTCCACCCCTGCGAGGGCGGGATCGTGTTCAGCTCTCTCCTGGGTCCTAGGTCTCGTGACGAAAGCTGTGAACTTCACTGCGAGGGGCGAACGGAGGGAACCCGGAGATCGGCTCAGCAACTTTCCCTCCAGCGACAGTCAGGCCCGTGGGCTCAGGATATGGGGCGTCGTAGGAGTCGATCGTGACAACCTGTAACCTTTTATTCAGCGCTTGCCCAATGCAGCTAGACGCTCATGGCACACAAACCTGTAGGACGGAGACCATCCCCGTGTAACGGTTAACGCTTTGTTCAGTCTGTCTTCAAGTTCAGGCTGCCACAATAATAACGGGTGATGTGAGGACAGGCTGGCTTTGGACGACTGGGTGGAAAGAGTCCTGAGTATTTTGGGTTTTCTTGTGCCTCTCGAGGAAAAGCGGTGGCCACATGTGGCCCCAGCCTCAGAACACGCAGGCAGGTATAGGTACATTTCAGAAACCCTTGTCGAGACGTGAGACCTCAGAGTCCTCTAAGGCTATTTTCTGTTTCCGACTATTGCAGGAAACTACAGATTTTTTTTTTTTAATTTATTCATGTGAGACACACACAGAGAGAGGCAAAGACCTAGGCAGAGGGAGAAGCATGCTCTCTGCAGGGAGCCCGATGTGGGACGACTCCTGGATCTCCTGGATCTCCTGGATCTCCTGGATCTCCAAGATCACGCCCTGGGCTGAATGAAGGCAGGCGCTAAACCGCTGAGCCACCCAGGCATCCCAGGAAACTACAGATTCTAACCTAGAATCACCCCACTTTGCTGGCATTTCCCACGTTCTCTCAAATTATTTAATCCCACCAATCCCAAACTTTAGCTCTTTCTTTTGAGGGGATAAGATTATCCCCACCTTGTAACATTGGGTGAGGATTAAATGAGCTAACGTGTAGGATGCTAGGATGGTACCTGGCACTCGGCATGAACTCCATGTCATACTAGCTGTTACTAATGCACAGTAAGGCTCACCCTATCTCACAGAAAAGCAACTTGGATTTTTATTGCAGGATGTGGGACATGGGAATGTTTGCAAAACCACATTATACCTTGAGATGGGAAAGAATGAATCATCTGCTATTTAAGTTTAGGTTATTAATGGGGACTTGAAGCTAGATGGACTTTCTGTGTTATTCAAAATTACTGTTTGTATTCGTTTTTGTTTCTTTGAGGCTTATCTATATTCAAACAGAAAAAAAAATAGCCGGCATATTACTGGGAGTAGGATATAGGCCAGTAGATCTACAGAGGCTCATATGGGGCAGGAGTTCTTAACCTACCTTCCATAAAATTATAGAGCAGCCCTGTCCGGTAGAACTTACTGAGATGGTGAAATGCACCTGGTGTTGCTAAATGCCACCTAGTAGCTACTGTACAGGCCAGGGCAGTTCTGGAGGGCCACTATAGTTAGATTTGGAAAGCTTGTAACTTTTGATATTGTATGCAAAACTGGGTATATATGTGTATGCTCTAGGAAGCAGATCCATGGCTTTTATCAAGTTCTCAAAACCACTAAAAAGATTAAGAACCACTATTTTAGGTCTTTGGTGAAAAGTTCAGAGAAGGAAGTATGCCCTCTGGAGACCATTATTGATTCTACTTTCATATATTTTCTTGTCCTCAGCTTGCCGGTGGCTCCCTGATGATTATAACAGAGAACAAATTTGAATCTGAGATAAAGAACCCCTATTAGTCCTGGCCTTGGCTGTTATGGTCACTAGATTCTGTCCTGGATTAGTTTCAGTCCTTGCCTAGGTCTTATAGATCCTCTTGCACTCAGTGGGGCAGTTGTCTGTGTGTAGTCTTCAAACCAGTATTTGGTGAAATACACAGTGTTAAGACACTCTGGTCTGTGCTCTTTGGTGAGGGAGCAGAGAAAGCAGCAGCTCCTGCCAGTCTGAAATGCTGCTTTCCCTGCCTCTCACCTGAGGATACCCTGGCCTCCAGGCTTCTGTCACCCTAAGCCTTTGCTATTTGCCACTCTCCCAGCTGTGGTTTCATCCCACTTTATTGGACTACAGATTTCCTGCCATTTATGACTCAGGGTTTGGCTTTACATGTATGAAATTACTCTGATCTTACTCCGAGCTTTGAAATCCAATTATAAACAAAATATTGACTCTAAATGGCACTTCATTTAAATATGTTTTATTTGTATTAATCTGAAATATGTTACCTTTCTTGTGAAAATATAAAATAAGGCATTTTGCTCTACTTCCTATATTTTGATAAAATGTTCTAGAATTTAAATATTCCTCTAGATTAACAGTAGCCAAACTAACTTGCTAATAGTGTTTGGTAATGTTAATATTTACACATTTTCCTCTATTAGAATGATAAGCCACCATTTACCATCCCACATTTTATTGCAGAGCAGTTAATTCTGTCAGGGGTGAGGAGCAGGAAGGGACACAGAAAGAGGTTGCAAGCAATAACTCCTCTCTCAGCGAGGGAAGCAGTGGTAGGACACTGCAGGAAACTGAGCCAGACAGGATTTTACAGTCTTTGGATTGCCAGAAACACTGTTAGATAGTTGTTATGGCGAACTTCAAGATAATCCACTTGCAGGCTTTAGCTAGAAGAAACATCTAAAGACAGTATTTGCTGGTCACCACCAACCAAGTTCAGACATCAATTTTTATTTGAAAATCTCTTAACTGAAATTAATACAGGACACAGTTCTCAAATTCCCACTTTTACCTCTCTCTCTCTTCTCTTTGGACTCAATAAGAGTGTTTCTCAGCTTTGACACAGTCAGAATTTTAGGACGATTAACATCACATTTTAGTCCTGACTTAGGTAATTCTTTTAACAAAACATTCAAACGATAGTGTAAAACTAATTTAGTGCATTGATTTTACCACAGAATCAATTCACTCTTTGTCCACAGATTGGATGGAGGACAATAGCTTGGAATTGAGCACAAAAGCTTTCCCATCGTTTTGGTTTTAACACTGAAATACTGCTTGACAGAGGTTCTAGGTGAAATCATCCTAACTGAGGAAACAGTATATAGAGAGACCATCTGCTCCAGAAATCAGCCTGAATCCAGCAACAATCAGTGATGACCCAAACTTATGTTTCCTGTCTTCCTTATCTACCAAAGCCTAGCCTGAGCTTCCCAGCAGAGCACAGAGAAGAGCCAGTGTTCATTGGTAACAAGGGAAGAAGGAAAACATCAGACTTAATTGGAGTAAAAAGCTTTACTTAGGGTTTCTATCATTCCCATTTCTGGTTTAATACAACTTTTATCTCCCCCCTCACATGCACCCTGATGTTTATAGTAGTATTTTCAACAATAACCAGACTATGGAGAGAGGCCAAGTGTCTATCAACTGATGGATGGGTGAAGAAGATGTGGTATATTCAATTAACCAACATACAGAACATCATTAGTTTCAGATGTAGAGTTCAGTATTTCATCAGTTGCATATAACATCCAATGCTCACCACATCACGTGCCCTCCTTAATGTAAATTTAGAAAATAAAATAAAAAGAAGATGTGGTGTATACACACACACACGGAATATTATTCAGCCATCAAAAACAATGAATTCTTGCCATTTGCAATGACATGGTTGGAGTTAGAGTGCTAAGTGAAATAAGTCAGAGAAAGACAAATACTGTATCATCTCACTCATATGTGGGATTGAAGTAAGAAAACAGATGAACATATGGGAAGGAGGGAAAGGTAAAAAAAAAAAGGAGAAAGGGGAAACAAGACATAAGTGATTCTTAACAATAGAGAATAAACTGAGGGTTGAAGGAGGGAGATGGGTAAGCGGGGCCAGATGGGTGGTGGGTTTAGGAGGGCACTTGTTATGATGAGCACTGGGTGTTGTATGCAAGGCAAGTGATGAGTCACTGAATTCTTCTCCAGAACCCAAGATTGCACTGTAGGTTAACTACCTAAAATTCAAATAATAAAGTCAGGTGAGATGAAGCTTCTTCAAAGCAGAAAAAACCTGAGAACTCTGCATCCATTCAGTGTTACTTTAGAGGGGAACACTCTCTGCGGTTCTTTTAAGATTTTATTTATTGGGGTCCCTGGGTGGCACAGCGGTTTGGCGCCTGCCTCTGGCCCAGGGCGCGATCCTGGAGACCCGGGATCAAATCCCACATCGGGCTCCCGGTGCATGGAGCCTGCTTCTCCCTCTGCCTATGTCTCTGCCTCTCTCTCTCTCTCTCTGTGTGTGTGTGTGACTATCATAAATAAATAAAATTTTTTTAAAAGATTTTATTTATTTATCCATGAGAGACACACAGAGAGAGGCAGAGACACAGGCAGAGGGAGAGGCAGGCTCCCTGCAGGAAGCCCGACGTGGGACTCGATCCTGGGACTCCAGGCTCACACTCTGGGCCGAAGGCAGACAGTCAACCACTGAGCCACCCAGGTTGTCCCTCTGTGGTTCTGTTTAAAAAAAAAAATTAAAAACCTTCAGAAAATCAATTTGGAAATCCCAAGACTTAGCAGAACTTATAGAGCATCAATCCATTCTATAGAGAGGAACCCCGAGAATTTCACCCTGGAAGAATCTCTCAACATTAGATTCATTGAACATTAGGAAACTCATTCAGGAAAGGAGCGTCACTCATGCCTCGGCTGTGGAAAAAGCTTCCATCATTCGGACCTTTATAGACACCAACATCTTCCAATGGGAGCAAGACCCTGTGAATGCACACTTTATGGAAAGCAATTTGACAGTGTGTTCTAAGAATCTTAAAATGTTTTTCATCTTTGATCAAGCAGTTCCACATCTGAGAAACCATTCTGAAGGGGAAAAACAAGACAAAATAGCAACAACAAAATTAAAAATATTTAAAAAGTCTTTACACACACACACACACACACACACACACACACACACACACCCTCCAGTGGTTCCCCACTGTCCTGAAAATGAAGCACAGACTCCTCAGCAAGGTTTTCAACTGTAGCAACAAGCATGCAGTTGACTCTTGCTACCAAAGTCAAAGTCACTTTCTTCTGGGCTCCCATAGAACTTTGTTTAGACCTTATTTTTAGCACTAAAAGTGTGCCTTAAGGGGAGAGTTAGTTATAATCATACTATGACCTGTGTCCTCTTCTGCCCTTCCAAAATACATACATCAATGGAGTATGTGGAGTCCTACAGAGTAGTGGGTGGAGTCCTACAGAGTAGAAAACATCAATTATTCATCTCTTCATCCCTTAAAGTTCTGTATACTAATAAATGTTTGTAGAATTGAATCAACAAAGGTGTGAAATACTCTTGGAAACCCAGCACCTCGGGGATCCCTGGGTGCCTCAGTGGTTTAGCGCCTGCCTTTGGCCCAGGACATGATCCTGGAGACCCAGGATCGAGTCCCACATCGGGCTCCCTGCATGGAGCCTGCTTCTCCCTCTGTCTGTGTCTCTGCCTCTGTGTGTGTGTGTGTGTGTGTGTGTGTGTGTGTGTGTGTCTTTCATGAATAAATAAATAAGTAAATAATCTTAAAAAAAAAAAAAAAAAAGGAAACCCAGAACCTAGGCCATTGCATGGATAGGCCTAGTTATACTATGGAGCATTCTGAAAAGAGCAAAACTAGTGTCCACCTCATAAGTACTACAAAGATTAAAATACATTTAAGTGCAGTTTCCACACAAATTAAACTTTCAATAAATATCAGTGCATTTAATTTTTTAAAAAATTTATTTTAGAAAGAGAACACACACGAGCAGGAGGGATAGAGGGAGAGGGAAAGAGAGACTCTCAAGCAGACCCCATGCTGAGCCCAAAGTGGGGCTTGATCTCATGACCATAAGATCATGGCCTGACCAGAAACCAAGGGTCAGACACTTAACCAAATATGCCACCCAGGTGCCCCAATGTATTTAATTTCTAGTTTCTGTTTAATGATAAAAACATTTAAGACTATGAGTTTCCTCTTAGCGTAGCTTTGATTATTTCCCATAATTTTTATATATGATATTCTCATTGGTCACTTCAAAATAGCTTGCTACAGTTTTTATTTCCTTTTTCAGACAAGAGTTGGTAAACTGGCCAGGAAAATTTTCCTCTTAATTTCTATTTTCCTGGGCACCTAGGTGGCTCAGTCAATTAAGCATCTGCCTCCCACTCAGGTCATGATCCCAGGATGCTGGGATTGAGCCCTACATTGGGCTCCTTGATTAGCAGGAAGTCTGCTTCTTCCTCTCCCTCTGCTTGTCACCCTGGCTTGTGCGCGCGCTCTCTCTCTCTCTCTCAGATAAATAAAATCCTTAAAATATTTTTTCCTGCACTGATTAGAAAATGATGTTCATTACACTCTGCTTTGGAAAATTCATTTAGGCTTTCTTGTATACTTATATTTGATAAAGCTTGTTAAGTATCCCTAAGGCCCCAGAAAACAGGGGTTGTATTTATAGGACACAAATGTAGTCTTGGACCTCTTAAGTATTTTTGTATCTTTGGAAGCACCCTTGGTGCTTGTGTAAAGGGGAAGTGAGGTAGAGGAGTTTGGGTTGCTTCCCATTGTGCCTGAGGTTTTTTTTGTTTTTTTTTTTGTTTTTTGTTTTTTTTTTTACTTCCTCTTCCCTTGTTAGGAAGCTTTAAAAACAAACAAACAAAACTATTTTATGGACTTTATATAGCAATTGTTAATACCTCCCTAGCTATTAAAGCTATGAGAATGGGAGGTGAAAGGGCCTTGGAGAGGCCTATCCCTTTCTCCAGCTGAGATAGTCTTCCCAAAGATGCCATAGCGGTCTTCTTGGAAGAAGAAAAAACCCACGAGGACCACATTAAGATTTTTTTCAATTGTGACCTTCCAGAATTTGCAGGGATTCTTTCACAGTGTGTTGTCCAGGCTAAAATCAAGGAAATCAGGGAACAGACTGGAGACTGGGTCTTCAAAGGGCTCATGACATGGGGGGGAGGGGAGGGGAAGACCGTATACTTGGCCCTCCTGCACATGCTAGTCACCTTCACATTCCTAAAGAAACATACAAAGGGCCCTCCAGGAACCTGTGATCTTCAATTCTGAAATGAGTACTCGTTCTGAAATCCTCTTTCATTTCTAGCCTAGTGAACTTGGCAGAATAATCTCAGAAATACCCAAACTTCAGACTTAAGCTTCCAGGCCCAGCTCCCTGCTTCCTCTCCTTGATCCCCTGTAAGGATGTGGAACAAAGGTGGAAGGAGAGCTCGCCTCTTGGACTCTGCTCAGCACTTACAATCAGCTCAGTCAGCCTGGGTGGGTGAGTCTGGATGCTTGAACAACTGGCATGAGATGGGTCTATCCTCAGAATGAGATGGGTCACCGTCCATCCTGTCTTTTCCCAGTGATTAGACAGGACTTCTCAGAGGTCTGGCAAAACCCATCTCCACATTTTTTAAAGCTCCTAGAAAATTAAGACATTATAAAAATTGTGGCATAGTTTACATGTTTGCACCTAGAATTTTTAACACCCAACACAAGAACACAACGACATGTTTTACTGGAGAGAACTTCAAAATAAAAAAATTGAGACCTTTATAAAGGTAAGACCATACCAAATGGCCCTCAAAGATACCTATCCATGCCTACTTTGCTTTCTACAGTAATCTTTCTTCATCTCTCCAAAACTGGGAAGGGAGTGTAGGGGAGAAGAAAAGAACAAGTGGCCCCTCACCTTGGTCTGAGGCAGGAACACACTTATCTTCCGGGACAACATAATTCACCCTGGGCAGGACGGAGGCCCTCCTCCTCAGATGTTTCTCTCAGGGTCATCCAAATACTAGAGAACCCCCAACATAAAAGGTCTTGCACCTTCCACTTTGTTGACTAGAAGAACTTGCTCTAGAAGCTCACATAAGTAGTCTGACTATGCTATGAGTACCACAAGTAGGCTCTCCATTCGTGGGCAGTCCAGGGGTGCCTAGTTTCTTACAAAATAGAAATAAAAAAATAGACATCATAACATTTGTTAATTGTGAGGGATGGTTACATAGGTATTGATGTTCTTTGTATTAAAAATATATTTATCTCCAAGGAAAGAAGCATAATGGCATAATGATCAAGGTTATTCCAGGCAATCTCTGGATGTTGGTTTGAAGCAAGGCTTGCACTCTGGCCACAGGAAGAAATTTCCAAAAGCAAAAAGGAAGAAAGTTGTAGGTTCTGCTGTAGGGAGGGTGGTAGAGAACACAAGAGATGTGGATCTGGGGCCTTGGCCCTGTCAGGTCTTTCTGTCCACTCCACCTGCTTTGAGATGCTGAAAGTACCCCTCAGACCTTTGCATTTTTTTTCTCGAGATCTTGCTGGCAGACAGATGAGCCATTCACATGAGACTTCTACTTCCCAAAGGCTCCCCTGTCTCCTTCTCCCAGAAACTCAGGGTTTGCCAAGTTCCCTGTGGTTCTATCAGGCAGCTCCAACAGGATAGAGCTTCCCCCTGGGAAGCAAGCAGGCAGCTTGTAGGATTTATGTTATTTAATGAAGTGCTGTGTTCTCTGTTCTTATAACCATTTGCTCAACCACAAGGTCCTTTGAGCAAAGGACTTACAGAGTAGAAGTCAGACTCAGCACAAGCAGAAGCTGCCTACAAAGATGCCTCATCCTTGGAGCTGACTTCAGCAAGCAGGTGAAAGATGTAACTTCTTTTATTTTTTATTCATGAGAGACACACAGAGAGAGGCAAAGACACAGACAGAGGGAGAAGCAGGCTCCATGCAGGGAGCCCGATGTGGGACTCGATCCCGGAACTGAGGGATCATGCCCTGAGCCAAAGGCAGATGCTCAACTGCTGAGGTGTCCTGAGATGAAACTTCTTTAACTGCAGAGCTTGAGGGGGCCTCCGTGGAGCATGGCAGTCAATCTTGGAAAAGAAGGACTCAGCCCTTCACCATCAGCGAAAACTTCTTCCAATTCTATGACAAGGTTCACACAGCCAACCCATTGCTTTGCCAACAATGACTGTTGGGTGACCAGTGCTAAGCAAGCCACTGGTGCTAAAGAAGTTACTCAAAATCTAGACCAGAGGTTCTTTTTTTAAAAAAAGATTTATTTTTAAAAAAGATTTATTTATTATAGACACAAAGAGAGAGAGAGGCAGAAACACAGGAGGAGGGAGAAGCAGGCTCCATGCTGGGAGCCTGACACGGGACTCGATCCCGGGACTCCAGGATCCCACCCTGGGCCAAAGGCAGGCCCCAAACTGCTGAACCACCCAGGATCCCCTAGACCAGAGTTCTGATCCTTATAAACACTGGAATGATCTGAAAATCTTTAAAACTTAAAAAAAAAAAAAAAAAGCCTGACACTTGCTGTCTTGGCCCATTGGGGCTACTACCACAAAACACTGCAGCTTGGCTAGGTTTAAACAATAGAAATTTAATTTTTTTTTAAATTCTTTTTTTTAAAGCTTTTAAGTAATCTCTATGCCCAAAGTGGGGCTCAAACTCACAACCCTGAGATTACGAGTTGCATGCTCCACCGATTGAGCCAGCCAGGTACCCCAGAAATTTATTTCTCCTATCTCTGGAGGCTGGAAGTCCGAGATCAGGGTGCCAGTATGGTCAGGTGGGTGCCCTCTTCTGGGTTGCAACTGCCAACTGTTGTGTCCTCACATGGTGGAAGGAACTTGGGAGCTCTGTGGGGTCTCATATGAAAGAAAATTAATTCCATTAATGAGGGCTCCACCCTCATGACCCAAGCAACTCCCAAAGGTCCCATCCATCTAATACCATCACACTGGGCATTAGGATCTCAATATATGAATTTTGAGAAGACACAAACATGCAGACCATACCACCTGGGTGCCACCCCCTGGAGATTCTGATGTATTTGGTTTGGGCAGCAAGATTTTTAAAGCTCCCCAGATGATTCAAATGTGCAACCAAAGATGAGAACCACTTATGCCATTAATTTTCAGAATGGCATAAGAAACTTGGAAGGAAGTAAGAGGCCTAGTAGAGGATTTCCAAAGAGATTGTACATTTGCAATGACTGCTGAGAGAAATGAAAGGCAGGTATGTTTTTCTGGAATGAAGGTCACTATAATCATAGGTCAGGTTGAATTTCCTGTTAAAAGTCTGTTTTGGAAAAAAAAAAGTTTGTTTGGGGACACCTGGGTGGCTCAGTGGTTAAGTGTCTGCCTTTGGCCTAGGGCGTGATCCTGGGGTCCCGGGATCGGGTCCTGCATCAGGCTCCCTGCATGGAGCCTGCTTCTCCCTCTGCCTGTGTCTCTGCCTCTCTCTCTGTGTCTCTCATGAGTAAATAAAATCTTAAACAAAAAAGTCTTTATTTTTAACATTACAGAAATGTGGTAGGTTAAAAACGGCTGCAAATTCCTTATTACTTATTGGGGGGGGGGGTTCCCAGAATAGCCTTAGTGATGTGGCAACAGAATCAAGTGGAAGTGACTTTGTGGGACTACCTAAGAAGAATCCAAGCTACTACCCAAGGGCTTCCTAGAAAGCTCCCTCCAGGAACACCAGCCACCATTAAGAAGGCTAATTATCCTGAGACTGCCATGCTATGAGGAAGCTCAAGCTATGCACATGGACAGAGGTGGATGTGCAGCAATCTCTAGCTGTTCCAGCCATCCCAGCCCAGGCACACCACCAGTCATTTCGATATTCCAGTCCCAAGAGACACAAAGGGAAGAACCAAAGAGTCACCTGCAGACAGCCAGTACTGACATAACTTCTGTCAATTATAGCAATTCCAGCAATCTCTAGACATAGGAGCCACCTGAGCTGGAGCTCCAGTCATGCAGCAAACATAAGCTGTGCCTACTGTGTCCTGCTCAAAATCCTGACTACAAAATCGTGAGAATAAAAAGGCTGTTTTCATACCACTAACTTTTGAGGTATTTCTTATGCAACAACAGATAACCAGAACAACCGTAATACATGAATAGTCATTGTACAAGATTCAAAGAATACAGACATATACAAAGAAAGTGATGATCACTTTATTTCACTTTTACTCCTTTTTATAAAAAGCTAACAGTTGGCTATCCATCTTACGAGTCTTCTTCTAATGTGTTTACATATATATATTTATTGTGTGTACACGTTTTTTCAGGTTTTTTAATAACAGTGTGCCTGAATCAAGATGAATGGGCTTCTTTACTCTTAGCAGATGCACAGTATGCCACAGTACAGGTATACCACAATATTTACTATCTCCTCTACTGATAGACATGTAGGTTGTTTCCAATTCTTGTTTTTTTTTTCAATTCTTGTTTTAATAAACAATTCTGCAATGGACATCTTGTAATGCAACTTTGTGTACATCCAATAATTTCTTTAGGATAGTCCTACAAACAGAATAATTAAATCAAGGGGAATGTGCATTTTTGAAGTTTTTGTAGTGGTAAAACATAAATAATCTAAAATTTGCCATTTGGGGGTGCCTCAGTGACTTAGTTAAGTGTCTGCCTTCAGCTCAGATGATCCCAGGGTCCTGGAATTGAGCCCCATATCAGGCTCTCTGCTCCATCGAGGAGCCTGATTCTCCCTCTCCCTCTGCCTACCACTCCCCCTACTTATGCTCTCTGTCAAATAAATAAATAAAATCTTTAAGATAAACAAAATTTAGGGACACCTGGGTAACTCAGTAGTAGAGTGTCTGCCTTTGGCTCAGGTCCTGGGGTCCTGGGATCAAGTCCCGCATTGGGCTCTCTGCATGGAACCTGCTTCTGCCTCTGTGTTTCTGCCTCTCTCTGTGTATCTCTCATGAATAAATAAAATCTTTTAAAAATACATAAATATAAAATTTACCATTTTAACTATTAAGTATACAATTTAGTGGCATTAAGTGCATTCACATTGTTGTACAATGAGCACCACCACCCATTCCCAGAACTTTTTCATCATCCCAGACTGGAATTCTAACCATTAAATAACTCTTCATTGCCCTCCATTCCCAGCCTCTGTTAATCACTATTCTACCTTCTGTCTCTGAATTTGAGTATTCCAGGTACTTCATATAGGTACAATCATACAACATTTGCCCTTTTGTGTCTGTCACTTGGCATAATGTGTCCAAGACTTATCCATGCTGTAGCATGTATCAGAGCTTCCTTCCTTTTCAGGATGAATAAGTGCATAGGTCCATTACTCAGCTGGTATCACACAACTGGTTAACTGCAGGCACAGTATTCTCACTGAGGCAATCTGACTCCAGAGCCTGTGCTATTGAAGGCATATAAGGCATCCATATGATATTTATATCACACATAAAGTACCTAATATATGTTAGCTTCAATCATAAATGTCACTCATTGCACTTCCAAAGCTTTGATTTTTGGTGTTTTAATACCCCCACCACAACAACATCAACCTTGGAAAATGTTTTCTGTGGTCTTTGATGTCTGATTTTAGCTTTTGATTCACACAATTGTTTTCTCCTACCTCCTGCAGCATGAATTGTTTCCAAGTGCTGGCTTCTGCAGATTGTCCTTGGGGATAAGACTGGAGAGGGGTGTCCACTATGCTGCCACAGGCAGCCCTAGAAACTGCATGGGAATGGGCCCTCTACAGGAAGCAGAAGTGCCCCTTGGGTTGGGGTGGAGTGGGGAGGAGATGCAGGGCTAGGCACTGCCCTTGTGAAGGCTCTTGTGCAAATACTAAAGCCTTCCAGGGCAAATGGCCTTTGGGTCATTTCAGCTTATCTCAATGACATTTTTTTAAGTTGTAGCATCTGCTCTGTAACTTCAAGGAAGACGGTGTGAGATCTTATGCATTCCCTAAAATTTGGGTCTGCATTAATTTGATGCCCACAGTGTGTGTGCATGTGTGTATGTGTATTTAACTTTAGAGGTAGGTCTGTGCCGTTTCTCCAGTATTGGCAAAACTCACACATTGTTTGAAAATTACACACATGTTTCTCTATGGGCACATTCTATTTTTTTTTAAATCAATTTTACTTGTTTTTTTTTAATTTTTATGTATTTATGATACTCACACAGAGAGAGGCAGAGACATAGGCAGAGGGAGAAGCAGGCTCCATGCACCGGGAGCCCGACATGGGATTCGATCCCAGGTCTCCAGGATCGCGCCCTGAGCCAAAGGCAGGCGCTAAACCGCTGCGCCACCCAGGGATCCCTGGGCACATTCTATTTAAAAAAAAAAAAAAAATGTTCCTAATCCTCTATACTGCAGTAAAAAAATATTCCAGTTCATGAGGTTTTATTTAAGTTTTTATTATAAAAAATGAAAATAAAATAAAATAAAATAAAATAAATAAAATAAAAATAAAATAAAATAATAAAAAATAATGAGCAGGGGGAGCCTGGCTGTCTCTGTCTGTGACTCTCATGTGAGAGTCTCAGACTCTCAATCTCACGTGACTCTCAATCTCAGGGTGGTGAGTTTGAGCCCCATGTTGGTCATGGAGCCTACAGTCCATCAATCAATCAGCCAAATAATAAGCAAATCATTAAATTCTTCCTCTAACAGTTTGCCTGCTATGTTTTGTTTTGCTGTTTTAAGTGTAAACACTTAGAATATATTCATGGACAGGAGCCCAGGTGGCTCAGCAGTTTAGCACTGCCTTCAGCCCAGGACGTGATCCTGGAGACCCGAGATGGAGTCCCACGTCAGGCTTCCTGCATGGAGCCTGCTTCTCCCTCCGCCTGTGTCTCTACCTCTGTGTGTGTGTGTCTCTCATGAATAAATAAAATTTAAAAAAAGAATACATTCATGGATGATGCTCATGTGTCATAAAATGTTTAAATGTTCATTGAAAAATAAATAAATAAATAAATAAAAATAAAAAATAAAAAATAAATAAAAAAAAATAAAAAATAAATGTTCATTGAAAAACTCAAAAACGTGTAGAGGACACAGTGAAAAGCACCACCACTATCCCTAATTCTACTCTCTAGTGGTTGCATTAATTCTTGTTCCCTTTCAGATATTTGTTTTAAAAATAGCTTTCCTGCTAGTTACACGTGTGGGATTATAATGTTAGGTTGTACTGTAAACATGCTTTTTTTAAGTTACATATTGACCATCTCTGCACATTAGATGCAGCACAGTCCATAGCATAGATTGATCAAATTTACTAAACCAGTAGCCTGATGATAGGCATTTAAGTTGTTTATAGTTTCTAACTAATTGGCAAGTGTGGCAGTCCACACACAACATTCCACAAGGATGACAAGGATCTGAGTAAGAAAGTGCACATTACCCTACCAAGCAGGCGAATACAGCCTGATTATGTTTACTTGAGACTAGAAAGCTGCCTTGGTGAGAAGGACTTAAACAAATAGTATTGGGACTAGAAATACAGATAAACCGTCTAGCTGGGTGTTCCTCCCACACTCGGCCCGCAGTGCGCAGCAATCAAAGGAAATCTTCCTTGGGCGCCGGGGTGGCTCTCAGTGGTTGAACATCCGCCATCGGATCAGATCGTGATCCCGGAGTCGTGGGATCAGTCCTGCATCAGGCTGCACTGGGAGCCTGCTTCTCTCTATGTCTCTCACGAATAAATAAAATCTTAAAAAAAAAAAAAAAAAGTCTTCCTTAAAGATGAAATATGTAAGACAATTTAAAAAGTACAGGCAGCACGTGACTAACGTGAGGAGGCCCTGAGCTCCCTGCCAGGTTCCCCCAGGCGGACCTCAGGAAGTCATGAATCCCCTGAAATGATACAGAAACTACAGGTCCATGTGCTTTTTTCTTTTCTCTTTTTCTAAACAAAACCATCCCATTGAATTTCCCTAGATTTTAAAAAATGAATCGCGATAGAGAGAAGTTTAAGAATCAGTACCATAGGGTTCCTGGTGTTTGAAAACCGACAAGATGGCGGTGCCGGCCTTGGGCCGACGGAATTCCTTCCACCGCTCCCGCCGCGAGTGGAGACCACCCGCCTCTCTGTAAGCCGGGCGACAAGCGCCCTGGGGCAGGTGCCGCCAGACCTGCCCGTCCTCGCCCCCGCAGAGCAACAGGTGTAAGTACCTGCGGGGAACACGACTGAACGCTGTCTACAGGCTCTTTGGAGGGGGAAGGGCCGTGGGCACTCAACTACGGCGAACCTCGCGCCGCCGTGTGTGCCGTCGACTGCCCTTCTCCGCGTGGTGCCGGGATACCAGCGGCGCCGGCCGCCCCGCCTCTGGGGAGACTCGCCTATAGGCTGCTGGGGCTGCCCATCCTCACCGCGGCGCCGGGCCCCGGCGCCCCCTGGGAGACAAAGGCCACGCTGAACCCGCCCACTCGCCCTCTGATTGGCTCCACTAGTCCCGGGGCCCCCTGGGAGATGTAGTTTAGGGCGTCCCCCCTAACTACATCGGACACACCGGCTCCACGCCAGGGTCCGAGGCCGCGGTTGCGCGGTGTTGGGGTGTGGGTCCCCGGGCGCGTTGCGCCTCCTCGGGCTATCTCTCCTTGGGGCAGAGTCCACGGCGTCGGCCGACTCCGTGTGCTGGGTGGTCTCGCCTCCGGTGCCTGCCTGTACGGTTCCGAGCCGACACTTGCCTTATATCCTCGGGCTTCTCTTCCCACCCACTCCCTCCTGCCCAGGCCTTTTCCCCTCAGAGCGAACGCCTCAGGGGACCCGCGGAGTGGGGGTCTCTGTGCCCTCACGCGCTGAAGCGAGCGCGGTGGCTGGGGTCTTGGAGGTGACGGCCGTCCCGCCCTAGGGCGCCGCCCAGGACTAGCCCGGCGCTGCGCCAGGCTCCGGAGCCTCAGCGGACGTAGCTGACACTGCCCCCACGGTGCAGGCTCTTTTGCCTACGTTTATCTCATTGAAATTTCCAGGCCACCCATTTGACAGAAACAAGCTCAGAGAGGTGGAGTAACTGGCCCAGACCACACAGGTACATCTTGGAGTCCCCTTTTCTCCCTCATCACTTTGTGCATGTTGCAAACTCACTGGGTAGGCATGACCAAAGCACCCCGGGCCTCTCTGTAGGGGATGAGGATGGGGAGGTGACAGTGGAACAAGATTATGTAAACCGAACCTCAAAGGGTGCAAGGAAGGGGCACCTGGGTGGCTCCGTGGTTGAGCATCTGCCATTGCGTCAGGTGGTGATCCTGGGGTCCTAGGATGGAGTCCCAGATTGGGATCCGGGTAGGGAGCCTGCTTCTCCCTCTGTCTGCGTCTCTGCCCCTCTCTCTCTCTCTCTCTCTCTCTCTCTCTCATGAATAAATAAATAAAATCTAAGATAGAAAGAAAGGAGGGAGAAAGAAAAGAAAGGAAGAAAGAAAGAAAGAAAGAAAGAAAGAAAGAAAGAAAGAAAGAAAGAAAGAAAAGGAAGAAAGAAAGAAAGAAAGAAAAGAAAAGAAAAGAAAAGAAGAAAAGGTGCAAGGGAAGGGAGAAGTGTGTTCTTCACTAACCTGTAAATGTTTGGTGGTCAGGGACTGGGTGCCCAGAGCCAGCCTCTTAGTGAAGTCCCTAGAAATATTGGTAAAACGAACATTTTTTCGATGTTTTAAATTATAAAATGTTTAAATACGTGTAAAAAAAAGAATAACATGAACACCCACTTGCCCTCCATCTAGATTTAACAGTCAGAATAAATAATAAGTATAGCACTTTATAGTTTATAAAGCTTCTTGCTTGGCTTTACCATATTGCAAATGAAACTCTGGTTGGTCATTTGCTTCGACGTGGGTGGACCTGGAGGGTATTATGCTGAGTGAAATAAGTCAATCAGAGAAGGACAAACATTATATGGTCTCATTCATTTGGGGAATATAAAAAAATAGTGAAAGGGAATAAAGGGGAAAGGAGGAAAAAATAAGTGGGAAATATCAGAAAGGGAGACAGAACATGAAAGACTCCTAACTCTGGGAAACAAACTAGGGGTGGTGGAAGGGGAGGGGTGCGGGGGGGTGGGGGTGACTAGGTGGCGGGCACTGAGGTGGGCACTTGACGGGATGAGCACTGGGTGTTATTCTGTATGTTGACAAATTGAACACCAATAAAAAATAAATTTATTTTAAAAAAAGAAAAAGAAACTCTGGTTGGTGAACCAATCTGGGAACTATTCCAACTCCACTACTGAACAACCTCCACAGGTCAAGGCCATCTAGGAAGCTGCCTTCCTCTCCCTGTTTCCATCCCACTCAGGAGGTTGGAGGTTGCACCATAACTTGGTTTGCTATCAGAAAGCACAGTTACAAGTATGCTTCTCAGTGGGAAGTTTGTTGCCTGGAAATTCACTTTGAACGTGACACGTTAGCCTCTCAAAGTCTCAGATTTCTCCCTTAAAAGTCAATATACTGGAGGGTGAGGAAGAGTTTGGGTCACAATGGAATCCACTACTTCCAACTCCATATTAACAGAAGAATTCTTCTGTGATCTTGCCTACAGCTCTCTCAATAACCAATATGTACTATATATTTAAGTACCATAAACCTCCTTTATCATGATGGTTCTGGGGACAGGACTGATATCCTCTTGGAGGCTAAACAAATTATAAAATAAGTTTTAAAACTATCTTTTTTCCCTTTTATAAAAGTAATACATGTTGATTAAAAAATCTCCAAGTGATGCAAAAATGAATGTGTTAGAAAGTGAAACCCTGATGGAATAAGTTAGAAAGGTGAAACCCAGGCATGGAGTAAAGGTTGGGGTGTCTGGGCTATACATTACTTAGGATAAGACCAGAGGTTGAAATACCTCTGCTTGCAGCAGCTGGGATGGATTTAGATGTATCATGTTGTTTCCAAATAAGGGCACGCATACTGTCACAGAGGCACAAGAAAGATTTCATCCACACTCCACTACAGCTGTACAAACATTTAAAAGGCATCCCAAAAGGTCTAATTGTCTTTTTACATTTCTTCATTAAAAAAAAAAAACTACTGGAACCTCAAAAAATGGAAGCTCTTTCAGCTTCTCTTGACCCATAAATGCCTCGGTGGCGTCAAAACATTACCTTATAAGTCCATGACTCAGAGCTACTGGGTAGCTCAGTGAGTTGAACGGTTGACTCTTGGTTTCAGCTCAGGTCATACCTCAGGGTCATGATCTCAGGGTTGTGAGATCAAGTCCCATGTGGCGCTGCTAGTGGGGAGTCTGCTTGAGATTCTCTCTCTCTCTACCCCTCCTTCCCCCTAACCCCTGCTCATGTGCTCTCTCTTAAAAAAAAAAAAAAAAGAGACAAATCTATGCCTTAGAATTGCCCCCTGTTGCAAAAGGTATCACTGCAATTGCAAAATATCCTGTTATAGACTGGAAAGCCCCAGTTCCTGCTTAATTCTGTTGTGGGGGCGATGCCTGGGTGGCTCAGCGGTTGAGCGTCTGTCTTTGGCTCAGGGCATGATCCCAGAGTCCTGGGATTGAGGCCTGCATCGGGCTCCCTGCAAGGAGCTGGCTTCTCCCTCTGTCTATTACTCTGCCTCTCAATCTCTCTCTCTCTCTCTCTCTCTGTCTCTCTCTCTCTCTCTCATGAATAAATAAATAAAATCTTAAAAAAAAAATTCTGGGCAGCCTGGGTGGCTCAGCAGTTTAGCGCCGCCTTCAGCCCCGGGCATGATCCTGGAGACCTGGGATCGAGTCCCACATCAGGGCTCCCTGCATGGAGCCTGCTTTTCCCTCTGCCTGTGTCTCTGGTTCTCTCTCTCTCTATCTCTCTCTCTCTCTCCCTCTCTCATAAATAAATAAAATCTTTTTAAAAAATTCTGTTGTGGGTGTCTTAGTCTCAGCTTAAAGGACCCTAGCCAGTCAAGACAGGGTCAGGAACCCCAGGAACAGGAAATATCCAGCATGTTATTGCAAATTTCATTTCTGTCTCAGGAGAGGGAGGTTCCCTGTGGGGTGGCTGTGTTACTGCCTTCTGAAATCTTGCACAGGTCCTGGTCCCAGAGATGCTCAGTCAATACTCTTCCAGCTCAACCTGAGAATATCACACATCCAACATTTGTACCATAAATATGCATGCATTTGGGTCCATCCATTTCTTAGGGAGTATGTTGGGTTTAGGGTTATTTTCTCAGCAGGATCCAGAAAACTGGATGCTGTCAGCTAAGAAACCAAAAGGACTGAGTACTCGGTAAAATATGAAGTATGTGGACCAACTGGACAATAAGATCAATTAAACCAAGCAGAACTCATCAAAATCTTGGTCCCAACTGGTCACACACAGGCTGGTCAGGCACAGTGCTGTTTGTTCTGTCAGGCATCAGAATGTTGTATGTGACCTGTGGGAGCCGTCAGAATGGCCCGTTTTGAGCCTCATTGGTCAGCTTTAAAAGGAGCATCTGTAAATAAATAAATAAATAAATAAATAAATAAATAAGTAAAATAAATAAATAAATAAATAAAAATAAATTAAAGATAAAAGCATCTGTGGTTAGTGAGGAACAGTAAAATAATCAATTATTATCATGCATGTAGGCAATATTCCAAAATGGTTAAAAGAGGGAGTTTGAATCCTGGCTCAGTCACTGAGCAAGTCACTAAACCACTAATCCTGGATGTAAGTGAGGATGATGAATCTTGCCCTGAAGGGGTGCTGCAGAGATTTCAGGAGACAATGGATATAAAGCAAGCTGTGCCAGGCACAGAGTAAGCACCATTGTGTTACCGACAAAACATCCACAAAGCCAAAAACTTCATGAGAAATGCAGAAAGCTTAAGCCAGGACACATAAGTGATGCCAGCTAAGTGCCAGAAATATCACCATTTTTCAAGTATCATTGTAGCAATTGATATCGGAAAGGATTATCAATGAATGCTAAAATCATGAGGTGAAAGATTGTGGGAGAACAAGACATTTCCACATGCTCAGGTCACTTACTAGTCACAAAGAAAAAAATGTCCTTTTACAATGGAGACATCTTGAGGATGCCTGAAAGTACCTTCAGTCTAATAATGAGGAAATCTTAATTAATTAAGGGACATTTTGCTTGGAATGGACTTTTCAAATACATTGTCTTGACAGAATTTTAAAAGGCTGGAAAGTGTGAAAGTGTTCTAGCAGAATCAGACTATAGAGATGTGGCAACTAAAAGTAGTGTTTTTTCAAAACAAAAAAAGCCGGGGATAAAAATCAGGGTATACAGAAAGACAGAAGCTGTCAATTGTGGAAGAAGTCCACTTACCCCACGTACCACTTCCATTAGCTCTGGAGCAACTTCTGGAGACCACACTGGGACATGAGCTCCAAAGGACACCTATTCCTTTTTTCACCCTTGTTTCTCCAGCATCCTGGCATGGCGTCTAAAATATGTGTTCAGGGGCACCTGGCTGGCCAGTCAGTAGAGCATGTGACCCCTTGTTCTTGGGGTTCTGAGTTCAAGCCTCACACTGAGCATGGGGCTTACTTTAAACACAAAAAACAAACAAACAAAAAACTTGTTCAATAAAAGTGCATGGACAAGCACCCTCCCTCATGGGGATGCTCTCGGGAAGCCAGGGCAGAGTAGGGAACAAACAAATCAGGATGACAGTTCCACACACAGCATTTGAGGCCTTTGTGATGCTGAAAGCACCAGACAACTGGAATGACATCAATAGGGGTGACACCAAGGCTGGTGGCCTGGCAGTGCCCTCCGGCTTCACCTCCTTCTTGGGCAGAGAAGGGCAAAACTTGCAGGGCTGCACTTGTTGCCCCCCGCAACCCTCATCATTTGCTCTGGAGGGTCCATAAAATCCTGAGTCTGGAGGAAAACGATTGGTCAAAAAGACTGACTCTCATTACGATCCTCTGCAGCATGGGACCAGGGGCTTTGTTCCTGCTCCCCACACCCATATCCCGGGAGAAGGAGAGACAGAGGCATCTGAGTGCCTTCCCAGGATCGAGACCCTGGAATCCAGCCCCAGGCCCTCCCTCACATACTTACGCACTGCTCTACAGGCCAGTATGGGAAGGTGAGGGCTGGGGCACTATAGGAACACATGGCTGGCAAGGCCTTGAACCCTCCTAGCTGTGAAGGCCTCCAAATCTGTGAGAAAGAGAACACAAGAGTCATCACTGGAAACAAACAAACGATGACACTCATAGCTCAGTTCTCGCCAGAGTGCAGAGAGCATTTCCTGTGCTTTTCCGCTATTTCACAAGTGGCTTCTTTTTTACCCACCCTCTGGGTTCCAAGACAGAGGCTGTTTCAGACTGCTGGCTCCAGCCTTTCCTGGTCAACACCATGATCAAAACCCCCAGTGATCATCTGCTGGACTCCCTGGAGGAGCTGCTGCCCAATGACTTTGAGAAGTTCAAGTTTAAGCTGCAGAACACCAGCGTGGAGAAGGATCACTCCCGGATCCCCCGGGGCCAGGTCCAGAATGCCAAGCCAGTGAAGCTGGCCAATCTGATGATCAACCACTACGGGGAAGAGAATGCCGTGCGGCTGACCCTGCAAGTCCTGAGGGCCATCAACCAGAACCTCCTGGCAGAGGAGCTTGACAAAGCGATTGGCCCAGGTAAGCAGGTCCCATGCCCCTTCCTTTCGCAATGCAACTGCTGGCTGTTCATGGGGTGGGGTACAAGGTGCAAGAGGGAATTTGTGTTTAGACCAGTATGTTGTGACTTGAAGCTTAGGAGTCCCAGGTCTACTATGACTCCAGTGACACTGACTGACCAAGTCCTTTCTGCCACTAAGGTCTTTGGATCTGGGTTAGTATAGCTAAGGCTCCCAATGGCTTTTAAAAAAAAAAAAAAAAAAAAAGGTAAAATAAATAAATAAATAAATAAATAAATAAATAAATAAATATGAGGAGGAGAAAGGCTGAGATTCTGACTGCAGGGCAGAATCAGGAGAGGCAGCTCTCTGTGTCTCTCATGGGTAAATAAATCTTTAAAAGAGAAAAAAAAGAATCAGGAGAGGCAGGAACTAGATGCCTGATCTTAGAGGGTCCTTAACTTCATTGTGATTAACTCCTATGTACCTACCAGTATCTTCAGAAGAGAAAAAAAAATGCTTGCTAACTGCCCATATCAGCAGGGTCAACAAGTCATCCTCACAGTGAAATCTACCTAATTTCAGTTTTGAGCTCTTCTCTGACACATTTCACAAAGATATTCTAAAATTCTCAATTCTTTTCCTTCCTTTATCTTTTCTCTTTCCTTGTTTTCCTTCCTTCTCCTCCTCCTTGTTCTTCTATTCCTGTTTTGTTGTAACTTCCTTATTTCATCACACTGTGATCAGTGAATGTGGTCTATTGAATTTTTGCTTCTAAAGACTTTTTTTTTTTTTTAAGATTTTGGGGAGGACCAAATACATGATGGGCTTAAAAAACATTGGCTAGTGTTTAAGTATTTCTTCTACTTTTAAAGACTTTAAGGACACATTAGAAATATTTTCCATGTGTTTTTCAGAAGTAGAAATGTTTAAATAACATAAAAGTTCTCTACTCTTTGGAAGAGTGATGGACTAAACCATAATCTGAGTCCAGTGTAATTTGATGAGTAGAATTTTTTTTTTGATGAGTAGAATTTTTTAAGTTAATTTTCATATTTTAAAACCTGGTTATTAGCATATTTAGCGCTTTTCATTAATTCTAGAGACAGCTTGGGGAACTTGCCTTTTCCTAGGAAGTAAAGTGTTCGCAACAGCAAAGTTTTTTAAAGAGTTTTAAATATCTCTGAAGCAATTTAATAAGAGCCTCTTCTACTAAAATTTAAGGCGCTGATTATGGGTGCTTCATTTCCTTACTAGAGTAGGGTTTGCAAGTTATAGCTGAAGAAGATATTTCAGGAATTCTTTAGAATGTTAACAAATATATAAGGGGATCTCTGGTGGCTTAGCGGTTTAACACCTGCCTTTAGCTCGGGGCATGATCCTGGAGTCCTGGGATCAAGTCCCACGTTGGGTTCCCCACATGGAGCCTGCTTCTCCCTCTGCCTGTCTCTGCCTCTCTCTCTCTCCATCTCTCATGAATAAATAAATAAAATCTTTTTTAAAATACTTAATTCAAATTTTATTAATTTTTCTAATTTGTTTCCAACAAATTTGTTAAAATGTGTCATTCACCAAATTTTGAAATTCTAGAGGCCACCAGGGTGATAATTTGTGCTTAAACTCCTTTTACACAGACCTTGAAATTAAGCCTTTGTCATTTCTATTTAATGAAACTGTATCCTGAAACTTCCAAGCAAGCTGTTTAAGAAAGAAAAATCAGGGGATCCCTGGGTGGCTCGGCGGTTTGGCGCCTGCCTTTGGCCCAGGGCGTCGTCCTGGAGTCCCAGGATCGAGTCCCGGGATCGAGTCCTGGGACCGAGTCCCGTGTTGGGCTCTGAGTGGAGCCTGCTTCTCCCTCTGCCTGTGTCTCTGCCTCTCTCTCTCTCTCTCTCTCTCTCTCTCTGTGTGTGTCTCATGAATAAATAGATAAAATCTTTTTCAAAAAAAATCACCATTTACACTTACTTATCTGTATGTTAGGATTTTCTTCACATCATGAAACCAAAGAATAAAACAGAAGTAAATTAGTTTCTAAAGTTTTAACTGTCCTTCAAATCCTGTTTTCAAATTTTTGTGCCAAATATAATTCTTCTTTATTAATTAATTTTATAAGTGAATTTTGTACATCATAATCACACCCACATTTATACCAGTAAACTAGAGTTTTTATCTATTTTACTAACTAAGAATTTCGTGTAGGACTTTATACTGAAAACAAGTTCTCATGCCAAAGAACTCTGAAAAGTACTATTTGGGAAATATATAGCAAATAATTAGTATTCTCTTACTTAATGGTAATTGACTGTCATTGCCTAGAACATTCTGAACTTCTGTAATTTATTTTTTGTTTTAAGATTGTATTTATTTATTCATGAGAGACATAGAAAGAGAGAGGCAGAGCAGAGAGCCCGATGTGGGACTCGATCCCCCATCGTGCCCTGAGCCAAAGGCAGATGCTCAACCACTGAGCCATCCAGGCATCCCTGAACTTCTGTAATTTCTGAGGTGATTTTTCCCTTCTCTTCCTTCTCCCAACCCCTGGCCCTGAGCCCTGCACATTCTCATGCCTTTGCATCCTGTTGTCTTTGCAGAGTATCTGATACAAGAAAGTGGCACATACAGTTCAGCAATGTCTTGTTCCTTTGGGGAGAATAAGTCCAAGGGCCTGAAAATATCAGATGGCCTGGAAGGTGAGAGGCAGCGGCAAAGTGGTGATGGGGCTGTCAGCCTGCCAGCCAACCAGCATGAGGCTGGAAAGGGATCCCAGAAGAAGCCTCAGAGCAGACGGAGAGATCAAAAGAGCTCCGGGTGCCCGGATATGCTGGGTAAGCCAGGGGCCAGGAGCCTCAGTTCGTCCTCCAAGAGAAGCCCATTCCCTGGCAAGCTGCAGGGGGAGAAGGGGAGTCCTACTGACCATCTACGCTGGAATGCCAGCTCCTTAGGACTCCAAGAACTCTCCTCTGGGTCGTTTACTGGGTCCCTGGGAAGAGTAAAATCCAAGATACCTGGAGAACGTTTATCATCAGGACAGAGGCGACCCAGAAGTCTTGAATTCACCATTTTTTCAAGAGAGAGAGAACTCCTCAATCCAGAAACTCTTCTGTCTCAAGAGAAAATGAGAAGTGATCATACAGACTCAGCAGCTACCCCCAGTGAAGTGGCCACTCTGGATGTAGGTGCTACTGTGGCTCCAGAGAAAGGCTCCAGGAATCCAGAACATTCCATGATCCCAAAAGAAGGAGCATTCAGGAAAACACTTTCCAATGTATCATTGTCCAAAGGCAAGACAACCTGTGAGCATCCGGAATCTATAGGGCCTTCAAAGAAAAATGGAATTGAGGGTCAAGAACCCCCTGAGACCTCGAGGGAGGTGGCAGGTGGTGAGCTCCATCAGCCTTCAGGTCCAGAAGTCCCTCCTTCGTCAGGTAAGGAAGGATCCCGGAACTCAGAAGACCTGGCATCCTTAGGCATGGTGACCTGTGCAGGTGTTCCCTCACAAGCCTTTTATCTCCACTGTGTTTATGTCACCAGATCCCTGAGTGGCCCCCAAGATCCCCAACACTTTGAGAATCTGAGGTAGGCTGTGAATCCTGAAAAAGATGCATGTATGCACATCTTCATAAAATGTTGCATCAAAGTTCAGTTAGTTCTTAGACACTCTGAAATCCTTTAGAATTCCAAGGAATTCATGGACCTCAGTCTGAGCCTCTGGGAAATATTGGGTAAAAATACCCTCTTCTCACAATGAACCCGTGGGACCCTGCCATTCACCTCCCCGAGCAGGGAAGAGAGCTGTTGGCTAAAATCCTAAATCTCTTTTACTAAGGAGGCAGAAATTAGGATTATGTTGGGTTGTGGATGACAGAAACACCAAAATAACGCTAACTGAAACAAGATAGAAGTTTGTTTCTCCTTCACATAAGTAACACACTGATGGTTCAGAACAGATGTGATACTCCATGGGCCAGGAACCCAGGCTCTTACTGTTTTTCTGCTCCACAAAGTTTGCTCTCAAACTCATGGTCTTAGATGGTGGCATCCTTATTCCAAGCAGTGGGATAGAAGGACAAAGGAGAAGAGTATCACTTAGGGAAGGTTTCCAGAAGTTTCTAGAAGCCGCTCATGATGCCTTCATTTATATCCCTTTGGCCAGAATGTAGTCAGTAGCCACACCTAACTGCAAAAAAATGCTGTGGGTTTTTTTTTTTTTTTTTGGTGGGGGGGGAGAAGCCATCAATTGATAGGCTGCAATCAATTCTATCACAAGAGGAGGGAAGAATGGTTACTAGGAGGGCCTCTCACAGTCTCACAGCTATGATACAAATTCCTGGGACCTTGTGAGAGAAGGTGGGAGGGATCTAATGGATTGAGTGTGCTTCTGTTTCTTCTTGTACTTCCTGTCATTTCTGCTTTTTTAAGTTGTGTTATAGTCTTGGGGCACAGCTAGTCATAGCTGTTTGTCATCATGGTAGGTTATACCCTTCAGCCTTAAAAAGCCAAGTCTCTTTTCTTACTTCCATTTAGTTCTTCCTGAACCTGGAAGTGAGGAGAAGTCCCATTCGTTCTTTCATTCAACACACACTTCTCAAATCCTTATTATGTGCCAGGGACTCTGCTAGGGGTTAGGTTATGTACTTGGGAGCTTCCACTTGGGTCATGAGCAGCCTGGGTGGTTTTAAGTGGTAAAGCAAACACTAGTCAGAACATCTCACTGCCTTTATATCACCTGCTAGGTTCGTGTATGTGCAGGAGGAAGGGATAGGATTTGTAACAAAAGGCCTTTCTTTAGGAGAAGTATCCAGGAATTCCAAGTCTCAGGACTTCCATGAGTCTAGCCCTTAGCCCTCACTTCCACTGGGTGGTTTGCTACCTGCTGGAGTGAAGTCAGGGGAGGACAAGCTAGAAGTGGCCACAGCCTGACCAGGACCTCATGTCCCAGACACGAGATAGCTCTCTCTGCTGTGTCTTGTAGCACGCCTTCATTACATTTTGGATTTGTCACTCAAGAAATTTTTCTGCTGCCATATCCCCAGGGAAGCCACAGGATGAGGCCATGTATCCCCTTGGCCATGCCCAGGAAGGAGATCCAGCTGATGGCACCTATGTGCATGATTCCTACAGACCTGCCATTGGTTCTGAGGATCTCAAGACCTCAGGCAGATACTCACCCAGCTGCCTCTCAAGCCAGGCCTCACTGCCTATAAAGAACTCTGGAGACGTCCAGCAGAAGGAGGACCTGCAGATGGCTATCTTGAGCCCCAGGTCCCTGCCACAGTGTGAGCGACACATGAAGCAGGTCCAGCTGCTCTTCTGTGAGGACGACAGGGAGCCTATCTGCCTCATCTGCAGTCTGAGTCAGGAACACCGAGGCCACCGGGTACGCCCTATTGAGGAGGCTGCCCTGGAATACAAGGTAGGGCTTTTTTGGGTGGGGGGGAAGCTTTTTAAAGTAGCCAGTAGCTACTTTATTTTCCCAACAACGCTGGGATGTTGGTGCATTAGGCAGCATTCTTGGGCTGTAACTGGCAAAAATATAATACAAACCAGACCAGCAAAGACGAAATTTATTGGTTCATGTAGCTAAGATCCAAGGGCACTAGCTTCAGGTATGGCTGAATCCAGGTGCCCACATGTCATTAAGAATCTCTTTCTCACCGCCTCTTGGATCTGCTTCCCTTGGTATGATGGATTCATTCTTCTTTCCTGGGCACCCTCCCTGTGCACTTGGCTACAGCACCCTCAGCTTTACTCCATAAGGCAGATTTTTTTCCCTCTAGAGTTGTCACCAACTAAGGATGGCAGAAGCCAAGTTTAGGCTTTAACAAGTGCCCTTTTCCAGGTGAAAATTCAAAAGCAGCTGGAGTATGTGAAGGAGTTGAGAAAATCTGGGGAGGAGCAGAGATCTCAGGGAGATAAGAAGACTGCGAAATTTCTGGTAAGGCCAGGGGTGTTCTGTGTCCAGTCCTTGCCTGAGTTCCCCCCTACAAAAGGAGAGAGGGGACCAAAAGTGAGCAGAAGGTCTCCAAATTATGTTCTGGTTCATAGGGAAGCAGAACTGATCACATATTTAGAACCTCCTGCTCTAAAGGGGGCAGAGAGGTATCAGGAATCCAAGGATGAGCTTGTTCCTGGAGAGACCCAACTGCAGCATAGGAGGGAAATTTCCAAGGAGCCTGTGCTTTCATATTCACCACAAAATGGTTTAGAGAAATTAACACCACAACAGTGGCTGTTGCTGAGAGATGGGATTGGGGAAATGGGAGGAGAGATTTTTCCATTTTAAATACTCCACTGTATCATCTTTATAATTGTTGTCCATTTTATTTAAAAAAAAACATGGATTTTAAAAATTCAAATAGTTAGAGATTTTCTTTAAAACTATTATTTTGTGATGCCGCAGATTTCAATAAATACACTTATCGGCCTTTTTCTGTTAAACCTGGACATGTAAATCACTTCCATTTTCCCTGCAGGCAAATTCACCTATACCAAAGTGCCTTAATTTGTCTGACCCATTTCTGTTGGCTGGATCCCATCTCTCACACCACAATGGGAAACAGACAAAGATAAGAAAGGGCAGGAATGGGGGCGGGTATAGCATTGGCCCAGGTGTCTAACTTTTGGGAAACTCATGAAGTGTATGTAGTAAAAGAAAACCACTTTCCAGGGTGCCTGGCGGCAGGGATCAGTCAGTTAAAAGTCCAACTCTTAATTCCAGGTCAGATAATGGTCTCAAGGTCATGAGATTGAGCCTCTGAGTTTGGCTCCACACTGGGTGTGGGGTCTGCTTAAGATTTCTCTCTCTCCCTCTCTCTCTGCCCTTCCCCTCACCACCTTGCCCACTCACCAGCTCCCACTTTTTCTAAAAACAAAAAACAAACAAACAAACAAAAAACCCTTTCCTATAATCCCAGGTGGCTTGGAACTTGTGGGTGAAGCAGAGGTCAGAGATGCCCCCTGCCATGAAGGTGAGACAGAAGCCTGGGCCACAGGGAAAGTCAGGGAGACAAGATCTGGTCTTCCCTTAAAATGTTCACAGTGACATGAGCTCCTGAGGAAAATGATGCTGTTTTCAAAACTTCTGCTCTTCCTCCTTCTTTCAATAGTTAAATATATATATACATATATAATCATATGGAAGAGGGAGGGGAAACTTTTCTTTACAGCACAATGACACTAAGATAAGTGTGGAAGAATGGGGTGCCTGGCTGGCTCAGCCAGAAAGCATGCAACTCTTGATCTCAGGGTTGTGAGTTCAACCCCACAATGGCTGTAGAGATTACTTAAATAAAAATTGGGGGGATCCCTGGGGGGGCTCAGTGGTTTAGCACCTGCCTTTGGTCCATGGCATGATCCTGGGGTCCCAGGGTCAAGTCCCGTGTCAGGCTCCCTGCATGGAGCCTGCTTCTCCCTCTGCCTGTGTCTCTGCCTCTCTCTCTCTCTCTCTCTCTCTCTCTCTCTCTATGTCTATCATGAATAAATAAATAAAATCTTAAAAAAAAAAAAGCCTGGGTGTTTTTTAAATAATTAATTAATTAATTAATTAATTAAAATTTAAAAAAAGGACTAAAGAGATTAAAATGATGACACTAATTAAGTCCAGTCTTAGAAGATCCAAAAGGGGAACGCCTGGGTGGTACCCTCTGCCTTCGGCTCAGGTCATGATCCCGAAGTCCCGGGATCAAGTCCCACATCGGGCTCCCCGTGGGGAGTCTGCTTCTCCCTCTGCCTGTGTCTCTGCTTCTCTCTCTGTGTGTTTCTCATGAATAAATAAATGAAATCTTAAAAAAAAAAAAAAAAGAAAAGAAAAAAGGAAGATCCAAAAGGGCTTCTCCCTCCATGGAGGAATGAGAAGGTTCCCTTAGAGCCACTTCACCTTTCCTCAAAACTCTCTAGTCATGAGGAGGAAAAGGGAGATAGAACATGGGCCAGATGGCTGACCTATGTGCAGTTGTAGTAGAAGTCAAGTTCACCTACATTCACATTAATGGACTGACTGCCTCCATTCAGAGCCACACTGAGGCCCTTCTGCCTGCCAGCACTTTGGCAGCGGGGTGGAGAGAAGTCTCCTTCCTGGACACTTGGTGGTCATAACCTTATCCACTTACAGCCCCAGGCATATGCTATCCTCACACTGACCTTCAAGGAAGGGAAAATGTGATACCAGGTATCCTAGTGTCCTGTGGCTGCCATAACAGAGCCCCACAGACTGAATGGCTTAAACCACAGAAATATAGTCTTTCACAGTTCTGCAGGCCAGAAGTCTACAATCAAGGTGTCAGCAGGACTGTTCCTTCTGAGGGCCATGAAGGAGAGACGTCTTCCAGGCCTCCCTTCTCAGCTTGTAGATGTCATCTTTCCCTTGTGTTTCTTTCCTGTGTCTGTGTCCCAACATCCCCATTCCAGTGGCCCACTTCACCATGACTTCATCTAAACTAATTATATCTGTAATGATGCTATTTCCAATAAGATCATATTCTTTAGGTACTAGGTTAGGACTTTAACATAAATCTTGGAGGGGATACAAATCAACCCAGAACACTAGGTTTTAGGGCATTTTACAAGAGCCAGCCCTGGCCACCCTCAGTCTGTTCTGGAAGGTTCTGGCCCATTTTGCCTACTGCTCTGAAATCCAGGCCTCCAAGAAGCTGAGGAAGCATGCTTCTTATTCGCCTCCAGGAAGTGGGCTTCTGGGGATCCCCTGGGCATACACATCCAGCACACTGCACAGACCCCTACACTTTTTTGTTCCCCAGAAACAAATGGAAACCCAGAAGCAGAGAATCCAGCACCAAATAGAGCAACTGTACCATATTCTGGAGCAGCAAGAGAAGTTCTTTGTGGCCTCATTCGAAGATCTGAACCGGACCATTGGCCAGGTCAGGGAGACGTATAGCACCCAAGTGTCCAGAGACATTGCCCTCCTCGACGAGCTAATTGGAGAGCTGGAGGCCAAGCAATTCCAGCCGGAGTGGGAGCTCATGCAGGTGAGTGTGGCTGGGCCTGGCTTTCCCCTTCCCACTGTCCCCAGTAGGATATCATGAGCTCCCAGCACTGCCATTAGCTCTGCTCAAGTCAGTACAAGACAAGGGTCTGGTACCCAGATCCCTTTGATGAGCTCTCAGGAGTCCAGGGTGGCCCAGTTCTCAAGGGATCCCCTGGCATCTCCCAGAAGAGACAAGCAGGGTTTGGGTGCAGTTCTATTGTAAGCCCCACCAGGCTGCCACTTTGGGTGATGAGAATTAGAATGGGGGAGAGGTGCCCCAGTTTTGCTGACAACCTGGGGATATGAGCCCAGGAGGAAAGACCAGGAGTCAGCGCAGCCCCTAGGAGACTGGTAACGGGGAGCTTCCTTCTTTTCTCTCCTAGGACATCGGAGTCACCCTGCACAGGTACTGAGAGATCCCTTCGTGTTACCTTGGGTATCCTGCAGGAAGCTGTGGGGGAAGCATTCCTAGGACGGAGATGCTCCCAACCCCGGGTCTGACTCCTTCTGGGCTCCTCCCATCTCCTGCAGCTCCTAAGGCCTCTCTGGATTTGTGTAGGGAAAATGGGAGTGTGGTCAGGAGGGAGAGCATGGGCTGAACACTGGAAAGAACGAACACAGCCTATCATGCTAATGATGGTTCCTAAGAAACCTCCCTAAAGATCGCCAATTTTGCCTCAAGAATACTGTTCCTGCGGAAGTGCCTCCCTCCCTGAGGCCACAGTGCTTATGGTCTCAGGGAGGGAAGTATTTTCTAGGAGTCGTGATGCTCTAACCCCAGACAGGGGAAGGAAGGGGAGGGGAGGGAGGAGGCTGGACATTACAATCACTCCGGGAGCTTTACAAAATCCTGACCTCCAGGCCTTGGCACACAAATTAAATCCAAATCTTCAAAAGTGTGACCCTGGCATAAGTTTTTTGGTCTTTTCCTCTTTTCTGGTGGGAAAATACATATAACATGGAATTTACCACTCTAACCATTTTTATTTTTTAAGTTATTTATTTATTTATTTATTTATTTATTTATTTATTTGAGACACACAGAGAGAGAGGCAGAGACACAGGCAGAGGGAGAAGCAGGCTCCATGCAGGGAGCCTGATGTGGGACTCAATCTCGGACCCCAGGATCATGCCCTGAGTCAAAGGTAGACACTCAACCATTGAGCCACTCAGGTGTACCCACAACCATTTTTTTTTAAATTTTTTATTTATTTATGATAGGCACACAGTGAGAGAGAGAGGCAGAGACACAGGCAGAGGGAGAAGCAGGCTCCATGCACCGGGAGCCTGACGTGGGATTCGATCCCGGGTCTCCAGGATCGCGCCCTGGGCCAAAGGCAGGCGCCAAACCGCTGCGCCACCCAGGGATCCCCTACCCACAACCATTTTTAAACGTGCTGTTCAGTGGCATTAAGTACATTTGTATTATTGTGCAATCAACACCACCTTTGTCTCCAGCACTTTTTCATCTTCCCAAATGGATACGCCATACTATTAAAACATAACTCCCCATTGTTCCCTCACTCAGCCCCTGGCAACCACCGTTCTACATTCTGTCTTTACGGATTTGACTACTCTAACTGCTTCACATAAGTGGAATCATACAGTATTTGTGCTTTTGTGTCTGGCTTATCTCACTTAGCATAATGTCGTCAAGATTCATTCACATTGTACAATGTGTCAGAATTTCATTCTTATGTAAGGCTGAATAATATTCCATTGTGTATACATACCACAATTTGTTTATCCCTTCATCCATCAATGGACACTTGAGTTATTTCCACCTGTTGGCTATCGTGAATAATGCTGTTGTGAATATTGCTGTACATATATCTGTTTGAGTCTCTGCTTTCAATTTTTTTGAGTATATACCTAGAAGTGGAATTGATGTGTCATATGGTAATTCTATGCTTAGTTTTTTGAGGAACCACTATATTATTTTCTACAGTGTCTGCACCATTTTACATTCCTGCCACCCATGCACAAGGGTTTTCCCACATCCTTGCTAATACCCGTCATTTTGATTTCTTCAAAAATAATAACCATTCTAATGAGTCATATCTCATCGTATTTTTTCTTATTTCTTATCATTTTTATCTCAACAGAAAAGGACGAAAGAAGTGTAATTAATTTGACATAGATAATTCCGGGATGGACATTTCAATATCACACCATTATAAGGCCTTTAGTAAAACTCACTGTGGTTTTTATGTCAGTGGTTTTTAAAACTCTTCAGGTGATGCCAATCTGTGGCCAAAGTTGAGAACCAGTGTTTAAAACTCAGAGTCCAGGGAAGACTTTCATTGCAAAGTCCAGGTGGATTGGGTGTCCCCTGTAGAGGCTGCACTTTATTGCCATCTCATGGGAACTTGAGCTACCCCTATGCACCAGCCCTCTCTGGCCAACAGTCTTTTGTCTCTAGGGTCAAGATGGTGACTGTTCCTAAGCTGTGGAACACTCCCCTAGAGGTGGAAAAAAAGATCCAGTTGTTCTACCGGAAATCAGAGTTTGTAGAGAAGAGCATGAAGTACCTCTCAGGTAGGTGGGCTTCGGGGGGGGGAATGGGAGGCACTTCCCTCCTTCCTAGGAGGCTCACCTCCTCCCTGAGTTCCAGGTGGCCCAGAACCCTCTGACATCCCTTCTTCATCTCCCATGGCCTTTCTAATGCTGCCTTCAGCCTCTTTCTGATCCGTCTCTAGCTGGGGAACCTAACTCAAGCTCCCTTTCTTCTTTTAGAAATGCTGCGTTCAGAAATAGATATCTTCAATGGTGAGTATGGTGATGGAATAATGTGCTTGCCGGGGGTTACTGTGATATTCCCTATGCTGTTGATTTCTGGGCATTATTTAGAAAAGAGAAAAACACCTGCAACAAAGGCAAAAAAAAAAAAAAAAAAAAAAAAAAAGCTTTCATAGGCTCTGTGCTGGACTTGTTCCCTGGGTCAACTCATCAGACCACAGAGTCTTCAAGGCAGGCCCCAGGGTCTAGGAGGAATGGGGTTAATCCAAGCAGAGGAAGCAAGGTCCTGAGTTGGGGTGGGGGTTCTTGTCTTTCCTTGTTGTGGTGACCAGGGTAGATTTAACCTCTTTGAATTGAAATACTTAGGTTTTTTCCCCCATCTTCTTTCTCTCTGTAGTTCCAGAACTCATCTGTGCTCAGGCACATGCCGGTAAGTGCCCAGACTAAGACAAGTGGACTTCACCTGCTGAGTCCCTATGCTGACCTCCAGTGCATTCAAGAAGACTGTCCCTCCAAGTGTCTTGGAGGTGGGGAGAACCCTGTAGGTATGTTGCCCATGGACCCCCAACTAGGTATTCTAATTCTTTCTGCAGCTAATGTGATTCTGGATGCAGAAACCGCCCACCCCAATCTCATCTTCTCAAATAATCTGAAGAGCGTGAGACTTGGAAACAAGTGGAATCGTCTGCCTGACAATCCAGAAAGATTTGATAGTTGCATCATTGCCCTAGGCCTTCCAAGCTTCTTCTCTGGCCGCCATTACTGGGAAGTAGAGGTGGGAAACAAGACAGGGTGGATCCTGGGCATCTGCAAAGCATCCATGAGCAGGAAAGGGAGCATGACTCTGTCACCTGACAATGGCTACTGGGTGGTGATAATGATGAAGCGGAGTGAGTACCAGGTGTCCACCATTCCCCCAACACGCCTGCAATTAAGGGAACCTCCCAAACGTGTGGGCATCTTCCTGGACTATAAGGCTGGAGACATTTCCTTTTACAATGTAACAAACAAATCCCTCATCTATGCATTCACTGGCTTCTCTTCCTCTGAGCCCCTCCAGCCTATCTTCAGCCCTGGAACACATGATGGAGGGAAGAACATGGATCCTCTGACCATCTGTCCAGTGGGTGACCAGGAACCTCACTGAGTGCCCTTTATATCTCTCTTCTGGTTTCCAGCCTTGAATCTTGGATCTGTACACTCAACTGTCATTATTGAATGCCCACTGGGTTCCAGCTGCTGTGGGTATAATATAACGAATTAAGAAAAGAGTTCCTGTGCCTATGGAATGGTAGCAGAAATAAACTAGGTACACAAATACTTGTAAGCCAAAGGTGAAGAGAACACATGTACTCATGACACCTCAGAGGAGGAAGTACATAGCTGTTGCTTAATGAATCCTTGTATGAATTAGCACCCTAAGATGCCCAAGGCAGAGATCTTACCCTCATTTTCCCTCAGAACTCTGTGGCAAGGATGTGTCCCTTCATTCTGTTCTCTTCTTTCGTGAGGACTTGGAAAGCTGAGATAAAACAAGTTGACTAGTTTGTTCTCTTTTTGTACCTGGATTAATGAGCTATGGATCTTAAGAGAATTGGCTAGGCCTCATAAATAAATTAGAAAACTTGGTCATAATTGCACTTAGTCTGCATTCAATCTGTTATTTAGTCAATCATTGTGAGATCCCATTTTCCTACTGAACATGAAAAAGATGGAGCTGCTATTGTGGGAAAATATTTGACACATATTCCGAGTGTCAGATTTTTAAAAAATTCTGTCCTGATCTGTACCTGAAAATCTGTTCTATTTCACAGATACCCCATTTACAGAGATGTAAAGAGAAAGGATGTAAGAGGGAAAAAAAATAATCAAATGAAGATTAGATTCCAAACCCCTCCACCCCAACTCATCTTTCCATCTTCACACTAGAGCCTAGACTAGATCCAAGTTTTCCATGATTGTGACCAGAAAACACAGGCCCTGATTTCTTCATGGAGCTTTGTTCTGTGCACATAGTCCATACTCTGATAGAGTTCATGGGCTCTATTTGCTTAGCTGTTCCCAATTCTCTCTTGCTATACCCTTCCCATGAACAGCTTCCTGTATTCTTTCCATTACTGCCTATACACATTTTTTTCTATTATTCCTAAAATGGCTCCAGAATGTGAACTATTTGATAACACTTGCTATAGTTGGCCATACAATCCTTCATCAAGATTAAATAATGTTTCATGCCCAAAGCAATGTTTTTGTCATTTGAAAATTTGTGCTCATTCATTAGAGATGAAATGGAGTTTTGCCTGTTTTATTTCATTATCTGTTAGTGACACTGTGAATTTTCCATGTGGACTTCGAACTTTTGCTTCATTCTACAGAAATAGCACAGCTCCTTTGACTACTTGTTATGTAGAATCTAGATATTGAACTTTAGTTGTCTGTAGTACTTCTTGATAAGTATTTTAGATACTAAACATTTGTATTTTTAAGATGAAAATTTCCCCATCTGGTGTTTTCTTTATTGAGATATAATTCACAAACCATAAAATTCACCCTTTTAAAGTGTATAATTGAGTTTTAGTATATTCACAATGTGTACAAACATCACGACTAAATTCAGATCATTTTCATCACCCCAAAAACAAGCCCTGCATCCACTGGCAATCATCTGCCACTCTCCATACCCTCAGCCCCTGGCAACTACTACCCTACTTTTTGTCTCTATAAATTTGCTTATTCCAGACATTTCATGTACGTAGAATCATACAAAATGTGGCCTTCTGTGACTGGCTTCTTTCACTTGACATAAAGTTTTTGTGGTCCGTCCACATTGCAGCATGTATTAGTACTCATTGCTATTGCTGAATAATCATGTTATATGAATATACATCTTGTTTAGCCAATCATCAGTTAATAGACATAAAGATTGTTTCTTTTCAGCCATTACAAACACTGCTGCTATTCACATATAGGTGTGGTATGGACATATGTTTTCACTTTTCTTGAGTTTATGCCTAGGAATGGAACTGCTACACCATAGTAATTCTATGATAATATTTTGAGAGACTAACAAACTGTTTCCAACATGGTGATGCATATTTTCAAATGCCTTTTTTTTAAAGCTTTTGGGGTTTTTTTAGATTTTGCTTACTTGAGAGAGAGATACCGAGAGAGAACACAGGGAGGAGAGTGAAGCAAACACTCCACTGAGCAGGGAGCCTGAGATGAGGCTTGATCCCAAGACCCTGAGATCATGACCTGAGCCAAAGGCAGACGATTAACCACTGCGCCCCCCAGGTGCCCCCCGTTTTTTAATGGTATTTTTTTGGATCTTTTCAAATGTTAATGATAGTTTCGTTTTCATGACTTCATAGCCTTTGCCTTTGTCTTTTGTCAGTTGGCTGGAGCTTTCTGTAAGTTGGAAATGTATAATTCTTTATGTGGTCTTTCTTTTACAATTATTTTCCATTCTACTACTTGTTTATTATTATTGTTGGGGTTTTTTTAAAGTATGTATGTATTTATTTATTTATTAATTTATGAGAGAGAGAGAGAGAGAGAGGTAGAGACACAGGCAGAGGGAGAAGCAGGCTCCATGCAGGGAGCCCGATGTGGGACTTGATCCCAGGACCCCGATCACGCTCTGAGGGAAAGGCAGGCATGCTCAACCGCTGAGCCACCCAGGTGTCCCTATTACTGGTTTTTTGTTTTTTCGGGTTTGTTTTGTTTTTTTGTTTTTTTTTTTTTAGTTTTCTTAAAAATACAGTTATACAGGACTGTATCTTACTTCAAGGCATTTCAGTTGTTTTGCCTCCACATTAATGTTATTTTAATTCTTTTAATTGTGTTCTTTTAATTCCATCTTTTGTATATAGTATAAGGACACGAGTCTTTCTCTCCAGAAGAATGGATAATTTTTGCTAGCATCATCTATTTTACACTAAGTTGAAATGCTACCCTTTTATATGGGTTCCATACATTCAGATCAACTTTGACGCTTATTATTCTTTTCTATTGTTCTACTCACCTCTAGCTCAAACCATGCTGCTTTGATTGAGGGAGGGTTTTTGTTTGTTTGTTTGTTTGCTTTGGTTTTTGATGAATGCAAAAACAAGTGTTCTTTATTTTTAGAAAAACTTCTGTTGTACCGTGCAGTTGTGACATTAGTCTGTAATATATTTTAAACCACGGCTAAATACATAAATAAATAAATAAACCACGGCTAAACGAGTTACCTATAATTAGCCTCAGGAAAAAAAGAACACAGGATGGCCTGTTCAAATCGCAGGGTAGAAGCTGGCAAGCGGGGAGGGGGTTGCCCGGCTCTAACCGACGAGCCGCCCCTATCGAAGTGACAGCTGTGACAGGACCCAGAACCATGCATGGACCCTAACCGGCCGCCCACTCACGGCCAAACGGACCTTCGACGCACCCTCGAGGCTGTGCCAGAAACAGCCGAGGCCTCTCGAAGATCTTCCGGTGCGAGAGGCAGCCCACTTCCGGTCGAACTTCGGGGGCTGAGGGGGTGTGCTGGCCCGCCCCAAACGCGGTGCCTGGCGGTCTCCCATTGGCTGTTTAGAGTCGAACTACATTTCCCAGCAGGCGATGGAGCTACACCGCCAGTACTTGGAGAGGAGCCAACCCTTCATGGAGGATTGGAGCCAACCTTCTGCTTTCTGTCTCCCAAATAGAGCCACAGAAACAGCGGCTGCCGCCAGCCCGGCCTCCCTCGGCGCCGGGAGCTCTGCCGGCCGTCCTCGAGCATCGCCTTCTCAAGCACAGACGGCCCGCTCCGAGCGGGGAGACCAGGCTTCCGCACCGGAAACGAGGCACCGGTCGTGACGTAAAGGCTACCGAGGCGCCCGGCCTCCCAGAAGGCACCGTGTCCGGACAGTCTCCCCAACTGACAGCCGAGCACGCCAATAGTGGCCCGCGGCCTGTGAGGACACTCCGAAGGGCGAGGGGAGGGCTGGGCCTCACGCGCCTGGTTTCCCGGTCTCTCTGCGCTGGGGTCTCTGGGCCGTCCCTGCGAGCGCCCAGGAGGGCAGAGCCCCTGAGAGGTGAGGGGCTCCGCGAGGGCGGGAACCAGGCTGAGGTGGCCTCTGGGGAGCAGAGCTTGGTCCGTGTGGGAGAGCCTGGCCGGCTGGGGAGCCGGGAACGCACCCCGGGCAATGCCGCCGCTCGAGCTTTGTGGTAAAAGTGCCCCGTGGCCGGTGGGAGAGGCTCCACAGTGGGCCTGGCCAGCTGGTCCCTACCGGGACGCCCCTCGCCGCTCTCAACAGGGCTTCACGGCGGAAAGGAGTCAGCAGGCGGTGTGTGGACATCGCGTGCGGCCTTGAGTTTGCTCCTTGAGCCATCAGCGGCCCCGCGAAGGGCATCCGATGGACCCGCGGTCCAAGGTGCGCAGAACGGCTTCATTCAGTGGCCAGGCCAACTCGTAAGCAGATGCCCTCAGTGCTGGACCCCAGGTTCCCTGTCTTCTAGCCCATGGCTCTTCCTGTCAGCAGGAGTTAAACCGCTCTTCCCGGTGGAGTCTACACTTCGTACTTCTAGGAGGATGACCCTTGGGGTTTGGGCATCCTCCGGCTTTTCTTGCTCACATCTTCCTCTCAGGCCCTGCTGAGAGTGCCTCTCGTTCAGGGACCTTCCGTTTCAGTTAGGAGTTCCCCACCCCGGTTTCTCTTAACTTTTGCTTTAAACTTCACGTGGCCTCGCTATCCAGGCCCTGTATTGGAGTGCACGCGTGCCTTCCTGGCCTTGTGTGTAACCCATGGTTTCTCTCATCCGCAGCTCGGCTCTCTGACACATTTCCTTCAATAAGAGGTGACTCCTGAAGCTCTGCAAAACCAGCGTGGTGTGTGATTTCACGGCGCCATGGCTGCAAAAGTGGTTCCAATGCCCCTAAAGTCAAAGCGGTCCTTTATACTGAGAGTTCCTCCAGACTCCAAACTAGGACAAGACCTACTTCGAGATGCTACTGGTGGGCCCAAGACCATCCACGAGCTGGTTCTGGAGCACTTCCTCACCTTCTTGCCAGAGCCAAGCCTGGTCCAGCCCAACCAGAAAGTCAAGGAGACCTTGGTTATTATGAAGGATGTGAGCTCAAACTTTCAGAACAGACGTAAGAAGCACATGCTGATCCCTAGAAGAGAAGGGAATGGTTCTGGGGGTTCAAATAGGTTTTCATGTTAGTAATGAATTCAAGTTAGGATAGCAGGTTTTGAAAAAAAAGGAGTTGATACTAATAAGTAAGCATGTTGGGGAGAGGCAGTATTTTTTCTCAAGCTGGAGTTTGAGTGGATTGCGGAGTGTCGTGTAAAGCCATAGAATAAACAATGTCAGTTTTACACAAATGTTGGGAAGAGTGTGCATCATTTTAGGATATAGAAATGTGGATGAATTGTTGAACTGACTGGAGTCTATGTGGAATTTTGGAAATTTTGTGCTTGTTTGGGGGCATCTTCAGACATTGCCCTCCTCTAGCCTTCCCTTTAGTAGTGGGATTTTTTTTTTTAAGATTTTATTTATTTATTCATGAGAGACACAGAGAGAGAGAGGCAGAGACACAGGCAGAGGGAGAAGCAGGCTCCCTGTGGGGAGCCTGACGTGGGACTCGATCCTGGGTCTCCAGGATCACACCCTGGTCTGCAGGCGACACTAAACCGCTGTGCCACCAGGGCTGCCCCTAATAGTGGAATTTTTTAAAGTCCTGAAGTGAATCATTCTTTTCATAATGAGGAGAGCACATATAGGTTCATAGACCTTACGATTTATGGCTTGAATTTGTCCTGAGCTCACAGAAGCAGAAAAAGACTTGAGTTGCCTTTGGAAGGAGTGAGGACAGTGTAGCCTTAAGGTGTGGTTAGTGTTCCTGTATTAGAGTCACTGGTTTTTCCATTAACTACAATTTCCTCTTTCCCCAGTGCAACCTCATCCTATGTTGAAGCTTCTGCCTGGGAAAGGGATCCAGCAAAAACAGGACACTGTGTCTCTGTATTTGAAAACTGACCCTGAGGTGGGTTTGGTTTTCCTGTTCACTTTTTTGAGTACATCACCTTCTCTGCTCTTTCAGCTCTCCCTGCTCAGCCAACCCATGTATAAAAACACACTCTTGGGAGTAAAGAGAATGGCTTGTTTTTCACTGCCTCCTTGGACATTTCTCTTCTGCTTGTCCTTTGGGTGCTCTCTGAGCCTGGCTTTCTGGTCTGTGCTGCATCTTCATGGGATTTATTTATTTTAAAGATTTTTATTTATTTATTCATGAGAGGCAGAGACATAGGCAGAGGGAGAAGCAGGCTCCCCACAGGGAACCTGATGTGGGACTTGATTCCCAGACCCCAGGATCATGCCCTGAGCCAGCGGCAGGCGCTCAACCACTGAGCCACCCAAACGCCTTCTTCACAGATTTATAGACCCATTTTGCCTTCCCTTCTCTGATATTTGGGCTTCGGTCTTTTTTGCCAGCAGAGCTGTCAAACGAACCTCTGTTATTAAGAGGAAGGGGCCTTTTGCTCTTTCAGGAACTGGTGGTCTTTGAGGATTTGAATGTATTTCACTCTCAAGAAGAATGTGTGAGCCTAGATGCTACTCAACAGCCCACCTCAGAGAAGGAAGACAATATTGGGGAGATGACGTTACTGGGTAAGAAATCTTGTGCGTTCATATTGAATGTTGTGGAAAAGCATGTTCTTCTATTTTGTCAGACTTTTTAAAGACCTCATTAAAAAAACATTTTTTTTTTAAATAAAGACCTGATTAAAACGCTAGCTAAGTACATAATTACACTAATTTTTGTTCTATCCCATGTGGCAGAGCCTGCACCAGCTGTGGCGGCCATTTTTCTTATAGCTTTAGGGCAGCAAGGGCAGAGAGGAATTCTCTTGGTAAGCAGGACCTGCAGCTGATAGACTGGCATCAAATATTCAAACATTGAAAATGCAGGCAGATTGTTTCTGAGTCCGTTTTCTGGATCTAGTGCTAGTCCCCCAGTAGGTGTTTTTTAAATTAGTATTTTCTTTGGACACATGTAAGACTCTTTTAAGTCTTTTTTTTTTCCTTGATGTCCAGTAGCTGTGACGTCTACTAATGAATGAAAATATATCCCACTGTTGATGGGAATAATATCTAGCACTTATTAAGTGCTAATGTGCCATTATGTATGAAGCACTAGTTTAAGTGCTTTATATGCATTTGTTATTGCATGTATTTCTCACAAAATTACTGTAGAGTATAGGAATTATTACTATTTTACAGATGACGGTACTGAAGCAGAAAAATGTTAAGAAATTGCTAAAGATTGGGCAACCCTCTTGGGTCCCCTCCCTCCTGGGGAGCTTTGTACTATCACTTAATAAACTTTGTGCTATTGCTCGATAAACTTTGCCTTGCATCCTACCAAAAAAGAAAGAAAGAAAAATTGCGAAAGGTCAAGGTCAGACAGCAGTAGGTAGTAGGGCAGGGACTAGGGATTCTAACATTAGAGCTTGTGGTCTTAGGATACCTGGGTGGCTCAGTAGTTGAGCGCCTACCTTCTGCCCAGGGCATGATCCTGGAGACCTGGGATTGAGTCCCACATCAGGCTCCCTGTGTAGAGCCTGCTTCTCCCTCTGCCTATGTCTCTGCCTCTCTCTCTCTCTGTGTGTGTGTCTCTCATGAATAAATAAATAAAATCTAAAAAAAAAAAAAAAAAAAAAGAGCTTGCAGTCTTAGCCCAGAATTATACAATTATAAATTGTATAATTTTAAAATTGTTTACATTAATGTTTTAATATATAATTATAAAAACATATGCCTTCTTGCTGTATTTCTCATAATTTTTTCAGTGAATTGCCTATATGGTTGGTGAATGGGACCTCCATTATTTGTGCTTATTTCCCAGTAATGGTTAAAGGTATTCTTAAATGAGAATACTTCATATGAACTCATCTGCCATTAGCTTCTCTGTCAGCTGCTGAAAGATGATTCAGCGTTTCTCTACAAATACACTGGTGACTACAGAATCGGGAATCCTCAAAAATCATTTTGCTGAGTGCCTAATACTTCTTACTTTGCCTTCAGTGCTGTTTGTTTCTGAGGCTGAAGTGGAGCAAAAAGTGGGTTTTATGAGTTACCTGGGGTAACAAAAATCCATGACTACTGAACTCTGTAGCTGTTTTACACTGTATAGTCGGGGTAGTAGTACATAGTGAGCCCGCTTAATTTCCCACAAGTTATTCTATGTGATATATATATATATATATTTTAAGATTGTGTGTGTGTGTATACTGATTGATTGTAAACTCTGTGCCCAACATAGGGCTCCAGCTTAAGACCTCAGAACAAGCATGCTCTACCAACTGAGCCAGCCAAGTACTCCCTAATTTTTTTTTTTAATTTTAGAAATAAGCATAAACAGATCAGATTTATTACACTGAGTTTTTCTCAGACTTGGGTAAAACTAGCATTTATTTTAGGTGACTGGTTGGTAACTATGTTGCCAATTCCAGGAACACCTTGGTCATGGACCTTGAAGCTCTCAGGCCCAATCCTCACCTTCTCCTTTCTCCTTCCTCACCCATACCCTAAAGCTGATGATTTAAACCTAGAATCATTCACCAACATTTAATAAATGCTCCTTGCTTTGTCCTTAGGCAGAGTTGGATTCTGGAGTTGATATCAGTGGGTTAAAATGATACATAGTGCTCCATCTCGATTTATTTTTTTTTTCTCTTTTTCTTAAAGATTTTCCATTCATTCATGAGAGACACAGAGAGACAGAGAGAGAGAGGGAGGGAAGGAGAGAGAGAGAGAGGGAGGAGAGAGGCAGAGAAACAGGCAGAGGGAGAAGCAGGCTGCATGCAGGGAGCCCAGTGCAGACCCGATCCCAGGACTCCAGAACCATGCCCTGGGCCAAAGGCAGGCGCCCAACCACTGAGCCATCCAGGGATCCCCTCAATTTATTTTTAAAAGATAAGTCATTCACATAGAAAGATAAGCAGTGTGATACCATTATAGCTGTAAAGAGCTAGGACAAGGTCAAGGCAGGATTTGGACCTAGGAGCAGAGTTTGGAAGAAGATGGATTTGATTTTAGATGAGGTTGAATCCACAGTAGGAAATAAAATGAGATTATTCTCTGGGCACTTGAACATTAGGAATTGGGGTTTACGTGTAAAGACAGAGATTTGGGAGTCATCGGCATATAGCCAACATTTTAAATAGTAATATTAAGTAGTTTGGAACGGGAATCCTTGACACAGGATAGAATGTGTGTCTCAGTCCAAGTGAACCACATAAAACAACTTAAAATGTAGAATGCTTAAAAATTTTTCAATGAGATAGTTCCTGTGGTCAGATATGACATATGACGGCCTCTACTATAGTTAGAGAATATAAGCCTTTTCAAGATTGATACAAATTGACTACATAATATGCAACAAAGACAGACTCAGTAGATTCCAGAAAGTAGCAATAGTACAATATAACTAGAAAGTAATAATGAGAAGAGGGGAGAAAAGTTCTCTTCATCTAGAAATGTTTAAACTATTAAGTAACATTGTATCACAGGGGAAATACAAATTAAAATACAGAATTTTGGGGATTCCTGGGTGGCTCAGCGGTTTGGCGCCTGCCTTTGGCCCAGGGCGTGATTCTGGAGTCCCGGGATCGAGTCCCACGTCAGGCTCCCTGCATGGAGCCTGCTTCTCCCTCTGCCTTGTGTCTCTGCCTCTCTCTCTCTGTGTCTCTCATGAATAAATAAATAAAATGTTTAAAAAAATAAAATAAAATACAGAATTTTTTGAAGGGTACCTGGGTGGCTCAGTTGGTTAAGCATCACCTTCTGCTCAGGTCATGATCCCAGGGTTCTGGGGTCAAGCCTCATTGGGCTCCCTGCTCTGCAGGGAGCCTGCTTTTCCCTCTCCCTCTGCCACACACTCTGCTTATGCTCTCTTGCTATCTCTCTGTCAAATAAATAAAATCTTTTAAAAATATGATAATTTTTTTGATTTTGTAATTTTTTCTAGACTATACCCTGTATCAGAATTTATAGTATAATGTAAAGTGTTACTCAGAAGAAAATTTATGCCTGTAAAAACATATAATAATTTAGAAAAATGAAAGCAGTTAAGCCTCTGGCTCAAAATTAGGAAAACAATAAGATAAAGGAAAGCAGGAAGAAAGTATTAACAAATACAAAATTAGAAATCAGTAAGTTACAAATAGAGGAACTGGGGCATATGGGTGGCTCAGGTTATAACCCCAGAGTTTCAGGATCAGACTCCCGTCAGACTCCGTCCTCGATGGGAAGCCTGCTTTTCCTTCTTCCTCTGCCACTGCTCCCCTTGTTGCTTTCTCTGTCAAATAAATTTTAAAAATGGAAAAACTTAAAAAACAAAAAAGAGGAACTAATAAGTAGAAAGATTTAAACAGAAATAGATAAATTTCCAAAGAGGAAACTGGAAATGTCAAAAATCCCTAGCCCTCACCCAGGTAAAGAACCAGCCTCAATTTCATAGAAAATTCTTACAAATCTTTAAAAACTAGACCATTTAAAATGCTATGAAAACTTTCAGAGTAAAAAGAAAAAGAAAAACTTCCATTAGTGTAAAAAAGATACCACAACCTGATTAAAAACTGTCATGATCAAGTAACATTTTTTTTTTAAGATTTTATTTATTTATTCATGAGAGACACAGAGAGACGCAGAGACATAGGCAGAGAGAGAAGCAGGCTCCATGCAAGGAGCCCGATGTGGAACTCGATCCCAGGTCTCCAGGATCACGCCCTGGGCAGAAGGCAGGCGCTCAACCACTGAGCCACCCAGGGATCCCATAAAGTAAGATTTATTCCAAGAATGCAAAAATGATTTAATAATAAAAAGTCTATTAATCTCTTTTATAATAACGAGAAAAATCTTATCATTCTGACAATTATCGAAAAGATATCTTACAAAGCAAAAACCCCTTCAGAAGAACACTTAACAAAATAGTAACTAATGGATACTTCCTTAATGGAACAGATATGGCCTACATCTGTTTAATGGGAACATTGGCAGGCATTCCCACTAGAATTAGAACCACAATTGCATTCTAGGACAAGGTTAAGACAGGATTTGGACCCAGGAGCAGAGTTTGGAAGAAGATGGATTTGATTTTAGATGAGGTTGAATCCACAGTAGGAAATAAAATGAGACTGTTCTCTGGGTATTTGAACATTAGGAATTGGGGCTCACATGTAAAGACAGATTTGGGAGTCATCAGCATATAGCTGACATTTTAAATAGTAATATTAAGTAGTTTGGAAAGGGAAAAGTGTAAGGAATTAACCTTGTAGGGACAGGAATCATAAGAGAATCCTTGACACAGGAGGATAGAATGTGTGTTTGACACAGGAACTATCTGTGTTTGACACAGGAACTATCTCATTGAAGCCCGCTATCACTACTACTATTTAATACTGTGTTTTAGGTATTAGCCAGGGCAGGTAAATGAGAAAGAAATTAGATGTATAAGAATTTAAGAAACAGATAAAACCGCCTATTACATATGATACAATTCTATAACTGGAAAACCCTAGAATATCTGAGAATTATAAATGAGAGCATTCAGTAAGCGATGGAATGAATTATATGGAAATCATTAGCTTTTGTACCTGTAGTCACTTAGAAGTTATAAAATAGGAACAAAAAATATTAAACACCTATAAATAAACTTAAGAAATATGCAGAAATTATGAGGAAAACTTCAAAAACACTTCTAAAGAACACAGAAGTGGATTTTTTTTATTTTAAACATTTTATTTATTTATTCATAGAGACACAGAGAGAGAGAGAGAGGCAGAGACACAGGCAGAGGGAGAAGCAGGCTCCATGCAGGGAGCCCAACATGGGACTCGATCCGGGGTCTCCAGGATCACACCCTGGGCTGCAGGCAGCACCAAACCGCTGCGCCACCGGGGCTGCACCACAGAAGTAGATTTGAATGAATGGGAAGAAATACCGTGTTGACTACGAAAATTTAACATTAAAATGTCAGTTCTCCCCAAGTCGATTTTTGAAATAAGTGAATGTGATTCCTTTAACAATACCAGTAGGATTTTTCCCCCTGGAACTAGACAACCTCTCTAATTCAAATGGAAAAATAAATAACAAGTAACCAGGAAAACTGAAAAGAGCATCAGAGCAGAAGGGACTCATAAAGGTGTTGGGACAATTCAGCCATTTGGTGAATCATACCTTACTTTTGCACGCCAAGAAAAAGCCCCAACAGATTCACTTAGGAATACAAATGACCCATAAACACATGGTGTACAACCCTACTCATATTTAGAAATGCAAATTAAATCTCTACCAAGTTACCATCTTTTTTCATCTATCAGATTTCTAGAAATCAGAAACTTAACACATTGGTGGTGAGGTTGTTGGAACTGGTGGACCTGCAAAATGATACACTCCCTCTATGTGGGAATCTAATTACCAGCATTAAAGATGCATTTGCCTTTGATCCAACAGTTCCACTTCTGAGAATCTAACCTACAGATAACAGCACACATTGAAAATAATATGCAAATGAGGTTATTCATCATAGTATTGTTTGTTAAAACACAAGGTTGGAAACAATCCAAGTGTCTCTGCAGGGGACTAGTTGAATATGTGTCCACACAACATACCATGATAATTGCCCTGCACCAGAAATAATGATCAAAATAAAGCAAGTAGCAGACATATATATAGTATACTACTTTGATATAAGAGAGGAGAAAGGAAAATCCATCATCTAGCGAAACAATGGAAGAATAAAAAAGAATCTAGTAAAAACTGGTACCTATCTGGTAGATAAGTACAGTGAATGGGGGACAGGGACTAGAGTAAGACCTTTTCATGTTTAGACTTTTGAACCATATAAACCATATGTTAGCTCCTAAAATTTTTTATCTTAAAAATTAATATGCTGGAGCGCCTGGGTGGCTTAGTCAGTTGAGTGTCCAACTCTTACTTTGGCTCAGGTCATGATCTCAGAGTTGTGAGATCAAGCCCTGTGTTGGGCTCCACAAAGGGCATGGAACCTGCTTCCTATCATTACTCTCCCTCTGTTCATGTGCTCTCATGCGTGCTTTCTCTCTCTCTGAGATAAATGAACAAAATCTTGGAAAAAAAAAGAGAACAAAATAGGGAAATCTGCTATCACTATTAATATTTGACTGGATAAAGCAAAAGGACATAAGGTTAAGATGAATAAATATTGGCGGTGCCTGGGTGGCTAAGTTGGTTAAGCCTTTGGATCCGGTCATGATCCCAGGATTCTGGGATCGAGCCCTGAGTCTGGCTCCCTGCTGAGCAGGGAGCCTGCTTCTCCTTCTCCCTCTTCTCCTGACTTGTGCTCTCTCTTCGCTATCTCTGTCTCTGTCTCTCTCAAATGTTTTTTAGGGGATCCCTGTGTGGCTCAGCGGTTTAGCGCCTGCCTTTGGCCCAGGGCGCGATCATGGTGTCCCGGGATCGAGTCCCACGTCGGGCTCCCAGCATGGAGCCTGCTTCTCCCTCTTCCTGTGTCTCTGCCCCTCTCTCTCCCTCTCTATCATAAATAAATAAATCTTTTGTAAAAATGTTTTTTAAAAAATTAGAATAAATATCGGGAAGGGAGGGAACAAAGTATGGTTTGTACTTAGAAAATCTAAAAGAATGACCAAAAACATCTTTAATATAAAGTAGGTAGGGAATGTATAACAATAAATTCTTAAATTAAGACAAAATGATACAAGCTGTCTTTCAAAAAGGCTATAAAATAGTAAACCAGAAAAAAAAAAAAATAGTAAACCAGGGCAGCCCAGGTGGCTCAGCGTTTGGCGCTGCCTTCAGCCCAGGGCCTGATCCTGGAGACCCGGGATCGAGTCCCACGTGGGGCTCCCTGCATGGGGCCTGCATCTCCCTCTGCCTGTGTGTCTGCCTCTCTCTCTCTCTCAGTCTCTCTCATGAATAAATAAATAAATAAATAAATCTTAAAAAAAAAATAGTAAGCCACGTTTTATTGGTAAATATAAAAGATTCTTTTTTTTTTAATTTTTATTTATTTATGATAGTCACAGAGAGAGAGAGAGGCAGAGACACAGGCAGAAGGAGAAGCAGGCTCCATGCACCGGGAGCCTGATGTGGGATTCGATCCCGGGTCTCCAGGATCGCGCCCTGGGCCAAAGGCAGGCGCCAAACCGCTGTGCCACCCAGGGATCCCCAAAAGATTCTTAAGTATTAGAGAAACATAAACCTAAATGGGAAAACTAAAGTCATATGAAGATATTGAAGCCCTTCAAACTTATTTATACTGTGCAGAGTCAAACTTTTATTTATTTTTTATTTTTATTTTTTTTACTTTAGAGTCAAACTTTTAAAAAGGATGTTCTGGCTGGTTTTTACCAATATTAGACATGTCACAAACAATAACATACAGTGTGATACTAAGCTCCAAATGTATTAAGAGTTAAATGTAAATGTAAGTCAAAGGAATGGCTAGAAAATAGGAAATTTATCAGATTTCGTTTTTTGAGGTTTTTTTTTTTTTTAAGATTTTATTTATTTATTCATGAGAGACACACACACACAGAGAGAGAGGGAGAGCCAGAGACAGGCAGAGGAAGAAGCAGGCTCCGTGCAGGGAGCCCAATGCGGGACCTGACCTCGGGACCCCAGGATCACGCCCTGGGCCAAAGGCAGGCGCCAAACCTCTGAGCCACCCAGGGATCCCCTTTTTTGAAGTTTTTTAAAAGATTTTTTATTATTTGAGAGAGAGCAGAGCTAGTGGGAGAGACATGAGTTGAGAGGAGAGGGAGAGGAAGAAGCAGACTCCCCACTAAGCAGGAAGCCTGATGGGGACTCGATCTCAGGACCCCAAGATCATGACCTGAGCCCAAGGCAGACACTTAACAGACTGAGCCACCCAGGTGCCCCTAAAAATGTATCCGATTTTGAAAGACTGATACTTTTTTATGGTTTTAAGTTGTGGAGTTACAGAAGACTTCAGTTAAATATTTACTTTAGGGGTGATTGACACAGGGATTAAGATTTGCAGCATGTAGAATTTATTTAAATTTATAAAAGTCTCAGCTCAGGAACACCTGGGTGGCTCAGCAGTTGAGCATCTACCTTTGGCTCAGGGCGTGATCCCGGAGTCCCGAGATCGAGTGGTATTAAAATTGGTACAGCTTCTTTTGAAAGAAGTATGGCAGTCTTTGTCAAGAGCTGTGATAAATATTGCCATATGCTTTGACCCAGTGTTTCATTACCTAAAGGAGTAAATGAAACAGAAAATGCCTATTGGTATGAAACTGTGAAGTCCAGCAAAGATGCATATTCTAGGCTGTAGTCAGCCACATATAGAATGATTGATTTAACCCTTTATTCTCAGCAAGTTGCCCAGAGTTCAGAGGATCCCTTGTCGTTCCACCTTTTCACAGAATACTTTTTTTTAACTTTGTTATCTAGTCTTTTAAGATTTATTTATTTATTTATTTATTTATTTATTTGAGAGAGCATAGCATATAAGTATGTGAGTGGGTGGGGAGGATAGGAGGTAGGGACAGAGGGAGGGGGAGAAGCAGGCTCCCTGCTCATCAGGGAGCCTGACCTGAGGCTTGACCTCAAGACCTTGGATCATGACCTGAGCCAAAGGCATCTCTTTTTTTTTTTTTTTTTTTTTTTAATTTTTATTTATTTATGATAGTCACACAGAGAGAGAGAGAGAGAGAGAGGCAGAGACACAGGCAGAGGGAGAAGCAGGCTCCATGCACCAGGAGCCCGACGTGGGATTCGATCCCGGGTCTCCAGGATCGCGCCCTGGGCCAAAGGCAGGCGCCAAACCGCTGCGCCACCCAGGGTTCCCAGCCAAAGGCATCTCAACTGAGCCACCCAGGCACCCCTGTTATGTAGTCTTTATAATTTGTTATTTTATACAGACTTTTGAAGATACAAATACAGAAGTTACAAATCATAAGTGTACAACCTCATATTTTCACAAAATGTGTACATTTGTCTAACCACTCAAATGGACTATTCCTAGCACCCGAGAAGTCCCTCTTGTGCCCACTGCCCAATAACTCCCATTCCTCCCCTAAAGAAACCACACTTATTTCTACCATAGTTTAGTTTTGTCACTTTTGGTAATCACTTTAATGCCCATATAATCATCCACTGAGTGAATGTGATATGCCTTCATTATTTTTAGTCATTTGAATCGTTTCCAGTTTTTCCCTATATAGGATATTACAGTAGTATCTAATTATATATCGTAATATTTAATGTAGTAAAAACCTAGAAGTAACTCATCTTACTGTTCACTTACTAGCTCTTAAAGAGAATGAGTGGTACCTTTTAGTATTTATGTCCTTCATTCCATGGTCCTTAGCTCAGTGCTTTACACAGAATATGAGTATGTACTTGGTGAGTAATTAGTGCCTATGTCAGAAAGGAAACATGAAATCTTTCAGTGTAGTCCCATTCATTTCATTAAAAAAAAAAAGACTGTGTGCTCATATTCATAGATTTATCAGTCATATATTCCACCCACAATAAGAGTGGAAAAGGAGTGTTGATGGGATCCCTGGGTGGCGCAGTGGTTTGGCGCCTGCCTTTGAGAGCTTGTTTGGAGGTTCTAGCAGGGGAGCGCAGCTACTCGTATACCCTTGACCGAAGAACGGTCCTCCTCTATCGGGGATGGTCGTCCTCTTCGACCGAGCGCGCAGCTTCGGGAGGGACGCACATGGAGCGGTGAGGGAGGAAGGGGACACCCGCCTAGCCAGCCAGATCAGCCGAATCAACCCTGGCGATCAATGGGGTGACAGATGTCGCAGCCAGATCGCCCTCACATCCTGGCGCCTGCCTTTGGCCCAGGGCGCGATCCTGGAGACCCGGGATCGAATCCCACGTCGGGCTCCCGGTGCATGGAGCCTGCTTCTCCCTCTGCCTGTGTCTCTGCCTCTCTCTCTCTCTCCCTCCGTGTGACTATCATAAGAAAAAAAAAAAAAAAAAAAAGAAAAGGAGAGTTGATAATGACTATCTGCTAGTCCCCAGATTTCTGACACTGTTGTTTGATGAGAAATTTAACTTGTTTTTTCCTGAGAGGTATAACATCCCTCAAAAGTTATTAAATTTTCTTTGTTTCCACAGTCAATGATGTTAATCCTGAGAGTGAAGATCTTCAGAAGGAAACTGTAGAGAATGAAAATCATAGAGAAAAGGCTTCTGATTGTAATGAAGTAGATTGTTCTGTGGTCTCTGAGCAGTCTCCATATTGCCATAAAGAAAGACTAAATACATCTGTTCCAAAGCAAAGGAAAATTAGAAATCTTCTAGTTACCATTGAAAATGACACTCCACTAGAGGAACTCTCAAAATATGTAGATATCAATGTGATTGCACTTACCCGAAATCGGAGAACAAGAAGATGGTACACTTGCCCACTGTGTGGGAAACAGTTTAATGATAGTTCTTACCTTATTTCTCACCAGAGGATTCACACTGGAGAAAAGCCCTATGACTGTAGTCATTGTGGGAAAAGCTTCAATCATAAAACAAACCTTAATAAACATGAACGAATCCATACAGGAGAGAAACCTTATTCGTGTTCTCATTGTGGGAAGCACTTTCGTCAAAACTCTCATCGGAGTCGCCATGAAGGAATCCATATAAGAGAGAAGATGTTTAAGTGTCCAGAATGTGGGAAAACCTTCCCAGAGAACAAACAATTTGTGCTTCATATGCAGAGTCATGAGGCTGTGAGGCCATATAGTTGCAAAAAATGTGGGAGAAGATTTGGTCGGCTGTCCAACTGTACCCGGCATGAAAAAACCCACTCAGCATGTAAGACTGGAAAGCAGAAATGGGATCAAGAAAGGTCTGATGATCCTGCCTCAACCTGAAATGTTTTATAAGGAATTCTGAATTCCCAGGCTGTCTGAAAAGATTACAGATATGTGAAAACCTCATTATAGCCAAAATTGGACAAATACCCATCTTGGCTGAAACCTCAAATTTTTAGAAAATTCACAGGGGAAAACATCCTCAAGGGCTATACCTCAGCATCCACACTTTCTGGATTAAGGAGCTTTCTTTTGTGAACTTATACAACAGTGTGTAGGCCACAGATTTCCTTTCCCAAAAAAGGCTTCAAACATGAGTCTGGAGGCCACTCACCTGCAAGGTGAACAGAGTGACTCGTGTACGGAAATGTATCCATCCCCACCCCAGCCCCCCCACACATAGGAATTCACACTTGAGAAAAAAATAATGCAAAGGTCCTTATCTGGAACAGTGTTCCCCTAAAAGAACAAAACTACTGATTTGTTATGCCAACAGCTTCTATTAGCAATTCACTTAACCTTCTAAGAATACCCTGTTAAAGCTTAAGTGTTGAAAGGGATTGTTTACTTTGGAATATAGGAAAATACAGCATTTGAATGTCAAAGACTTACTCTGTCATTTTTATGTGATCTAAATTAACAGTTGATCTCAACATTTGCATTTTGTAGTGAAAAGTAACTTTCACAGGAATACTTTTCACAACATAAATGTCTACTGTTCTTACTCTATTTTGTCCAGCTATTGCTCAGACAGCTCTCTCATGCCTTTCCATTGCCAAAAGAAGTTTGGATCACTCAGGCCCAGCCACCCAGACCCAATACTGGAAAAGCTCTTCAGAATCCTGTCCGTCTGATGAGCCAAGAAGAAAACCTGGCTACAAAGGAAATCTAAGAGCCTGAAGAGAAGGAAGACCTTGGCTTAGACACATGACTGGTCAATAACCTTATCATGTGCTTAATTTCCCTCGAAGCAGTCACCAGACCCTTGGCAATGGGTGGTCACTACCTCACAAGCAAAGTGTTTTTTTAGCACTTGTCTCCAGTGGCTTGCTCTCATTGCCCCTCAAAGAGATGAGATCTCAAAGAGATGAGATTCCAGTGTCTTCATTGCCGTGGCTATTTGTTCTCTATCACCTCATACCCAGACTTTCCTGACTTGTCTGCCCAGAGGCAGGGCCAGCGGTGCCTTCACGGGACCGATCCTGTGGTGTGTTATTTTAAAGATTTTTTTTTTATCAATTTCTCCTTTTCTTTTAGGTTTCTTAAAGTTTTACATTGGTATTTTGATTGAAATAAGTTAATCCTATAAACTATTGGGAAAACTTGCTACCTTTATAAATTTTGTTTCCCATCAGAAACATGCCTTTCCATTTATTAAAAAGTATCATATTCTTGAATAAATTTTTCTAATTTTCTTCATGTAAGTTCTATACAGTTTTGTAATTGTAAATAGTTTTTTCATTGCATTTTTCTAGTTGATTACTATTCTTACATAGGAATTATTTTTAACTATATATGTGAAATTAGCCACCTCCATTGAATGTTGTTAATTTTCAGTAATTTCTCAGTTCTGGTATAATTTGTGGTTCAAAATTATACCATCTACAAATAATAGTTTTGTTTCTCCTTTTTTGTTATTTTTTAAACATGTTCTAAGCTTTGTTTTGGTTCAAAGCATACTAAAAGAAGAACATTTGATGATATAGTTCAATCCTGAGCCCTAATTCAAACACTTAAAGGATAGTTTTTGTGTGTGTGGCCTTTATTGACTTTGTATTTCAAGCCTACAGTACCCTTTAAAACCAAGGACAAAATTGGCTGCCAGCAATGTTATTCTTTTATTTCTTGAGACGACTGGCTGGTGTCTGCCTGGTTATCATGCCTAGAAACAAAGGGTAATTGGCTGCTAGGCAGTAACTGAAGAGGGTGGGGTCTGTTCTGTCCCCTATGCAAGGGTTTGACCACACAGTCCTTGAGGCCTGTCCACGTGTGATACTTCATGACACAAACCCCTCCTCACAGGAGGTGCCGTCTGTGCCCTGGGCTGCCTGACTTCCCTGCACCTACCCCTGGACCCTGGAGGATCTGGAACAGAATGAATGTTTCTCACCTCTGCCCTTGAGTTCAGAGCCAAGATGCCCAGGGACAGCACCCTCAAAGAGGTGCTCAATAAGGAGCTGACAACCAGTTAATGAAGAACAGTAAGCGTACACAGATAGTTTTCCAATAGAGCAGCAAGGGCCAGTTAGAACATCTTAAAGACCAGATATCCAATTCCAGTAGCAACTACAAATCAAAGGCATGCATCCCCTAAAGATGTATAACAAGGTCCTGAGCTATAAAGGGAAGCAACACACCCATGGAGTTTCTTAGAGTGGGAGGTGGGGGAGGAGGGGGATAGAAAATCTTTACAATCAAAAATACATACACAGCCCCACATTGACAAGTGCTAGGAAGGAAAGGATTCTAGAAGAATGTTAAAGGTGGACTTTCCAGAGAGGACTCTGGGGAAATGGCCTTTAAACTGAGACCAGATGGATGAGATTGGGGAGGAAGGACAGCAAGGGGATAGTCCAATAAGACATGAACAGATAATTTTTAGATAAATGGCTACAGGAGGTATGAAAGAATCTTCAGGCTCACTAGTAATATAAGAATCATACATTTAATGAACAAAATGTCATTTTGGGTCTATTAAATGAATGTGTGTGTGTGTAAATGTTTGGCTTGGCAAAAGGGGAAAAATAGCATCCATCTATTGTGGCAATGTTAAAATTATTACTGTGTCCCACCAATTTATCTTCTCAATACAAAAAAAAAAAAAAAGGATATCATAATACTGAAAAGCAACCAAAATGAATATTATATAGCTAATAAAAAATAAAACTTTAATCTTAGTTGGCAGGGTGAGTCTCATCCTCTTTCCATTCTTTCTTGAGCCCATTCCAATTTCACTTTCAATTCTGACACTTCACTGAACATTTATAGAATATTTCATCCAATACTAGCAGAACATACATTCTTCTCAAGTGCATGATGGACCACATCAAGGCCATGAAAGAGTATGCTCTCAGAAGAGTGAAACTAAACTAGAAATTAATAACAGATAACTGGAAAATATCAAAATATTATGGAGATTTAACAACACACTTCTAAATAACAGGTCAAAGAATAGAACTCCAGAAATTTAAAAACATTTTGAACTAAATGAAAATGGAAATACAACTTATCAAAACTTGTGGGATGCAGTGAAAGCAATGCTCAGAGGGAAATTTATAGCACTAGATGCATATATTTAAAAAGAAAGATCTAAAATCAATAATTTTAGTTTCTATCTTGATATCCACAAAAGCACAGAAAATTAAATCCAAAGTGAGAAGAAAACCCATAATAAAAAATAGAATAGAAATCAATGAAATTAAAAACAGGAAGTCAATAGAGGGAACCAACAAAATCAGAAGCAGGTTCTTTGAAAAGGTCAATACAATTGATAAACCCTTAGCCAAGCTAACCAATAAAAAAAGACAAGCAGCACAAATACTGTCAGAAATGAAAAAGGGAAGGGGTCATTACTATGAATCCTTTGGATATGAAAAGGATACTAAAAGAATATTGTGAAAATTAATAAAAGGAAACTTCACTTTTTTTCTTAAGTAGGCTCTATGCCCAGAGTGCAGCCCAACACAGGGCTTGAACTCAGGACTCTGAGATCAAGAATCCAACACTCAAATGACTGTACCACCCAGGCACTCCAGGAAACTTCACTTTAAAAGGAGTAAGGAGTCCAGGAGGAGGAGCTCTCACACCCTACCACTCCTCATCAATTACAAACCCAACAGAAAGAGATGCCTTGTGAGTAGATACTACTTGACTACCTCAGCAGGAGAAGAAAGATTTACTACTGGCCCAGCAAACCCAGACAATGACAGAGAGTCACAACTCAGCCAATGAGGAAGCACAACACAATGGAACTCCCAGTTTACTCTCTGCTTATAACAGCTCCTCCCAAACTCCCCACCTTTCTCTATAAAAGAGCAGTCTTCTGCTTTGTTTTCCCGGATTGCCTATGGTTTTGCCATTGCTTGCATGTCCCAAATTGCAATTCACTCCTATTCCCAAATAAACCCATTTTTGCTGGTAAATGATAGTTTTAAGGTTAACATTATGAACAGTCTATGCCCATAAATTTTATATTGATAAAAGGATAAAACAAGAATAAATACAATTATAAACATATATGCACCTAACAACAGAGCACCAAAATACATGAAATAAAACCTAGTGGGTTTTTTAAAGATTTATTTATTTATTTGTTTATTTAATTTATTTATTTGAGAGCGAGAGTGAGCACACAGCAGGGGGAAGGGCAGAGGGAGAAGGAGAAGCAGGCTCCCTGCTGAGCAGAGAGCCCAACATGGGGCTCAATTCCAGAACCCTGGGATCATGATCTGAGCTGAAGGCAGAGGCTTAATGGACTGAGCCACCCAGGTGCCCCAAGCGGATGGTTTCTTTCAAAATTTAAGGAACAGGGATCCCTGGGTGGCGCAGCGGTTTGGCGCCTGCCTTTGGCCCAGGGCGCGATCCTGGAGACCCGGGATCGAATCCCACGTCGGGCTCCCGGTGCATGGAGCCTGCTTCTCCCTCTGCCTGTGTCTCAGCCTCTCTCCTCTCTCTGTGTGACTATCATAAATAAATAAAAATTAAAAAAAAAAATTTAAGGAACAGGGCAGCCCTGGTGGCTCAGTGGTTTAGTGCTGCCTTTGGCCTGGGGTGTGATCCTGGAGACCTTGGATCAAGTCCCACGTTGGGCTCCCTGCATGGAGCCTGCTTCTCCCTCTGCCTGTGTCTCTGCCTCTCTCTCTCTCTCTCTCTCTCTCTGTGTTTGTGTCTCTCATGAATAAGTAAATAAAATGTTAATAAAAAACAACCAAAATTCAAGCAACAGGTATTTTCCATATTATTATGAAGATTTTTTGGATATAAAGACTAAAAATTGAAATGCTGCCATTTATTCCATTAGGCAAACATATCAATACATAAATATGATAAACATAAAATCTCACATTAAACTCAGAAACATACTCTGATTCTGAATTCTCTGTTTTGGTACAAGATGTCATTTTACCTATCTCCCTGAACTTAAGGGACACTATCCTATTTTCTTCTTTGTTCCTCAAAATCCAGGGCATCCTGTTCATGTTTTAACCAGTTGTTTCATACATTGGTCAGATTTTTATGTTCTACAATCATTTTTGAAATTAATTTTCTCATACTTTTAAATATATTTCCCTTATGTTTTGTTTTAGTTTTTTAAAGATTTTATTTATTTGTCCATGAGAGACAGAGAGAGAGGCAGAGACATAGGCAGAGGGAGAAGCAGTCCCCTCGCAGGGAGCTCAATGTGGGACTCGATCCTGGAACTCCAGGATCACACCCTGAGTCAAAGGCACGCTCAACCACTGAGCCACCCAGGCAACCCCTTTATGTTTTAGTTTTAAGATTTTATTTATTTATTTATTTATTTATTTATTTATTTATTTATTTATTTTTTATTTGAGAGAGAGAGAGAGACAGGCAGAGACACAGGCAGAGGGAGAAGCAGGCTCCGTGCAGGGAGCCTGATGTGGGACTCCATCCCAGGTCTCCAGGATCATGCCCTGGGCTGAAGACGGCGCTAAACCACCAGGGCTGCCCTATGTTTTATTTTACAAGCTGACTTACTAGTCAGCACATTTTCCTAGAACAACCTGTGGAAATATAGAAGTCCAGTAAAATAAAATTATGGAGATTACATAGCAATTTAGAAAAGCTTTATTATAAGAAATATTGTAGAAAACCAAGATATAAATTATGTAAAATATCTTAGTGTACTGACATAAATTGAAGGCAGGGTGGAAAAAAAGATGTTGATTGACATGATTGACATGGCTGAGATTCTGGAAGATATTTCTTGTTTAACTTACCCATATTCCTGTTTTAATGCTATGTGACACAGAAAGCTCAGGTAAGATAAAAAAATAATTAGCTTTAATGCATGGCAAAATTGAGGGTTCTTGGAGCCCTAAAAGAACACTTCTCTTTCCTGCCCCAACACCACTCTGGCCCTCCAGTAAGATGTGACCCTATCTCTATGTCTCTGTTGTGAGAAAGAGAAATCAGCCCTGACACCCAGGAGTTTCCTGGTATTCACAGCTAGGTGAATTCACAGCCCTAACCACAGCTAGGTTGGTGCTCTCCTGATGAACACGCAGAATATCAGTACCACACAAGGTACTCTGTGACTGTTAAGGACCAGGGCAAAAAGAGACTATAATTATGTCTGAACACAAAAATATGAACACTGTCCAAGCCACAGAGATGACCAAACTCCTTCCCCTATACTGGCTGATATGAGTCACTGGTACTTCTTCGCTAATCAAAGCTTTGGCCTTAATCTACTCTTCCCCCCTAGATAAAGTATTTTTTAAAATTTTTTGAGAGAGAGAGAGAGTGTGTGTGTGTGTAAGCAGCGCGGCAAGGTGAGGGGGAAGGTACAGAGGGAGAGAGAAATGAGAGTCTCAAGGAGACCCCCTATGGAGTGCAGAGCCTGACGCAGGGCTTGATCTCACCATCCTGAGATCAGGACCTGAGCAGAAATCAAGAATCAGATGCTTAACTGACAGAGCCACCCAGCAGCCCCTCCTAGATAAAATATTTTCAGAATACTCAATCAGAATCGTCGCCACTATGTGATAGTATGTAATCCAGAGCACAGACTCAATTCCTTATATCCTCACTAAATTCACCTCACGCAAACTTAAGTCTTTTAGTAAGTCCTGTCTAGTCCCTTCCTACTAACATGCCTCACTACTGCCCATGGTATGTATTCTCCTTGGTGAGCCTAATAAACCAGAATTATTCAACAAGATGTATGTTCATTGTGGGTTTGGGCTGGAGGTCACTGACAATTGTAACAGTCAGGTTATTTGGTATAGGATCTCTCTTTCCATCTTTATCCCAAAGCAAATAGATCAAGTTTGACCTCCCAATTCCCATAATAATAATAATTCTCATAGTAGAATTATTCTCTTAACAATGACAATAGCTAAGTTTTGCACAATAGAAAAAAAATGCATGATCTAATTAGCTCCCTCCAAGATTTTCTTAGCCCATTTCATTACCAAGTAGAAAAAAATTCATAGCAAGCACTTTTCCAAGAGCCCCTTTTATGTCCTTGTTTCTCAGGCTGTAGATGAAGGGGTTCAGCATGGGAGTCACCACACTGAACATTACAGTGGCTGCTATATCTGTCTCAGCTAAGTAGGAGGATAAAGGATTGAAATACACAGTAATGATGGTGCCATAGAAGAGAGAAACCACAGCCAGGTGGGATTCACAGGTGGAGAAGGCTTTCCATCTTCCCTTTGTGAATGGGACTCTCAGGATAGCACAGGTATTGCGGATATATGAAGCCAGGATGCAAATAAAGGGAGTGATCATGATCAACCCTGCTTCAAAAAGAATCATCACCTCAGCAGGAGGTGTGTGTCAGCAGGAGAGTTTCAGGAGGGGCTTTGCATCACAGAAGAAGTGGGGGATGGCATTGTCTCTACAGAATGAGAGTTGAGCCATCACCAGGGTATGCAGTAGGACATCCAGGTTGGCAATGATGACCCACGACCCAGCAACCAGCAGGGCACAGAGCTGGTGGGTCATCTTTGTTGAGTAGTGTAAGGGGTGGCATATGGCTACAAAGCAGTCATAGGCCATCACAGCGAGGAGGAAATTGTCCATGTCCACAAACATGAATACAAGTACATCTGTGTGAGGCAGCCAGAGAAGGAGATGGTCTGAGTGCCAAGTAAGTGGTTGGTCAGCATCTTGGGGACAGTGGTGGAGGAGAAGCAGATGTCCACAAAGGACAGGTTGCTGAGGAAGAAGTACATGGGGATGTGCAGGCAGGAGTCCACGCTGATGGCCAGGAGGATGAGCAGGTTTCCCAGGATGGTGGCCAGGTACATGCTCAGGAAGAGGACAAAGAGAAGCTGCTGCTGCTGGGGCTGCCTGGAGAGCCCGAGGAGGAGGAACTTGGAGACACTTGACTGGTTTGCCCCTCTCATGGGGCTGGAAGCCTGAGCCCAGAGGCAGACAAAGCAGGGACAATCCAAAAGCCTGGAAAACGATGGTTAAAGCGGAGCAACTAAGAAGACTGGAAGGAGATGGGCTGTGTGACATAGGTGAGGCACTAGAACCTTGCTCCCTGTGTGCTTTGGCCAGTGATGGCCTTTTCTGTGCCATCATTCATTCTTCCATCAGGAAAATGAAAGCCATGCCTCTGGAAGGACATTGAAAGATTGTGACAATGGTTTTATCCATAAATTCTTTGTATGTTTAAACTTTCTATCATGACCTTATATCTTTAAATAGTGTCATAAATTGGGGCACTTGGGTGGCTCAGTTGGTTAAGCATCTGCCTTTGCCTCAGTATAATCCTGGGGTCCTGGGATCAAGCCCTACATTGGGCTCCCTGATCCCAGGAAGCCTGCTTCTCCCTCTCCTCCCTACTTGTTCTCCCTCTCAAATAAATAAAATATTTTTTAGAATAGTGTCATAAATCACAATAGACATAAGAATATTAATAGAGAGGTTAATATTTATAACGAGCACTGGAGAACACATGTAAGTGGTTACCAAAGAGACTGACATATAGTAAGCACACACCCTAATAAAGGATATTGATGTCATGGTTATCATTAGTGGTGTTGCCTTACAGGACATTTTTGATTTCCAGTGTTTCTAATCTGGACACGTTACACATTCCTAACATATTTGCTCTGAGGATGATATCAGTGATCAGTCAGTATGATAATGTGCACTTTACAGAGCTCTGAGCCAGCCCTTCTTGGTTGTGTCCACTGAGCTCCCTCAGTCTAACTTGTAAAATGGAAATGGAAATGACACAAAATTATGGGCATGAACTTGGTCAATTAGTTTTCCCCACAGCTCAGGTCTCATTCAGGTCTCATAAACATACAGGACATATATGGTCATGACTGGGTCATTGCAAGGACGGTTGATGATCTCAGAACTGTTTCTTTGGTTCCATTTTAAAAAAAGATGTAGTGAGAAGTACCCTCCACAAAGGTTTATCTTAACAATTAGCTATTGATAGTCTCACTGATCTGACTCTTACCTGGAAAGAACGACATTCATTACAGTCACCAGAAATCAAAAGTTTGCTTCACTTTTCCAGACCTGGCCAGAGATTGTTGATTTGAGCAAAGGGGACTTGTCTTTCAGGTTTTCAGGATAAATCTGCTTGAACAAGGGCGGGAGTACACAGACTCAAGCCTTGGTACAGGAAGGAGGTTTGAGGGAATCAGAGGGCCAGCTCTTTACAAGAGTCTCCATGGCCACTAGGGCCATAGTCCCTAAGAGCCTCATTAGAGACAAACAGCAAGTAATTAATTGTCCCTTCTCCTTGGGCTCTTTTGGATCCAACACTGATGATAAAGACCTGTTATGTGAGTTACATTATTGCAGCTTTAGGGCTTGGCAATATTGCAAATGATGCAATCTTTTAGGGGAAATCATTAGCAACAATTTTTTCTACTAGAGAAAACTCACAATCCTATATTTTATCCCCACCCAAGCTGGAATGGTGTCCTTGTTAGGAAATATATATGATGCTCTATAGGAATTAAAAGAATAAACTTTGGATTCACACAGATGTACACTTAATTCTCAGATCCAATATTACCAGTTGTACAACCTCGAGAAATCTATCAACCCTCACAGAACCACAAAATAATATTCATTTTGTACAGTTGTTCAGATTAAGTTAGGTAATTTATATAAATCATCTCATTACCCCTACTCTCATCAATGCACTGGGCTTAGAGACCATGTCCACTACACGAAGGCTGAAGGGATTCACATCCTTCACTCTCTACTCAATTATCTATGTTCTAGATAAAAATCATTTGGAAATACTATCTTGTGTTCATAGGGCAATAGTCATTTTCATTTTCATTTCATAAGTTGATAAGTTTTTTATTCTATATTTTAATTTGAGGGTAAATGAAGTAGAATAGGAACTATTGTTGAGTCCATTTATAAATTAGTATAACATGGATGCCAATGAGGAACATAGAATTTCTTTTTTTTTTGAACATAGAATTTCTAAGTCCAGGGATCCCTGGGTGGCGCAGCGGTTTGGCGCCTGCCTTTGGCCCAGGGCGTGATCCTGGAGACCTGGGATCGAATCCCACATCAGGCTCCCGGTGCATGGAGCCTGCTTCTCCCTCTGCCTATGTCTCTGCCTCTCTCTCTTTCTCTCTCTGTGACTATCATAAATAAATAAAAATTTAAAAAAAAAAAAAAAGAATTTCTAAGTCCAATAGTTACCACTCCATAGTACTGAAGATAAGATTTGGCTTTAAGGTGCTCATGAATCTTTTGATCTCATGCACTGTAAAGTTTTATTTTCCTGAGTTGATAATATGAAAGGGTTACTCCTAAAAACCATACACCTGGGCCAGAAATGGCATCTGAATCACTAAAAAAAAAGTCTTCTGAGGGCGCCTGGGTGGTTGTCAGTTAAGCGTCTGTCTTCAGCTCAGGTCATGATTCTGGAGTTCCAGGATTGAGCCCTACATCAGGCATTGGACTTCCTGCTCAGCAGAGAATCTGCCTATCCCTTTCCCTCTGCTCCTCCCCCTGCTCATGTAATCTCTCTGTCTCTCTCTGTCTCTGTCTGTATCTCTCTCTCTCTCTCTAAGTAATTAAAATCTTTTTTTTTTTTTAATGTCTTCTGGGGATCGCTGGGTGGCTCAACGGTTGAGTGTCTGCCTTCTGCCCAGGGCATAATCCCGAGGTCCTGGGACCGGGTCCCTCATCGGGTTCCCCCATAGAGAGCCTGCTTCTCCTTCTGCCTTGTCTCTGCCTCTCTCTCTCTGTGTCTTTCATGAATAAATAAAATCTTTAAAAAAAGAAAAGAAATTAAAAATGTCTTCTGGAGGGATCCCTGGGTGGCGCAGCGGTTTAGCGCCTGCCTTTGGCCCAGGGCGCGATCCTGGGGACCCGGGATCGAATCCCACGTCAGGCTCCCGGTGCATGGAGCCTGCTTCTCCCTCTGCCTATGTCTCTGCCTCTCTCTCTCTCTCTGTGTGTGACTATCATAAATAAATAAAAATTTTTAAAAAATGTCTTCTGGAAACCAGAGTGTTACTCTAACTGATCTTTCACTTTGAGTTATTTATGAATAATGTATTTATTTAAAGATTTTATTCATCTATTCATGAGATACACAGAGAGGAGAGAGAGAGAGGCAGAGACACAGGCAGAGGGAGAAGCAGGCTCCATGCAGGGAGCCCGACGTGGGACTCAATCCCAGGTCTCCAGGAACAGGCCCTGGGATGAAGACGGCGCTAAACTGCTGAGCCACCCCGGCTGCCCTGAACAATGTATTCTGCATTCTGATTATGACATCTCAATAAATATTCATCTGCTCCTAGTAACTCAAGATAAGAACCTCAGGGCCATAATGAGTCCTCATACCTCCATCAGACTCATATCAGATATCAAGTTCTGCACATTCTATCCCCAAAACAGGCCAAGAACACTTCACAAAGTTCATTATCAAGGACCTGTGGATGAGGGGGAAAGTAGTTCCTGAATTACTAAAAAAAATGTTTGCAAGTGATGAAAAACCAACTCCTAACAGCTTAGGAGAAGTAGAATCTATTGCTGGATGTAATTGCAAAGTCCAAAGTTCTTGCAAGTTTCGGGCAGGGCTACATGCAGGGGCCCAAATAATGGTGTCAGGACCTGTATTTCTCATCTCTCTATTTTATTTGTTTCTGTTTGACTTCATTCTACAGACTATTTCTCTCCATGTGGCAGACAGGGAGGCCACCAGAACCTCCAAACTCACATCCTCCCGGACTAGCCATCCCTGGCCATGCTTTATCGCCTGAGCCAGCCAGGTGCCCCTAACAGTGTTTATTTATTAACTCCAGCCAAGGCTGTGCTCATTCCTTCTTGGATCCACACCCAAATCTGAACCAACCACTTTGTATGGGAGAGTGGGGTGTTCTGGTCATCCTAGATCATACACCCAATGCATTCCATGTGATAATCCAGTGATGTACATTATCATCAGGACTGAATGGAGGAGAGGAGGAGTTTCCCCAAACAGATCCAAAGAATGGAAATGGGAAGGAATGTCCTTGAACAAAAAAAATCTAGTTACTATGATCCACTAGTTGCTCCATCAGCTGAGTTGAACAAAGGATTGGAGAAGGAACACTTAAGAAAAAAGGATAAATTAGTAAGCTGTTTTTATTTTTTTTAAAGATTTTATTTATTTAATCATGAGAGACACAGAGAGAGAGAGAGGCAGACACACAGGCAGAGGGAGAAGCAGGCTCTGTGCAGGGAGCCTGATGTGGGACTCGATCCTGGACCCCAGGATCATGCCCTGGACCGAAGGCAGGCACTAAACCTCTGAGCAACCAACGGACCCCCAGTAAGCTGTTTTTAAAGTTAAGGTGAACTGGGTCACCTGGATGGCCTAGTTGGTTAAGTTTCAGACTCTTGATTTCAGTTCAGGTAATGATCTCAGTGTGGCAGGACCAAGCCCAACCTCAGGCCCTATGGTCAGCAAGTAGTCTGCTGAGATTCTCTCCCTGTCCCTTTGTCCCTCCCCCTGATTACACTCTTTCTCTTTCTCTCTCTCTCTCTCTTCCCCCTCTGTCTCCTTCTAATAAATAAAATATTTTTAAAAAATAAAAGTTAAAGTGAACTAAACAAGAAACAAAATCTGCAATCAATGACAACCCAGTATCAGTGAACACCCCTAGTACTCAGATATTGGTTTCTAAACACCATTTTCTATTAAAAAGAAATAGGATTCCATAGAGACAGGGCTGATTCCAAGTCTGGGCAAGAATAAAGTAAGGTGAGTCTAGGACATTATATGTGTGCCAGTAAATAAGAAAATACTCAAAGTTCAACGAGGACATTTCTAACCTACAAATGACCTTCAAATGGATCACACCAATCCATACATGATAATTTAAAGGCTCTCCCACTGGCCAAATTTGAAACAATTTGAGTATCAATAGAATAATAACTATAAGTGATTATAAGACATCAAATATATTAAAATCTGTGAATCAGTAATAATAGTATAAAAATTAAGGTTATTTGCCATAACTAGAGGTGAATATAAATAAAGGGAAAGAATTTAGCATGTACCCTGTTTTTTAAAAACAGTCTGAAGGTCACCTTGGGGTCATTTTTTGGGAAAAACTTTTCTTTTACAGAATAATGCCAGTTATGAAATACAGAAAAATTATAGAACTAGGAAACCTTCATTTTTAACTCCCAGTGAAATAAATTATTGAGACAATGATTATGAAACAATGTTAAAGCAGTATGTAGTAAGTTGTTGGGGAACAGGACATTCATATAGCATCAAATTATTTCACTTTATAAGTTACTAATATCATTTTTTAAAGATTTTAATTATTTATTTGTCAAGTTGAGAGAGAGAGAGCACAAGCAGGGGGAGTGGCAGGCAGAGGGAGAAGCAGGCTCCCTGCTGAGCAAGGAACCCCATGCAAGACAGTCCCAGGACCCCAGGATCATGACCTGAGCCAAAGGCAGATGCTTAACTGTCTAAGGCACCTAGGTGTCCCATACTTCTAATTTCAAGCGTAAAATAAAACATTATAAGAATTGCTTTTATAGGGGCACCTGGGTGACTCAATTGGTTAAGCATCTGCTTTCAGCTCAGGTCATGATCTAAGAGTCCTGAGTTCGAGCCCCGCATTCAGTTCCCTGCTCAGTGGGGAGCCTTCTCTGTCTCTCCCTCTGCTTGCAACTTTCCCTGCTTGTGTTCTCTCTCTCTTTCTGTCAAGTAAATAAATAAAATATTTTTAAAATTGCTTTTATAAAGTCACTACCATAAACCATCTTTCCCAGTGACACACCTTTACCAAGTTATCAAATACCATTACTAATACCCCCAATCCTATACAACACCATAGGACTTACTGAAGCTTTCCTTTTTTCCAGTTCCACCAGTGAGAAAACTGGTTCCCATTAGCCTCAATATATTAACTTATTTGTTCAGCCCTCTGTACAGGAAATAGCCCATTTCCTGACAACACTAGGCTGCTTTCTAGGTTGGCCATGGCAGGCCACCCTGGACCTATGCCAAGCTAGCTCTCCTGTCAGATCTCAAATGAGAACTATTTGCAACAATATTTATGGGCTTGATTCTCTGGACAAGTAGCTCACAACCATGAGACACTGGACATATGGAGACACTCTTAGTTGTCACAACTATGGAGAAACTGGCATCTAGAAGATAAAGCCCAAGGGTGCTGTTAAACATTCCGCTGTTTTCAGGATGGCCCCGTACAACAGGAAATGATCTGATTTATGATGTCAAAAGTGCCAAGATTGAGAATAGACTACATCTAATTAAAATGATACAGTCCTGGGCAGCCCTGGTGGCCTAGTGGTTTAGCATCGCCTTCAGCCCAGGGTGTGGTCCTGGAGACCCGGGATTGAGTCCCATGTCGGGCCCCCTGCATGGAGCCACCTCCTCCCTCTGCCTGTGTCTCTGCCTCTGTCTCTGTTGGTCATAAATAAATAAAAAATAAAATGATACAGTCCTATGCACATCATGTTTCTGAGTCTTGCTAACTTTTAAAAAATATTTTATTTATGTATGTATGTATGTATGAGAGACACACAGAGAAAGGCAGAGACACACAGGCAGAGGGAGAAGCTGGCTCCCTGTAGGGCCCCAGGATTGTGACCTGAGCCAAAGGCAGATGCTCAACCACTGAGCCACCCAGGTGCCCCTGAGTCTTGCTAACTTTTAAGAAGTTTCACCCAAGGACATCTACTGGGCATGTATTTAAGGAATGTCAGCTTTCTCATCCTTCTCTTCTGCCTAGTGCACAAGAAGAAAGGCAATCCTATGCCCACTCTGGGACTTGAACTCACAACGCTGGGATTAAGAGTCTCATGCTCTATTGTCTGAGCTAGGTGTCAGCACACAGCTGCCACTTCTAGTCAGAAAAGAGTGTAAACGCACCGTTGGCATGATCACCAGGATAGAGCTGGAGCACCGCTAACTGTTGGCTGAAGGAGAAACACACACACCGAGGATTTGATCCAGGTCTCCTGGTCAGCAAGTGGCTCAGGGACTCTGTGGTCAGGGTCCTGGAGCAGGGTCTCAATCACAGAACACACCCAACAGGAAAACGCCTCCCTAGCTGAGACCTTGTGTCTTCCCATAAGTTGTAGGTCCCAAAGGTGCCCCAGCATACCCCAAACCACTGGCCTATGAGTCATTCAGTCATTTAAATGTTTATTGAACACCTACTATAAGCACCTATTGCTATAAGCAATTAACAAAATGGATTGTTTAAGATAGAAGAAGAAAAGGAGTCAGATTCTGGATCAGGGGAAGTTGCTCCTTTTCATTTTTATTTTCTTCCTCACCAAGCTTGATGCCTGCAACTTAACAGGCCACACTGACATTTAACCCGAGCATGAAATGCATTATGCGTCTTATCAGGGGCGATTTGCCCTCTCTCCTCTGTTTTGATACCAGCGCTGCTCACTTTTGTTATTTTTTTATTTTATTTATTTAATCATGAAAGACACAGAGAGAGAGAGAGAGAGAGGCAGAGGCACGGCAGAGGGAGAAGCAGGCTCCATGCACGGAGCCCAACATGGGACTCGATCCTGGGTCTCCAGGATCACGCCCTGGGCCGAAGACGACACTAAACCACTGAGCCACCGGGGCTGCCCCACTTTTGTTATTAAAAGGAAAAAAGGGGGCACCTGGATGGCTCAGTTGGTTAAGCGCCTGCCTTCTGCTCAGGTGATGATCTCAGGGTATGGGATGGAGCCTCATGTAGAGCTCTCTGCTCAGCGGGGAGTCTGCTTCTCCCTCTCCCTCTGTCCCTACCCCTGCTCATTCTCTCTCTCTCTCTCTCTCTCAAATAAATAAAATATTTTTTAACTAAAAAGAAAAAACAAAAAAGCACTGGAGGTGGCTGCTCTGAGATTTGATTCTGGACCCCATGCACCTGAGCAAGAACACAAGCCTCACATGGCATTTCTGAGGACACAGGACCTTTGGGTCACCCAGAGTGCCGAGTTACAAGCTTGTCAAAAACAGCATTTGCTGGACACCAAAATCCTGGACTGACACCAAGACTCGAATAACGAGGCCCTGAGGGAATTTTAAAAAGTCCCAGAAGCAACTATGTTGAAACAACAGAACTCCAGGCAGAAAATCACCCACAATCTTTTTTTTTTAATTCATGAAAGACACAAAGAGAGAGGCAGAGACACAGGAGGAGGGAGAAGCAGGCTCCATGTAGGAGCCCAATGTGGGATTCTATTCTGGGACCTCAGGATCATGCCCTGGGCCGAAGGCAGGCACTTAACCGCTGAGCCACCCAGGGATCTCACCACCCACGATCTTAACCCAGATCAAGTCAACGTTATCATTGGCCGGTGTCACCTTTGATTCTCTCCAAATGCCCATTCAGTTCTGACATTCATGTATCATAGGTGCAACGTCTGTTTTTCACATTTTCTGTTTACCTTTTGAACTTCATACTTCGAATTTTGCTGGTTTCTATTTTCTTCCCTTGCCTGAGTGGCCCTGAGTGTTCACAGCCTTTTAGACCCATTTCCTTTTTGGGCACTCCTTCTAAAACAACTGTGGCTTGAGAGTTACCATTTTTACAAAAATTGGAACACACACACACCTGCACAGTGGAGCTTTACAGCAGAGACTCTTAGTACGTTCATTAGCCAGTTTTCCTTGTAGCTATCAGTACTTCTAAGACAGATTTTTATCAAAGTGTGGATGTTAGAGCACATTCCTCTTTCCCTACTGATTGGGTAGAAGAGAAACTCCCCGCTGTTTCTTTACAGATCTTAGAAGAGCCTTTGAGTTCCACCTGGTTTATTTCCTTCCTTTCCGGTGGGTGGGTTTTTCCCACCCTGTAATCTAAAACTTCCTGACACACCTAAAGGGTATGTCCTTCCTATTACCCCAGGTGGGACTCGAACCCACAATCCCTGGCTTAGGAGGCCAGTGCCTTATCCATTAGGCCACTGGGGCAGCTGCCAAGCTGCTTGCTCAGTGGCTAGAAAGTGTTGCCAAGATTGGTTTGGGTACTTAACTCAAAACCAGCCTGAGTCTCTGCAGCGCGCATTCAAGCTTTCAGAACAGTCGTGAACCAAACAGCAGCCCCTCCCCGCGCAGCTCCGCGCAGACCGCGCAGTCTCCCGCCTCCGCCTGCGCCCCTGCGGCTCCTCCCGTGCCGGCTCCGCGGAGTCTGGCTCTTTTGTTTCCTCCAGAAGGGATCCCCTGCTCGGAAACGGGCTCGCTTCTCCTTGGGATGGATGGATTCGGAGAGCAGTGAGGGACTCCGGCTGGATCAGTCGGTGGAGCATCCGGCCAGGCCCCCCAGCTGCGCCGCTGATAAGCGCCCGGGCCTCCCCGGACCCCGCTTGACCAAGGACCCCACGGAGCGCAGGGCTGGGGGTGGGGGGCGGTGCGGGGAGACCACCCCGGCAGGCCTCCGGACGCCCCCCCGCAGGCCAAAGTCGGAGCCCCTCGGCCCAGGCCGGAGCCGCGGGGGGCGGGAGGATCCTATCCTGGACCGTGCCTCTCGGGGCTCGAGTGCGAGGAGGCTGAGCTCCAGACCTCACCGCGCGCGGCGGGGCGGCCCGAAGCTGGAGCCTCGGGGGTCCGGGACACGCTCCCTGCAATTTCCTTCAAACACCTCCGCCTGTATTCACGGAGGTTTGTAATTTATCCAAGGGTTAAAAAAATCAATCAGCAGAATCCCAAGCCTCCTAAGATTCTCTCCCCATCCCCATAAGAACTCCCGGGACCTCAGAGCCTGCCTCCAAATTTATCCTTTGTCATTCGTGCCACACGATTATCGAACGTACGGTCCATATTCGAATTTCCTCCCAAACCACGCTTTATGGCTTAAAAAAAAAAAAAAAATCCAAAGCCGAATCAGAGAGCACACTTTGCATTAGTTGCCGCGTCTTCTTGTGTCCTTCGCGCCGCCTGTCCTGGCGATCGGCCCACAGGCCCACAGGGGGAAGCGGCAGGCAGGGAGGGCCGGCCTGGGAGGGAGGGGACACGCGTCTCCGGCACCGAGACAAGCTAGGACGCTGTAGACGTGGGGTCCTTGGGGGGGGGGGGGGGGGCTGGACTGCTCGGAGTCTCCGCCTCTTTTTAAAAATTATTTGCATTTTAGCAGAAGGCGTGAGAGCAGGAGGCCCGAGGCAACACGCCTTCCAGAAGCAGCTGGGGGCCCGTGGGGGTAGGACGGGTGTATTTCTGTGCACGCTCGCCTTTCGGGGACACAGATTCAAGGGGAACCCAGGAGCGGATCCCGAGCTTTGCCTTCGTCTCGCACGTTTCGGAGATGGGCAAATGCCCCCGATGCGACCGTGGCTTGGGGATCCACGCGCCCCTCTGCTTTTCCGCCTCCCTTTAAATGTAGCCAGGATTTTTTTTTCCCCTCTCCCGAAAGCTCTTCGCCGCTTTTAAGTGTGCTTGTTTGTTTTGAATATCCAACATTTTCCGTTTTTTTTAGCTAAACGGTTGGTTCCCCCAAATCCCGCCCATTTGTGTTACTGGAAACCACGAGTCCTCCAGGAATGTTTTCTTTTTTTTCTTTCTTTGTAGTAATTTCCTTAAAGCTGTTACCAATTTTTTTCAAAACAAAACAAAACAAAAAGGCTTACGGGGGGGGGGGGAAGCCTTTAGAGCAGAGAGGGTTGCCCCCAGGAAATCTAACTCTACAGGCAGCCTCGCGGCCCGCGTGGGTTCTGGAAGAAAGGACTTCGGCCCGAGCTACGGCCCGGGCCCGGGTGCCTGGAGAGCCGGGACACTGCACCCTTTGCGGAAAGCAGCTCTCAAGGATAGAAACTCTTTAGGGGTCAAAGTCAAGCCCTACCTGGACCTCCCATCTCCTGGACCTCACAGTCTGACGTTCGGACAGGGGCACAGGACCCTAGTCCTGAGCGCACTCGGACCCCAGGCCTGGAGCGCCCAGGTCAGGGGGACGGGAATAAGGAAAGAGGAGGTGGGGGGAGAAGGGAGGAGGGCCCCGCGCTCCGTCCAAGTACAGTCACCGCCAGCACTTCCGTGTGTAAATTCCTGGGTGCTTAGCAGGGGGCCTTTGAGCGCCTCTGGGGAATGGCTGGCCTTGAACCCACAAAGGGGTGACTGCGGGGGAGCGCTGCTTCTCTGGGACTCCCCTTCCCCAACCTCCAGCCCTGCACTGCCCCGGGGAGCGCCCTGCCCCGGAATGCCTGCACCGCGGTAGCCCTGGGCCTCCAGCTTTAAATTTCTACTTTTATTACTTTTTTTTACTTTTTTTTTTTTTTTCCTGCTTAAAGTTTTTAAAGCAGCCGGAACCAGCTGGACGCTTTTAAAGTTTCTCTTCTCATCCTCTCGTGCCTTGTCCTGTCTGGTCGCGCAAAGGCTGAGGTCCGCGGGCGGTTTCAATTTCTAACATGAAGTCTACGTACAAAAGGAGGGCTCGTCCGGGATTTGAACCCGGGACCTCTCGCACCCTAAGCGAGAATCATACCCCTAGACCAACGAGCCACAGGGCTAGCTGCCTCCAGCTCTCCTATGACTTCGTGGCGCCCCGGGGACTGGGATGAATGGGATCAAAGAAGTGACGCGGGAAGGGGGATTGGGACTTTAGACCCGCAGGGGAAGGCAGAGCTCAGGCGCGGAAGGAGCCCACAGGGTGGGGAGCAGCCCCTGACGCCCCCTATTCTGGAGGCCCCAGCGCTCACTCAAGAACCAGCCCCCAGCCCCAGCCCGGCAGACTGTCGGTGCGTCCCCGCGGCAACGCGGGGTCACTTCGCAGACGCTCTTCGCAGCAGCGAGCCCGCTGGTGACCCTCGGGCAAAAGCCAGCGAGGGCCGCCCGGTCGCGTGTCCCCACCCCCGGCAGCGTCGCCTGTCTTTCAATTCTAGGTCATCGGGAAGCCTTGCGTGGAAGGCTGCCCCCCTGTGGTGCATCCACACTGCCCCCTAATTGCCTCCTGCCGAGTTAAGCGCTGCAAAGCAAGAAAACAAGCCGCCCAACGTGGGGCTCGAACCCACGACCCTGAGATTAAGAGTCTCATGCTCTACCGACTGAGCTAGCCGGGCGCCCTTGGGCAGTGGGTGTAGATGATGTACTGATCTGAAAGTGACGGGAACTAGGCTAAGTGATGGATTGGACCTGAAGTACCGGGGGCGGCTCAGTAGGGTCCCACCGGAGTCCCCCGCTGCAGCAAGGGGACTGCCCTCACCTCCCCACGGCCTCTAGCTGGGGAACCGGCCTGGGCCCGGTGGCCCCGCACCAAACCTAGTGTCAGGTGCAGTGAGGAGCACCCAGGGCAGCTAGGTGCAGGGGGGACAGAGCCAGCCGTGCAGGGGAGAAGGCTAGGGCAAGATGCACCAGTTACTTTACCTCTTGACCCTGTGAGGGACATCCAGATTATTTCCAGTTTTGGGCTGTTACAAGTATGTAACAGCTGTAAACATCAGAGTATAGGTTTTTTTCTGGGAAAGATACCCGAAGGTGCAACCCAAAGATTACCCAAAGGGTCACATGGTAGTTACGTGTTCAGTTTTTAAAGAAACCATCATAGTGTTTTCCAGAGTGGTTGGACGGTCTTAAGCACCCACCAACAATGCGTGAGTAACCTCGTTTGTCTGATAAAACGTTCCATAGGAGAGAGCATCAGCATCCTTGTTGCATCTCCAACCTCAAAGAAAATGTCAAGGTTTCACAATCAAGGATGAAGTTTGCTGTAGGAATTTGTAGATAATTTTGGCAAGTTATGGGTATTATCTCCTTTGGCTAGTTTATTAAGCATTTTAAAAATCATGAATCGCCCCTTCCGTCCCCGCCCCCCATCTCTGCAGATGCTCTCAAGAGCATTAACAAAGCTGAAAAGAGAGCCAAACACCCCTCTCATGGTTCTTATTAGGCCATGCTCCAAAGTCATCAGCCGATTTCTCACTGTGATGATGAAGCATGGTTACATTGGTGAATTTGAAATCATTGATGATCACAGAGCTGGGAAAATTGTTGTGAACCTCACAAGCAGGTTAAACAAGTGTGGAATGATCAGCCCCAGATTTGATGCACAACTGAAAGATCCAGAAAAATGGCAGAATAACCTGCTCCCATCCCGCCAGTTTGGTTTCATTATACTGACAACCTCAGCTGGCATCACGGACCATGAAGAAGCAAGACGAAAACACAGGGAAAATCCTGGGATTTTTTTTCTAGGGATGTAATTCATATGTGTAAATAAAATGCCTCAATGGACAAAAAAAAAAAAAATCACGAATGGAAGTGGGGTTATATTGAATACATTTCCTTGGATTTGCTGCAGACATTAATAGATTTTCTAATGTCAGATCAACTTTGCACTCGCTAGGATAAACTCAACTGGGCCGCGGTACATTACCCTTCCTGTATGTCCTAAGATTTGGTTTGCTAATATTTTAAGATTTTACATCTATTTTCATGAGTGAGATTATAGATTATGTGGTTTTTAAATTATTTTTCATTTTGTCCTTGTTTTTTTTTTCTCTTTTTTAAGAGATTTTACTTATTTACTTATGAGAGACTCAGAGAGACAGGTAGAGACACAGGCAGAGGGAGAAGCAGGCTCCATGTAGGGAGCCTGATGCACAACTTGAACCCGGGACTCCAGGATCACACCTTGGGCAGGTGCTAAACCGCTGAGCCACCCAGGGATCCCCTGGTTTTTTATCTCCTAAAGTAGGCTCCATGCCCAGCAGGGTGCTCAAACTCACAACCCTGAGATCAAGTGTCAGATGCTCAACCTACTGAGCTACCCAGGGGTCTGCTGGCCTCCTAAAATGTGTTGTGGGGTGCCCTGTTCTTCTGTGAAAGATTTTATGTAAAATACAAATAAAAATTTTGTTTCTTGAATGCTTGGTAGCATGCTCCACTGCAGCCATAGAAGTCAAGAATCTTCCTTGGAGGGTAGTTTTTGATTAGTGATTCATTTTCTTTATTAGTTTTAAGATCATTTACATTTTTACTCCATTTTGATATCATTAAGGCATTTTTTAATTTTAAAAATTACATATATTTCTCTAAATTTTCAGTTATTTAGCATATGTTTCTATCATGTAAGTTATGCAGTGACTGTGAAGTCATTCTTATCCCTAATATGTGTTGTGTATTTCTTCCTTTCTTTATCAGTTTTTGCAGAGTTTTATCAATAACCCTAGCTTTTTTCAAGATCGGCCTTCATGATCTCATGAATCTCTATAGTATGCTTGTTTTCTACTTTATTAATTTCATGTCTTATTATTTTTTCCTTGTTCTAACTTCTTTGAGTTTATTTTTGCTGTTATTTTCCTAACTACTTGACATTACTTTTCAAACTTTTTTTTCTTTTCAAACTTTTTAGTATATGCATCTAAGGCTATCAGTTTCCCTCTAACTACAGCTTTAGCTATACCTTGGTATACAGTATTTTCATCATCATTTAAAAATATTTCGCTGAGTGAAGTAAGTCAGTTGGAGAAGGACAAACATTATATGTTCTCATTCATTTGGGGAATATAAATAATAGTGAAGGGAATATAAGGGAAGGGAGAAGAAATGTGTGGGAAATATCAGAAAGGGAGACAGAACGTAAAGACTGCTAACTCTGGGAAACGAACTAGGGGTGGTAGAAGGGGAGGAGGGTGGGGGTGGGAGTGAATGGGTGACGGGCACTGGGGGTTATTCTGTATGTTGGTAAATTGAACACCAATAAAAAATAAATTAAAAAAATAAAAATAAAAAATAAAAATATTTCTAAATCCCTTTGTAATTTCTTTCTTAACTCCCAGAATTTTTACAAGTGTGTTGTTTAATTTACAATCATATTGGGAAGTTTTAGGGTTTTGTTTGGTTTTGTATTATTTATTTTGACCTCTTTTTAGTTTACTTTCTTTCCATCTTTTTTAACTGTTACATACATCTATTGAATTTTGTTTCAATTTTTTGTCTTTTTATTTTTAGAAGAATTTAGATATTTTGCATTTTTAGAGCATCCATAGCTTCTGTTCTCAAAGATGTTTTAATTAGTCTTCATTTATTTATGCATAGTAAGGCCTGTTATAGTCTGCGTCTAATAATCTTAGCATCTGAAATCTTAGCAATCTTATTTCCATTGCTTTTTGTTCTTTGATTATTGCTCATGGTGCCTTATTTCCTTGTTGTTTTTGTTTGTTATGCGAGTTGCCCATTTTCCTTGTAAATTTCTTTGTGTAGGGAATTCTGTGACCTAGAATAAAAGTATATTTTTCCACAGACAATTGTTTCCTTCTGCCAGGGGCTCAAGGACTTACTATACCATTCATTTAATTTACCATTTAAATTAAATCTGCTACTTGAGGGGTTTTTCCCAAAAAATGGTCCTCAACTACACAGGATTGGGTTATTCATGATCCTCAGTTCATGGCACACTTTCAATCTCACCATCCTAAACAAAAAGGAAGACCAGGCCACTAACAGTTGTGCAACACCATGGTCCTCTCCACCACCACATTCTTTTGATTCCTTCTCTCCTGTATAACCATCCTTCAGATCCTGTAGGAGGCAGATGCTTTTGGCACACCTTGGCACTCTTCTTTCCACACATGCTGAAGACATCTGCTGGCAAGTACTGGCGACTCCACAGGGGACTTTCCCTGGGCCCAGGTGCCTGACAAGGGCGGAAAGGCTGGAGGAGTTAGTGCTTCTCACCTGAGTCCCACTTTCCTCTCAGCCCCAGGTACTGAGGGAGTATTGCGGTTTTTTTGTTTTGTTTTAAGATTTATTTATTTATTCAGTCAGAGAGAGCGAGAGAGGCAGAGACACAGGCAGAGGGAGAAGCAGGCTCCATGCAGGGAGCTGGACATGGGACTCAATCCTGGGTCTCCAGGATCACACCCCGGGCTGCAGGCGGCGTGTTTTATAGGAATTCGGTGCCTGGAGGCATCGCAGCCTCAAGGTTCTGCAGAACAGACGTCCACCCTTGTAGAGCTCCCAAAGCTTAGTCCCATGTATGAGATATTCTCTAACACAGTTTTAAAGCGTTAACATCTGTTTGACATTTGGGCTGATGGGACAAGGAGTGGGGATAGAACTACATGAGATCATAACCTCAGGCCAGCATGTCCACTATTCTTCATGATGCTTAGATTTTCAAATTTCCCGGTGTTGGCGGGACCCGGTCCGCTTCTCGCGCGGTGAAGGTGACCCCAGTCCAACACAGCCGGAGCCGCAGGAAAGGGCAGAAGGACCCCCCCCCCAGGGGGTAGGCGCTGGGGGTCTGGGCCCCGGCAGGGCTGGGGGAGCCCCAGAATGCCACGCCCAGGTGAGGAGTGCCGGGCTTCGTATCCGCCCCACACCCACCCCTCGCCAGGCTGCAAACGCCCAAAGTCTCTGGCCACTCCTCGAGCTCCCAGACTCCTGAGCCGGGACCCGGCTGGCGGCCCAGACTTGCCGCCCCAAAGGCGTCAGCCTGGGGAAGAATGCGCTCCTAGGATGCACAGAAGGAAAGCCTCTTCCTCCCACCTCCGTGCCTCGAACTCCGACTGAGAGAGTATCCGGAGACAGGGCTCTGGCGCCTGGGCCCCAGTTAGAGTTTAAACGCAGTGGTGGGCGGCCCTCAGCCAGCCTGAGGCCTTTTCGGAGTTACCTTACGCCGGGTCGCGCTTCGCTGTCTGGCGCAGAGGTCTCAGGCCAAATCTCTGAACCATCCGCATCCGGGAGACAAAAAGGAGGGCTCGTCCGGGATTTGAACCCGGGACCTCTCGCACCCTAAGCGAGAATCATACCCCTAGACCAACGAGCCCTGCTGGACATGGGCTCCAGGCTCCTCTTTGTGACCGTGGTGGCATCCGGGGTGGGCCCCGCAGAGCTGCGCGGGGAGGGGACTCGGGTTTCAGGCTAGTGGAGAACCCGCGGGCGTGGAGGGAGGCGGTACCCAGGCCTCGGCGCTGCCGCTGCGCGCTGGCCCCGGGCCGCGAAGGGCGGCCAGCCCGGGAGGCGGTCCGTGCGCACTGCAGGCGCTGCTCCCGGCCGCGGCGGGGATCTCCGGGTCGGGGCGCAGGTGGACGGCTCCGAGAGGGGCGGTGCCCGGAGGGCGCTTGAGCCGAGGTCGCTGGGAAGCCGCTGTGGAAAACGCTGCAACCCCACGGTGGGCACCCAGTGGGTGCTGCCTGAACGCGTGCGGAATGCAGGGAAGAAGCAGCTCCATCCGCCTCTGCCCCCCGCCCCGCCGCGCCCCGCCCCTCCCGGCTGCGCTCCCCTCTCCCGTGCCCGTGCTCTCCCCTCCTCTCTCCTCCCCTCCCCTCCCCTCTCCTCCCCTCTCCTCCCCTCCCCTCCCCTCCCCTCCCCTCCCCTCTCCCGCCGCCGGCAAGATCAAACCAAGAAACCCAGTTTCCGACGTGGGCCTACAGCCCAGGAGGCTGCGGCTGAGTCGCTTCGTTATGCTAAGCCAGCGGTCCCGCGCCAGGTGCCTCGGACGGGAGGGGCTGGCCTCCGGAGGGAGGTGGATCAGGCCACCAGGACCCCGCACCCGGACGGCTCAGGGATGCACCCCTCTGCTCAGCAGGGACAGGAAGCGGGTCTTCGGTCGTCGGGTCGTGGAGAGGACAGGACTGCGCCCTCGGGGCAGAGGGACTGCGTCCAGGGCTCGGGGGTCGGGTTCTGGGCACTGTGCTGTCTCTGTATCCTTCCCCGTGTCCAGGCGTGTCCCAACCCGCGGGGATCCCGCAGATCTGGGCAAGCGGGTTCGCTTTGTGCTGCCTGACCACCATCCCTTCGGATCCAGGGCGCGAATTTCCTTGCGCTCGTCTGGGAAGGCGCCGGGGAACTGGAGGTCTGCCCGCAGAATCCCGGGTCTCTCCTCCCTCCCCCGTCCCCTCCTCCTCCCTCCCCCTCCCCCTCCCCCTCCCCACACGCAAAAAAGGCAACTTAAGTAATAACTGTAGGGCTAACCCAGGACTTACTTTACTCGGGGATCCCCTCAAGCTAAGAGGACCTGTACCCCTAGGGCAACCAACGACGCACGAGCCCTTGAGCACTCTCCTCCTACTTCCCGGAATGGTCTCGTACCCAGGACCCCAGGCTCAGGCGATACATACTGTGTGCGCCTCCGGGCGCCCTATGTCCCCCCCACCCCGGGAAGAGCCATCTGGAGCCTGAGTCTGGAAGGGAAAAGATAGGGAGGGCTCGTCCGGGATTTGAACCCGGGACCTCTCGCACCCAAAGCGAGAATCATACCCCTAGACCAACGAGCCGCCACGCCTCCCGCAGCTGATGCAAGCGGAAATGCCGCGATAGCCTCGATAGTTCAGTTGTTAATGTGCGCACCTGGGAAGCCGGGTCGCGGGGTCGCGGGGTCGCAGCTGCTGCTAGCTCAGCCACCGGCCTCCGCGGGCTCCGCGTGGGCCCCGAGCCGGCCCTGGAGACAGCGCCCCGCAGCTCTCCAAACCGCTTCCCGATCGCGCGTCCCGATCGCAGCAGCGCGCAGGGGGTGCTGGTCTCCCGCCCTCGCTGGGTCCAGGGAAGCAAAGGGAACCGCCGCAGCGGCCAGGGCGAACTGCGGGGACCCGGCCCGGTCACCTACGGGGAGCGATGCTCTGCCCCGCCCCCCCCCGCCCCCCCCCCCCGCCCCCCCCCCCCCCCGCCTCCATGCCATTCCTCCTGGGCTGAAGCCCTTTACATTGGCCCGGGCCGGGCAGACAGGACAAAGACGAAATTCCCCCAAGTACTGAACGTTGGGAATTGGGATCCTCTACTTGAGTGATACCGGAGTCAAACTCTCTCCCATGCGACCCCTGAGGACTGGAGCGTGGACAGCGTCGCTGAGCGAGGAGAGGTTGGCAGCCGAAGGAGTTTCCAGGGGATACTCCTCCCTTAGAACGCCAGCGGATCAAATCCCCAGGAGCCTAGGTTTTCAGACTTCCTGGTGTTTAAATTAGGGACAGCCTGCTATGTTCCCTCCCAGAGGAGGGATTCTTCTCAGGGACTTTGCAAACAAGGAGCGTAGAAGCCCATGCGTCGTCACCCTTAAAGAGCACTGGTCCTTGCTGTCGCTACCTGTCCTGGGTATGGGTGCTTGAACCGCTACTCTCCATGCTCTCCGCATCGGGAGTCCAAAGTACCCATGGGAGGCCAATCCTGGTACAAGGGGCAGATGCTTTGAGGGCAGGACCCAAGCATGGCTTCCTGGGTGAGCATGAATCTGCTTTTATTACCTCTCACACTGTGCCCCCAGCAGGGCACTCTTTAGGCAGGAGTGTATGGCTGGGAGCAGAAAAACAACCCATGGGGGCGGGAATCCTCAATGCTTTCATGGACCACAACTGGCATAAAAAGATCTAATGAATGTGAGGCTCAAGGCCATGAGGCTGAGAATAAGAGTATGGTACCACCTGAGCCAACCTGGTACCATATGGGTGTTTTCACTGAATCTCTGCATTAAAGCTGAGAATCAAATGTGGCCAATGCCAGGATCTGGATCAGACTGTGGACATTTCCAGCCTCATTCATCACCCTCGACCCTGACCCCAAAGGTCAGCTGCAGGCTGAGACCTCTGACGGTTTGAGGTGCCAGGTTGGTGTCCAGTCCTTCTCTGTGCCTTGATGAAACCCAAGGCTCACCTGTTGATGCCCACAAGTCCCAGCACCGCCCTGAGGCTGCAGGAGGAGGGTGTGTCAGTCAGTTTGAGGTCACTCCAGGAGTATGGAAAGCTGAGCCCCTTTCTGGAGGAGGGGGGGTGTGCGCAAAACAGGCCTGACCCCTTGATTACACCCCTCAAATTCCCTCAAAATAATTTGTTGAACTCCAACAAATTAATAATAATTTTGATTATTCCCTCAAAATAATTTGTTGAACTCCAACACTGAGCTCCAACACTGAGCCCTTGGGATTCAGCTCCTTCCCAGGAGTGGTGCAAAGCCAGGGTCTGCCAACTTGGGACAAGAGACTGCTCAGGTTCCTGCCAGAGGGGTCAGGAGGAGTGTGAAGTGGGGAGGCAGGAGAGACAGGGGAGGAGAGAATTGAGAGGGGGCCCCTGAACACGTGGGCTTCCACCAGCCCAGAGCTGCCTGGTTCAGGAAGGTGGGCTGGGGAGGCCAAGCAAGCTGGAAGCTCGACAGGACTGAATGCTTCAGTCTCAAGGTTCTGTTCTAAATGCTTTACAAAAAATATAAGTAATTTAATAACCCAAACAAACTTTTGAGTCATGAGCTGCGATTATCCCCACTTTACAGAGGGATAAACTGATGTCCTTGAGAGGCTGGGTCTTGTGGGTCCAGATCTGTGGAGTCCAGCTGGAAAATAGTGAAGCCTAGTCCTGTAACCCTGGGTTCCCAGGTGCAAGTTCTGATGCTTCCCCCTCCAACAGCCCTATCTGGGCCTACCCTGTGGCACGACAACCTTATCACCTACTCATAGACGGGTGAGATGTCCATCTCATTTAGTGTGACAGTTGGAGGCCCCACGGACTGTCCTGACTGACCCAAAGGAGACTCATGCCTATGAGTGAGTCAGGGAGACACACTCTGTAGGAGAAAAACCTAGACCTATATGGGCCTGCTGCTCTAGGCTTGGCTCTACCTTCCTATGCTTAAGCTGCCACCATCCCTAAAATATAGAACTCCCAAGAAGTGCCTCAGAATGTCTCCCTTGAAGGTAGGAGCTACACCCAAGAGCCATGTTTTCTTCTCCTTACAGAGTGAGCAACCAGGACGTTTGTTTTCTCTGAAGCTCAAAATATCAGCCTCGCCCAACGTGGGGCTCGAACCCACGACCCTGAGATTAAGAGTCTCATGCTCTACCGACTGAGCTAGCCGGGCGCTAGGGGAGCAACCTGGGAGCTCCGGCTTTGTCGTGAGGCCTCAGGTGGCCTGGCTGCAGAGGCTCTGGGGTGTGACCCGAGGACAGGCCTGGGGCTGGGTTCCAATTCTCCCACTGTAGACGCCGCGCCCGGGGCCTCCGCAGCGGAGGAACCGAGCCGCCCCCCTCCGACCTCGGGCCTGGCGTGCTGGCGGCGGCGGCCGCGGTCTGGGCTCGCCGAGTCCACACGTGGCGGTGGGACGAGGGGCCGCGCCGTCCGCGGGCGAGGCGGAGGTTCCCACTTCTGCCCCCACCTGGTCCTGTCCGCAGGTCCTGGGGTCCTTCCCACCAGGGTCCCTCTGCCCCCTCCGCGCGACGCGCAGTGAGGGGCACTTCTCCGGCAGCGACCCCCTCTCCTGTGGGCGCTATAAAGGGGAGACCCTTCCCGGCTTGTCCCCAGCTGGACCCGACAGAATCGGGACACTTGGGGACGCCCACAAGCACCGCACCTTAAACCAAAGAGCCGGATGCTCGCCCTCCTCGCCGCAGAGAGGGGGCCCGGGGGGAAGCCCCCCACCCATACCACGAAGGGGAGGCGAGATTGCTCGTTGCTCAGGGTCCGCGGGCCAGTCCCGGAGATGCACACGCACGGAGGCTTCCGTGGGGGCGCGGCGGGGACCGGGCGGGGCGGCGGGGGGCGCGGGGGCGGAGCCACGACTCTGCACCTGCTCCGGGCCCTCAACCAAGCAGCCGCACCCCAACGGCCGGAGCACCCACCCCGCTGAAGCGCGGCCCCTCGCAGCCGGGGCGCGCGGGGCCCGTGGCGCTGCCCACGCGCTCCAGGCTAGTGCGAGGGGGCGGTCCTGACCGCGAAGCCTGCGCCCCAGGGGCGCGCCCCGGTGGCCTAATGGAGAAGGCACTGGCCTCCTAAGCCAGGGATTGTGGGTTCGAGTCCCACCCGGGGTACGGTGGTTCTGTTTTGGCACCCTGGTGCCAGGTGGCTTCTCTTGTCGGACTGTTGTCAGCCACCCCTGAGAGCTGCACCTCCTAAGGTCCCCGAGGTTGGGGCGTGGGTGTTTCTTTATGCCAGTGAAGGTGAGAAAAGAAGGGCCTGGGTGGGCGTTGGGGAGGGAGCCCACCAGAGCCAGCTGGGGGTGAGGGGCGTCGCACAGAGCGAAAAGCACGCCCTGCCCTCAGCAGGTCTGGGTGCTGATGGGTGGAGTTGAGGGCAGAACTTTTTCTAGGCCACCACCCATTAGCCCTTTGGTTTAATTCTTGTGGCTTCCCGGTAAAGGGATGTGGGGTGGTCCTAATCCCTGGAATTTGTGTGGGAGGGGTGGCTTTTGTAGCACTTTGGAGGTTTGGTTGGGGGCCAGGAACAGAGTTAATGGATATGGGAGAAAGGCCCATGGACCATACCCGGCAGATCTTCCTCCCAAACTATGTCCAAATGCAAGAAAAACAGAAACATCTAGAAGAGGATGGCTACACATACCTTCAAATTCTGAGCCCTCTGGGGTCTCAATAAAAATCCCAAGAGCAGAATCCTAGACTCCCTTCCCTAAAACCCCACAACTCCTTAGAGGAGGGAGATCCACCACTGGTGACTCTCTTCATTGAGAAACATGACAACCGGACCCCGGGGGAAATTCTTCCACCAACAGCCTTGCCTTTTGAACCAGGACCAGGCTCTAGTGTCCCCTAGCAGAGCTGTGTCCCTAAGCCTCACTGATGGGGTGGCTTGGGGCATCGAGCATGCAGAAGTCCCACAGATGCAGGTGCCCACTGCAGGGCTGGACCTTGGTGGCCGCAAAAAGCAAGTGGAAACATGATTTGATCTTTGATATTTCACTTTTTAAAAAAGATCTTATTTATTTACTCATGATAGACATGGGGGGGGGCAGAGACACAGGCAGAGGGAGAAGCAGGCTCCATGTGGGGAGCCCCCACGCGGGACTCAATCCCGGGTCTCCAGGATCACACTCTGGGCAGAAGGCAGACGCTAAACCGCTGAGCCACCCGGGCTGCCCTGATCTCTGGTATTTCAGAAGAAGCATGGAGTGCATCATCCTGACAGAAATCAGAACGCTGGAACTCACAATTATTGTCCAATTAATGACTTAATTTTTTGGGGGGGAGGGCGCTTTGTATTTCCCTCCCTCAGGCCTGGGGACCACTTCGGTCACAAACCAGCCATGGAGCCCATCCATGGAGTGGACTGGGTCCACCGCCCAAAAGATGCAAGGCACAATCCTTTTTGGTGCCCCCCCCCCCCCCCCCCCGCAGCCCACGCCAGGCCCCATGCATCTGTGTCCAAACCAGCCCCTCCCCCCCATAGCAGCAGATTTGCTCACTCTTGTCTGGGATGATGAGGTGGGGGAGGTGCAGGATAGGAGGTCCTCCCAGACCTTTCTGGCTGCACTGAGTCGCTCGGTGCCTGGAGGGGTAGATTCCAGGCCAGGCCAGGCCTGCCTTAAGTCCTGACTTCGCCCCGAACTTTTTGGCGCCTCCAGAAATCTCTGATTAGGTGTGGGGTTGCTGAAGCTTTCCCAGCCAGCTCGGTGAAACCCTTAGTCTCAAGTGCGTAGAACTGAGCCCCACCTGGGACGTTGGATTTTCCGATGGCTGCTGAATTAGTCAATCCCCCCAGTTGCGGATGCTGACACCTTAGATTTGGTGCTTCTGTGAGCTACTGGGTCCAACACCTGTGGGGACGAGGGAGGATCCTCTGTTCTCCGGTCCACACGGCAAAGCCCTTGACCGCCGCGGGAGGCCAGAGACGCCCACGCCCTGAACAGAGTCCCACGCCGGAGCGCGCGCAGGTCGCGGGTTCCCGGGGCGCACCAGCCCAGCCCGGGAGGCGCGAGGGCGGGGGCGGGGCAGGGGTTGCACCCTCCGCACACAGCAGGCGCCGCGCGGCTCCAGTGAGGTCCCCGGGGCCACAGCCCGTGTAGGCCCGGAAGGGAACTGGGGGTGGGCCCTCGACTCTGCTCTCGGCTGATTTACTCGGCGATTCCCTAGAAACATGAAGGGAACCACACCCGGACATATCATAATCAAATTGCTTAAAATGAGTGATAAAGAGAAAAATCCTAAGAGCGGCCAAATGGGATACATTACATAAGGAGGAACAATGGTAAGAATAAAAGTAGATTTCTCCTCAAAAGTAAGGTAAGCTAGGAGACAGAGGAGCAGTATTTTTAAAGTTCTGACACCTGGGGAAGTCCGGGTGGCTCAGTGGTTTTGGCATCTGCCTTCAGCCCCAGGCGTGATCCTGGAGTTCTGGGGTCGGGTCCCACGGACCGGCTCCCTGCGTGGAGCCTGCTTCTCTCTCTGCCTGTGTCTCTGCCTCTCTCTCTCTATGTCTATCATAAATAAATAAATCTTTAAAAAGAAAAACCACACACCCATCAATCTAGAATGTGTGCATTTATTTTTTTTTGGATGTGTGCATTTAAAAACCAATGTACATTTTATGACTAAAAAAAAGAAAGAGCGTATGATCATCTTGGTACTTGCCGTAAAAGCATTTGACAAACGGAATGTACTCTCTCGATTATAAAACCAAAACAAACAACAAAAACAAACAAACAAACAAAAAAACCCAACCCACCTCAGCAAGCTGGTGTTGAGAGGTAGGAGGGGAGACAACAAAGAACCATAAGAAAACTTTTGGAGGTGATGAATATGTTCATTGCCTTGACTGTGGTAATGCTGGAGGTGCACACAAATGTCAAAACTTACAAAACTGGGATCCCTGGGTGGCGCAGCGGTTTGGCGCCTGCCTTTGGCCCAGGGCACAATCCTGGAGACCCGGGATCGAATCCCACATCGGGCTCCGGGTGCATGGAGCCTGCTTCTCCCTCTGCCTGTGTCTCTGCCTCTCTCTCTGTGACTATCATAAATAAATAAAAATTAAAAAAAAACTTACAAAGCTGTGGACTTTAATGTGCGTAGGCTATTGCATATCACTTATATTTAATAAAGCTATTTTTTTCAATGATCACAAATTCTTTAACACTCTTTCCACCAAGGGGTGAGGTCTGTATCCCTTCCCCTGGAGACTCAGTAATTTCTTCACCCAATAAACCTATAGCAGAAGTGAAATTGTAGAAGCGCCAAGGGTGGGTCATAAAGAGAGACACAGGTTCCATTTTGTCCAGTAGAACAGACACTTGGGAGTTCCAAAGTTGACAGGTAAGAAATTCAATTAGCCTGGAGCTTCCATGCTATGAGGAAGCCCAAGCCACATGTAAAAATCAAATCATGTGTAGATGCTCCATTCCACCGTCCCAGCTGAGCTGCTCATATGACAACCATGTGAGTAAAGGAGTCTACTGATGCTGTTAGACTTCAAGTCTTCGCAGACAAGTTCCAATTGAACAGATACAGGTTATACCTGCTATTCCCTGTTGAATTCCTGACCTACAGAATTCCTAAGCATAAAAACATATTGCTTTATTTTATTTTACTTATTTATTTGACAGAGAGAGAAAGAGACAGAGAGAGAGAGAGACAGAGAACAAGTAGGGGTAGCCGCAGAGGGAGAAGCAGGCTCCCCACTGAGCAGGGAGCCCAACAAGGTGCTTGATCCCAGGACCCTGAGATTACAACTCTAAGACCACCAACCAAGCAAAGGCAGAGTCTGAAGCTCCCGGACTGAGCCACCCAAGTGTCCCAAAATATGTGGTTCTACACCACTAAGTTTGGCAGTGTTACACAGCAACAGTACTATCAAGTGGTAACTCTTAAAACAAAAGGCAGCAAACATATTTAATAGAAGAATTTTGGAGGCTTCTCTCTGAATTCTGGAACAAAACAAGAATGCCTTTTATCACATTTCTATTTTATTGGAGGTTCTAGTTAGTGCAATAAGACAAGAAAAGTAATTAAAAAGTATAGATAAGGATGGGAAGCAATTTTTTAAAGGATTTTATTTATTTATTCATGAGACACACAGAGAGAGAGAGAGAGACAGAGGGAAAAGCAAGCTCCATGCGACACAGGATTCAATCCCAGGTCTCCAGGATCATACCCTGGGCAGAAGCCAGTGTGAAACCACTGAGCCACCTAGGCTGCCCAGGAGGGGAAGTAATACTGCCATTATCCATAGATGACATGCCTGAATATATAGAAAATTCTATAGATTAGAAATAATATGTAAGTTTTCACAGTGTCACTGAATTCAAGATTAGTACATAAACATTGATTGTATTTTTGTATATCTGCAAAAAAGGGAAAATCATATCCAAACATATAATTTACAATAGTATCAACAATATCACATACCTAGCAAAAATTCTAATGAATAATGTACAAAATCTACCTTAGAAAAGCATAAAACACTAGGTCACCTGTGTGGCTCAGCGGTTGAACATCTGCCTTTGATTCTGGGGTTCCAGGATTGAGTCCTGCATCAATCAGGCTCCTCCATGGAGCCTGCTTCTCCCTCTGTCTGTGTCTCTGCCTCTCTGTGTGTCTCTCATAAATAAATAAAATTTTTTTTTCTTTTTTTAAATAAAGCGTAAAACACTATTCTGAGAAGTTAAAGAATCCTTTTTTTCCTTTTAATTTTTTATTTATGATAGTTACACAGAGAGAGAGAGAGGCAGAGACACAAGCAGGCTCCATACACTAGGAGCCAGACATGGGATTCGTTCCTGGGTCTCCAGGATTGCATCCTGGGCCAAAGGCAAGCGCCAAACCACTGCGCCACCCAGAGATCCCAAGAATCCTCTAATAAACAAGGGATACATCATGTTTATGAGTTGAAAGACCCAATATTGTAATGATGTCAAGTCACCCAGAACTGATCTACAGAATCGATGCTAAAACAGTTGAAATCCCAATCACTATTTTTGTGTAAACTGACAAGCTGATTCTCACACTTACATGAAAGTGCAAAGGGTCAATAATAACCAAAACAAATTTGAGAGACTAACACTCCTGGATATCAAGACTTACCCCTAAAGCTAAACTGGTTTGGGCACAAGGATAAACAGACGTGGAACAAAGTGGTGAAGTATCAGAACAACATATACTCAGACTCTTTTTTTTTTTCCCCAGACTCTTGATTTGTGAAAAAGTTGCATTACAAATCAGCAGCAGAAATGATGATCTTTTAAATAAATCAAAGTTAGAACCATCCCTGTTTAACAGATGGTGAAAGTAAGGCCTGCCTGGCTAGGCATCTTGTCCTCAGCCCAGAGCCCACACCCCGGGCTGGGAGGATGCCACGCCCCCGGCGCCCCCTCCCCTCCGTGCTGTGGTCCCCAAACCCGAAGGGACGTTTTTTCTAATCATGAGCTCGGTCAGCGTTTGGACCCAGGGCCTCTAACCCCGCAAAGAGTCATGCCCCAGGCCCAGCGGGCCGTTATTGCAGGCCACAGATACAAGCCACATCTGTCGCTTAACATTTTCCACTAGCACATTAAAAAATAATAACAATGAGTAAAAAGAAACAGGTAAAATTAATTGTCATAATATCTTTGATACAAGCAAAATATCCAAATTATAACTTCAGCACGTAGTAAGACATCTTACTTTTCTTGTAAAAACCTTCAAACCCAATGTACATTTACACTTGCAGCAGCACACCTCACTCGGGCCAGAGGACCCCCAGAATACGTAAGGGCCCGGAGCCCGCACCCCACGAGCGGTCCGGCGCGTAAAATAGCGGAGAGGAGGGGCGCACACCGCGGGCTCGTCCGGGATTTGAACCCGGGACCTCTCGCACCCGAAGCGAGAATCATACCCCTAGACCAACGAGCCTGGCACGCGAGGGCGGTTACCGACGCTTGCCTCACAACTGTTTGCACGCGCGTGACCGGGCTCGTTCCCGGGTGGGCTGAGCGGGTCCTGGGAGCCAGGCGAGGGGCTGAGCGCTGGGGTGGCCCTGGGGAGGCCCCGCGGCCCTAGGTGGGCGGGGGCACAGCCGCCCAGGCCCAGGATGCCGGATCAGCGGAGCCCGACTGGGGATGACTCCTGCCCCCAGGGGAGTGGGAAGCAAACTGTAGGGGAGGGGAAGACGAGGACGGAGGCGCCAGAGCACCCCTGCACCCACAGCGGAAGGAGCGCCCGCTCTGCGGGGGGACCCAAGGCCTCAGGCGGTGCCTGCCGTGGGGCCTGGGGAAGGTGGCTGGCGAGCGGGGCAGAGCAAGGGGATGGCACCAGCCGCCGTGGCCCTCCAATCCCCGGGAGGAGGCACGGTGGGGGAGATGGTGGCTCGGTTTCAGGCGCCCAGCTCAAGGCTGCCAGTCTGGGTGCGGGGAAGGAAGGGCCCTGAGCGGGGTCTGCTTCTCCCTGTGGATCCCCAAGCCCCCAAGGGCGGGCGACGACCCCCTTGGGAGCCTCCCGCAGTTCTGGGCAAATTGTTTCCGTGGGAAAGGCAAGTCAAGGCAGGGTAAACAGTTTAGGATTGGCTAGTTAGGATAATTCAGTGGGATATGGGACATAGGGGCTGTCCCTAGTTGTCTGGTATCTGACCCTGGGTGACTTAGGACCCGGGAAATACTGGCCAGTGTGTCAGACAAGGAGGAGGATGGGTGAGTGTGGACTCACAATTGGCTGGTTTGCATATGAAAGGTCTATTAGCAGGCAAATCGTTTTTAGGATCTCTGGGAATTAGCCAGCCGCGGAGGGGCAGTCTCTCCCCAGCTAGCACGGCGCCCAAGATGTCAAACCGTCCTAGAATACGGAGAATACAAACCGTGGTTAATACAGCTGTGAATTACATCAAGCGTTTTTACAAACATTTATGACTTTTCTTTTTCATTCCATCAATATGAGTGACTACTTTGATAGATTTTCTTGCACATAAAACCAACCTTGCTTTCCTGGAATAAATCCAGCTCAGCCCTTATGTTACTGATCCGATCTTTTTAAAGATTTTATTTTTATTTATTTATTACAGAGAGAGTACAAGTAGAGGGGGAGAGGGAGAAGCAGGCTCCCTGCTGAGCCAGGAGCCTGATGCGTGGCTCCATCCCGGGACCCCGGGATCATGACCTGAGCCAAAGGAAGGCCCTTAACTGAGCCACCCAGGCGCCTCACTGCTCCAATCTTTTTAAAAGAAGTTAGAACAATCATGCTGTGGGAGTGATGGCCCGTTCTCCCTGCGAAATGCCCAGTCTGGCTAATTTGAGACAGAAGAGGGTACCCTGGCCCCCAGCTCAACTCTGGCTCTGCAGCTCTCAGAGGCCAAGGACCCAAGTGACCACCAGCTCCATTCCCCCTGTACTCCTGTGACACAGGGTCATTGGTGAGTTATAGGTAGAGACTACACTGGATGGAGCTGTCACATAAAGGAAACTTTATTTGAGGCAAATAAGGAAATCGTGGGGAATAGTTTCCAAAGCCATGAGAGTCTTGCTGGTGACAGTTTTAATCTCATTAACCCCATGGGGGACAGTTTTACAAACTCTGACCAGAGGCTCTCCGCCAGGGCCTCGGGCTGGTGCAGTACCTGTAGCCAATGGTCCCAGCCTCCCGTCCACCCTCCTCTGTCTCCGCAGCTCCACCCCTACCTCTCTGGGGAAATGTACTCAGAGCCACTCTAAAGCCCCTGAGATCTAGGTCTGAATCCTGCTGCAAAGTCAGACCTTGGCTGGTTACAGCCCATCAGGTATTTTAGATGGGCCACCTGGATGGCTGTGAGACAAAGGTGCTAAAGGGACTCCGTGAAAACTGCTTTTTTCACTCCTTTTCCTGTTTACGTTCTTGCTGTAGGATCTGCACCCCCCGCCTCATAGGACATAACATATGTCCTCCTTGCAAAGGTCAAGGAATTAATGATTTCCTTGGATCCTTCCAGCACAACAGATAGCATCTAAGAACTGGTAGGTGGGAGTCATCATGAATGTTTTCCGAGACCACTGATTCATCAGGACCCCTGGCTTCAGGGTATAAGTGACTTAGGAGAATACCTAACTCCCCTGTGCTCCTGGACGCCTGAGAAAACATGTGCCTGGAACCACCGTTGTCAATAAAACTCTAGGCCCCAAGCAAAGACGAGACTCACTCTTCTCTCCTTTCTGAATCTACCAAGGAGGTTATGACGAAGCCCCGTGGGCTTCTAGAGCCCTCATCTTCCTTTCAAAAGCAGTGGATCCAGAGTTCAGTGCTCTCCCCCCACCCCCCGCCACCCCCCGAGGTAGCTGGGGCCGGTGGAGTAGATTGGAGGTGTTCTCTCCATGTTGACCCAGCTTCAGGCGAACGGAGCCTTCTCCCTTCTCTGAACCTCCCAGCTGCCCAGCCACCCTGGACACCTGCCACCCTAGGACTGGGTCTCCTGGGATGGGGGAGGAAGTTTTGAAACTTGTGCTAAAGGAAGGGCTCCAGGTTTCTTCTCCAGATCTAGGGCTGGGCAAACAGACCCCCATAGGTGCAAAACCTCCTGTTCCCTGCACCTGTGGACTCTGTTCTCTGACCCTGAGGCTGGCGTGTCCCGCACCTCCATAGCTCCACCCCTGCCCCTCTCTCCATCCTTCCCCACCGCCTGGGAAAAACCAGAGCCCCACCCTTGGTCCTAGCTGGGAAAGACTGCGTTGGGGGCTGGCAGGCTGTCCTCGGTCTGTGACTGAAACTCAAGGTAATTTTCACAGGATTGAATTCCTTGCACTTGGGAGGGGGCTGGGGAGAGGGGAGCCTTCAGCCCCTGCATCTCCAGTGAACTCAGAAGCCCAGGATCAGGAGAATGTCACCCCTTTATATTTAATTTACATCTGCACCCACTCTGGGAAGGTCCAAGGAGTCAGATCCAAGACCCGTCCACCCCAGGGGTCCAGGCAACTGGGCAGTCCTCGTCTCTTCAAAATAGTTAGGAAACATGCTCACCCGTGGGTTGGGGTAGGAGGGCATCTGAGTGTGGCATGTGAGAAGCCTGAATTGCAGGAATGACTCCCCAGAGCTATGCTATTCCTGCTGTGCCTCCAGGGAGGAAAAACACACCAAAACCTCATAATGCAAATGCAACTCAGGTCCACAATCTGTGTGGAAAGGACTAGGCTTAGACCTTTCCTGAGCAACTCTAGTGTCTCACCTTCTCCCTGCATGAGGCTGTGAGTCTTCCAGAAGTTGCGGGTCCAGCCCAGGGGTGTGGTCTTTGGGTGCAACTGAAACCATTAATCCTATTCACCGAGGCTTGTAAAAGCTTCACGCCCAGCGTGGGGTTCGAACCCACGACCCTGAGATTAAGAGTCTCATGCTCTACCGACTGAGCTAGCCGGGCACACCAGCCCTACCCCCCAGGGAAGGGAAGGGGAAGCGGTGGGGGGCAAGAGACCCCCCCCCCCCACCACGACCAGTACTGTCTCCAACATGATTCCTTTGCCTGAAACTGAGAACCGGGCAGCCCCGGTGGCGCAGCGGTTTGGCGTCGCCTGCAGCCCAGGGTGTGATCCTCTTAGACCTGGGATCGAGTCCCACTTCGGGCTCCCTGAGTGGAGCCTGCTTCTCCCTCTGCCTGTGTCTCTGCCTCTCTCTCTGTGTCTATGGATAAATAAATAAAATCTTAAAAAAAAAAAAAAAAAAAAAGAAAGAAACTGAGAACCTCAGGATTGGAAGCAGCAAGGCGGGGTGGGGGGGACGACCGCCTGGTCCGAAATTCATGGGGAGAAAGGGAGGCACACTGACCCAGAGGGTCAGAAAGAAGGAGGCCCAGGGGCCCCGCAGCACTGGGCAGCAGCTTCCTGGGTGGCCCCGAGGCCCGGAGACTCCACCGTCCCTGGGCCGGGATCCAGCAGAGGCCGGCGGTGCTTAAGCGCCCTCTTCCCTCCCAGCTCCGGGGTGGGAACCCAGGCGGCCCCCTCCCTGGCGCCCCTCTCCTCCCGTGGCACACAGCAGGCGAGCGCCCTCTTGCAGCCTGGGAAGACAGGGGCACGGGGGTCAAGGTCCTGGCGAGGCCAACGCGGTGCCTTCTGCGTGGCCCCAGAGCTCTCGCCCACACCCGAGGAGTCTCACTTTCAAACCCCCAGTCTCCTCCCCCGGTCCCCCCCCCCCACACCTTGGGGCGGCAGCAGGGCGTGAAGCGGGAGACCCAGAGGACCCCCTAGCGCCCCAGGGGACTGCAGAAGGTCAGGTCAGGGCCACCCTCTTCCTTTCTGGTTGGTTTCCAGAAGGACCACCTGCCCACGAGGGCGGCGCCTGGAGGCCCCCACGGATGGCACCGCCGGCGAGGGGTGCCGGCCAGTGCCCAGCGCCGGGACAGACACTGCGACTTCAGGGGACCCAGAGCCACACGGTGGCTTTGGGGACAGAGCCCAGAGGAGGACGGGCTTGGCCAAGGACAGGAGGCCCGGAACTGCCCCGGATCCCCGTCCCTCTCCCCTCTGTTAGCAGAAGAGATACGCCTGGGCTGGTGGGGGGTGCTGGTGAGTGGGGAGGGCAGGCTGCCCTAGTCTCGACTTTGAGGCCCCTGGGGAGCTCCCACGTGGTCCTGAGGGTGCCCCCAGCTCCGTGGCCCAAGTTCCTGAGCCTGGTGACAGGCGCTCTGGGGGAAGCTGACCCCTGGGACTCTGGGACCGGCAGTGTGGAACTTCACCCTTGGTGGTGGTGGGGGGGGGGGTAAGTGAGCAGAGTCCTCCCGCCTTGGGATGGGCATCTGGGACACTGCTGCCCCTGAGTGAGGGGGAGGCAAGTGGACAGAATCAAGAGCACAGGTATAGTCAGTTTGGCTTGTTGGTCTAGGGATATGATTCTCACTTTGGGAGTGAGAGGTCCCAGGTTCAAATCCCAGATGAGCCCTCTCTCTAATACTTTTTCTTCTCCGGGTAGCTTGTTACCTGCAAAGGGGACCAAGGTCCACCCAAGGCCAGGTAGGAACTAGGACCCAGAGACTCATGGTTATCCCTGACAGTGAGTAAAAGACCTTCCAGTCTGCAGAGCTGGCCTGGACCTTCACTTTGTCCTCTGCTTAGACTGTCCCAGCGTCTCTGACTCCCCATCCCTACCGTCATCCCTGCCCTCTGGCATGGGGCATGGGGCATGGGGCAAGGGATGGAGCAAAGACTGATGGTATGTCTGCTTTCCCAGTGTTCTGGGGTGGAGGGAAGCTGCAGGGCACAGGGTGCCCAGCCCTAGGAGCATCTCCAGGGGTCTTAAAACAAGTTCCAGAGTTGGCATCCCCAACTCCAGATATGAGGGCATACTCCTCCCTGGCCAAGCCTGTCTCACCCACGAGGGGATATCAAGTCCATATGCCAGATGGGTGAGGGAAATAAGTTAGAGCCACCAAAGACCACCAACCAAAGGGACTTTTTTTTTGGCCTAAGCATTTTTTTAAAAAGACCTTATTTAGGGCAGCCCCGGTGGCACAGTGGTTTAGCGCCGCCTGCAGCCCGGGGTGTGATCCTGGAGACCCAGGATCGAGTCCCACATCGGGCTTCCTGCATGGAGCCTGCTTCTCCCTCTGCCTGCTTCTCTCTCTCTCTCTCTCTCTCTCATGTGTCTCATGAATAAATAAATAAATCTTTAAGAAAAAAAAAGACTTTATTTATGGGCAGCTCGGGTGGCGGTTTAGCGTCACCTTTGGCCCAGGGTGTGATCCTGGAGACCTGGGATCAAGTCCCGTGTTGGGCTCCTGGCATGGAGCCTGCTTCTCCCTCTGCCTGTGTCTCTGCCTCTCTCTCTCTCTGTGTCTCTCATGAATAAATAAATAAATAAAATATATAAAGACTTTATTTATTCATGAGAGAGAGAGAAAGAGAGAGAGAGAATGACAGGCAGAGGGAGAAGCAGGCTCCTCGCAGGGAGCCTGACGCGGGACTCAATTCCGGGACCCCAGGATCACGCCCTGAACCAAAGGCAGACACTCATCCAGGCATCCTGGATGTTTTTCTTGTTTTAGATGTGAGAGGTCCTGAATTCAATCCTAAGAGGCCTCTTTTGCTGAAGTAGGCAGTGTGGGGCCTAGCCGTGGTGTCTTTTCAGATCACGAGGGAGGGATACCTCCAGCAGGCCTGGGATCTTGACACCTCAGATTGGGGAAGGCTAAAAGGTTGGCCTGGGTCAAGGTGTTACTCAGACATTGACAGGATCCTCAGGTGAGACTGGGCTCAGGGTGCAGCCACTTCCAAAACAATCACCTCCAAACCTCTGCCCAAGGAACCACCAGCATGAGCTCACTGTGATGCCAGCTACTTCTGTTCCTAAAGCACTCAACCTCTATACTCAAGGTGATGCTTTTGGCTTTGTTCTGTGGTTTCCAATCTGTGTCTGGAGGCACCTTTAGAGTATTTTAAAATTCCCAGGGATATTTTAAAGTTTCGAGAGAAACAGCAATACTCAGTATCCATCAGACACCATATTCTGTGAACTACTAGCTCAAGGCAGTTGGATTTCAATGTCTGACGATTGCTATGTTTTTGCAAACCTGGGTTTTTCCGCAGTATCCGTGCAAGCAGTGCAAAAAAATCAATGTGAAATAGGAACCGACAATAGCACTATGCAAACTGATTCTAAGGCTGGAGAGGCAGTACAGGCCCTACCTGGGCACATATCCCAGTAAAATATAATTGTTATTTAGAAAGAATGTTGGGGTGCCTGGCTGGCTCAATCAATAGAGCATCTGACTCTTGATCCTGGAGTTGTGAGTTTGAGCCCCACATTGGATGCAGAGATTACTTAAGCAAAAATTTTTTAAATTAAAAAGAATATAAAATTACCTTTTTTCCCTGAAAAAAAATTTAATATACAGGGTTGAATGGTGTTCTCCTAATTCATGGCCACTCAGAACCTCAGAAGGGTGTTTTTTTTTTAAATTTTTAAATTTATTTATTCATGAGAGACACAGAGAGGGGCAGAGACATGGGCAGAGGGAGAAGCAGGCTCCCTGCTGGGGAGGGGGAGCCTGATGCTGGACTCAATCCCAAGACCCTGGGATCATGACCTGAGCCAAAGGCAGATGCTCAACCACAGAGCCACCGGCCGTGGAGCCAAAGGCCCCAGAAGGTAGGGTCTTTGCACGCAGAATTAGTGAAAGTGAGGTCATCCTCAAACAAGGTGGGCCCCACCCTAATAGTTGGTGTCTTTATAAAAAGATTATGTGATTATGTGAAACACAGAGGCTGATGGAAGGAAGAAACCTATATGGGACTGGAGTGATGGGTCCTTAAGCTAAAGATGGCCCTGGCCACCGGAAGCTGGAAGAGGCAAGGAAGGGTTCTTCCCTAGAGCCTTTAGACAGAGTAGAAAAGGTGGCCAGCTGGCACCTTGACTTTAGACTTTGGTTTCCAGAAGTGTGAGAAAATATATTTATGTTGGTTTTAAGTCACTCAGATTGGGGTCACTTGCTATGGCAGCCATGTAGAACTACAGAGGTACTGAGTCAGCAAGACTTTTTTTCCAAAAAGTGACTGCATTGTATGGACCTACCTAGTAAACCAAGCTTTCTTTTATGCTAAGAACATAAGGAAAGATTCCTGAGACTAAAGGTGCCCCCAAGGGAGAAGAAGAAGGGGCCTTCTGACAGGAGGGGACCGGGTCCTCCAGCTGGGGACCTGGAGTTCCAGGGGCCCAGGGGAGGGGCGAATCAGCCTGCGGTGTCTCTTCTAGAGGAGCCTCGGTTCCCACCAACACAGAGAGAAAACCCAGTCCTGTCGAACACTGAGCCGGGACTCTAACAGTATAAACCATTGCAAAAGAACAGAAAATCATCTGATGGGAAACCTATACCCTTCTTCTCCCTCTCCTCCAAAATGGAAAACAAAACTCCTTGCCTCCATTTCCCTTTCACCCAGGAGAGTGGAGCCAAGTTGAGACGCCATCCAAATGCAAGGCCACTGACCTCCAGGCTGGGGTGGGGGTTGGGGGGAATTCTGAGCAGTCCCTCCTCAGGCACAGGGTGGGGATGGGGGGCTCTGCTTGGGAGCCTCCTCCTGGGAGCCCCATCCAGGACCTGGAGAGTGGAGCACCCTCCCATCACCCCCAACACACGCACACTTCAAGCTCTGGGACTGAACCTGTTCCCCAGTCAGACGTGGGGGCGCAGTGACTAATCTACAAGATGATAGTCTTCTCCCGCCAAACTGGGGGACCCAAATATTTACATTGCTTCACTCAACCACTCAGAAGGTGCGATGCAGAAGTCCCCCTGGAAGCATCTGCCACTGGACTAGATTGTGAAAAGCCTCTGGAAATGATAATACTTCCCTTGCATTCCGATATCTTAAGGCCTCTTTATCCATCAAAACCACACGCCCAACGTGGGGCTCGAACCCACGACCCTGAGATTAAGAGTCTCATGCTCTACCGACTGAGCTAGCCAGGCGAAGACGAGAAGTGTCCCTACCTCCCTGGTACTCTAAGTATCAAAGGCAAGTGCTGCAAAGAGCCGAGGTTGCAACCTGCCTCAGGGCGGGTGACGCAGGCCTAACTGCCTCCGGCGCCAGGGCAGTGGGAGGCAGCGCACCAGGGCGTGGGAACGCGAGGCGGTTAACCCGGACCAGTAGAGAACTAGAAATAAGTTCGGGTAGACTCTCCCCGAGGGCGGCTCGTTGGTCTAGGGGTATGATTCTCGCTTAGGGTGCGAGAGGTCCCGGGTTCAAATCCCGGACGAGCCCTAGCTTTTTCCTTCCTCGCAAACTCTCCTGGGGCCCCGTGCAAGTTCGGGAACCAGCCCAGGGCCTCCTGCAGGAACCAAATCGGCCGGATGTGCCACTGCCTGCTCAGCCCGCTACCCCGCTTGGAAGGGCCAGAGTTCGGCCCGAGTTTCTGAATCGCTGAGGCCCGGATTTGAGCTCCACGTTGAGTTGAGGGAGCCGAGGCCTGCAGAGAGACCTCCAGGAGCAGCCGGATCACAGCCGACCGCACAGCCGGAGCCCGGGCCCCCCCGCCCCGCGCACCCCCTGCAGCCCCTGCGCTCCCAGGTGGTTTTCCCCGCCTGGCCCCAGGGGGGCGCTGAGCCGGTCCGGCGGGGCTCGGCCCGCGACCCTCTCCCTCTTCCGCGGGAGTGGCGGGGGGCCCAGGCCGGGGAGACCCCCTGCTACAATCCCTGGCGAGCCAGACTCTGGCTGCCTCCTGTGGGCATGACCAGGGCGGATTCAGGGAGCCCCCGGGACACCCAACACACACCCCCTTCCCCGCCGTCACCCTGCAGAAGGGGACAAGTCAGGCCGCGGGGCAGGGCCAACTCGAAATGGACACTTTGACTTTAACCCCAGGTTGTCACCTCCCCTTGCCCCTCCTGTGACCTGAACGAACAAAAACTGCTGGTCCATTTCAGCCTGTGGCCCAGTGGCCAGCTCACACCGGGTCGCTCTGCTTTAATGTCTAATGTCGCCCCAACCTTCTCCTTGTCGATGGGGTGCCCCACTTCCCCCCAGTCAGGGGTGACAGCAGAGGCCTGATGGGGAGCCTGAACTCAAATTCCTGCCCAGCAAACAGGAGGCCCCACCTTGTGTGATCTGCTCCTGACCCCCTCCAAACGGAAAGGAGAGTCCTCTTCTCCCCCCACAGGGGGGGCACTGTCAAGAGTCCTCTAAGTCAGAATCGGTAAATAAGAGCCAGAGTTTCAAAGCATAAAACCGAAAATGTCCAAGATGCAACTGAAAATCACTGGTCATAGTAAGAACCAGGAAAATCTCAACTTGAAGGAGGAAAGGTGATTGAAAGACAAAGATTCTGGAGCTGTCTGAAAAGGAGGGGACAGGTGGGAAAGCCACTGTCCTAAAAATGTTTGAAAGAGCTTTAAAGAACCTGCTGGAAACAAACATAAAAGTTGAAAGTCTCAGAGATATAGAAGATATAAAGAGAAACCACATGGAAAACTTAGAGCTGAGGAATGCAAGAACTGAAATGGAAAGCCTAATGGCTGGACGACAAACATGTGGACGGAAGGGAAGAAAAAATCAGTGAATGTGAAGGTAGAACGACAAAAATGACCCAACCTGAAAGAAATGGAAAATAGACTTGGGAGGAAAGGAAGGAAGAGAAAGAGAAGGGAAGGAGGGAAGGAGGAAAGGAAGGAAGGAAGGTGCCTCAAGGATTTGTGGGACTTTAATAAAATATCTAATGTCGGAAAAAAAAACAATTTTTTAAAAAATCTAATGTAGGAGTCGCTAGAGACCCAAAAGGACAGGTCTAAATGTATTGGAAGAAATAGTAGTAGAAATTTATTTGTATATTTTTAATGATTATTCTTAAGTAGCCTCCATGCCCAACACAGGGCTTAAACTTAAATCCTGAGATCCAGAGTCACATGCTCTACTGACAGAGCCAACCAGGTACCCCTGTTTAAATATTTTTTAAATACAGACTTTATTTTCAATAAGAAAGTTTTTTAAAAACATTTTATTTATTTATTCATGAGAGACACAGAGAAGCAGGCTCCATGCGGGGAGCCTGATGTGGGACTCCATCCCGGATCAAGGATCATGCCCTGAGCTAAAGGCAGACGCTCACCTGCTGAGCCACAGAGACGTCCTCAGACTTCATTTTTTAGAGCAATTTTAGGTTCACAGCGACACTAAGCAGACACTGAGTTCTCAAAATCTGTCTGCCCCCACACATGCACAGCCTGCTTCATCTCTGTGCATTTTTAAAACCCACCTTCCTCCACTTTTTAAATTTTAAAGCACATATAATATTGCCTCGCTTGTAAAAGTTTTGCACTTTTGCGGGGTGTGGGGAGGGTGGGGGCAAATATCTCTACCAATGCAGTCCTTTTGTTTTAAAATACCCCCAGGGGAAAAAATAAAAATAAATAAAATACCCCCAGGGCCATGCACACACCCCTGGGCTGTGTCCAGATTCCCTGCGACCTCCTCACTCCTCCCTGCATCTGTATTCAGGAGGGGCCGGCGCCCACCCGGCAGTCAGTGGAGTCTGAAATTTCAGTGGATCCTGAGCAGATTCACTGAGGCCAACCATCCCCAGAGTTCGGGGTAGGGGAGGGCGGCGATCTGCTGGGTCCTGCCTGTTTACCTGAGGTTCCTCCTTGTTCTAGAGAGCCAGGCCAGGACCAGGGGTGCAGTGGGGGCTGCTCCAACCCAAAGCCACCTGCATGGAGCCTGCTTCTCCCCCTGCCTGTGTCTCTGCCTCTCCCTGTGAGTCTCTCATTAATAAATAAATAAAATATTTAAAAAAAATAAAATCATAAATAAAAACAAATTGATTTTAGATAATTCCAAGGAAGTGTATTGGAGTTTTCATGCGACCAAGTGGAATCTGGTGGGTCCAACAATGATTATAAGTACACAGGTTTGCTTGATTACGTAAGGGAGGATGGGTCCCTCTGCACTTCGCCATCCCCATGTTGCACGTCCTGGGTGGTGGGGCAGCTGGCCCGGATCCGCTCTGGTCCTGTCCGCCCTGCAGTGTCCCCGGCGGCCGCGGAGCCCATCTGTCTGTGGGTCAGGGTGACACCTCCGCCTCCACCCGTTGGGGCCCCGCTTCCCACTGAGCAGTTCCGACAGGCAGGGTGCTGGGAGGGAACTCCAGAGGTGGTCACGGCCCCACTGTCCCCAGAACCTGATCTGCCCAGCCATTTGGTTGCGGAAGCCAATCAAATTCTGAGACTCAGCTGCCAGAGCTTGGCTGCATCTGCCTGGCTAGCTCAGTCGGTAGAGCATGAGACTCTTAATCTCAGGGTCGTGGGTTTGAGCCCCATGATGGGCATCTTTTAAACCAGGAACCACTCAAACCTCTGGGACGTCTGAGCAATTCCTGGCATGTTTGGTTTAGGCACAACCTCTTAAACTCAGCAACAGCGCAGGAGGTGGGGAGGAGCAGCCTGTCACCCCATACTACCACCTTGCCAAAGCCACCAGAGGCGATGAATGACATCCCCCCCTTACACTGGGTTCTCCAGCCTCCGTATTCCTCAACTTCCTCTTTGAGCTAAGTAACCTTAGAAAAGGATCTGGACCTAGCTATGTGAGAAAAGCCACCCACCCCAGTCTTCTCTTGGGTTCAGTCAAGGGAAGGAGCCGCTCCTATTATCTCACAGACAAAGGACATCACTGCAGGATCCCACATGCACAGTCGTGAAAAGCTCAACTTTTACTAAATTGTCCCTTTGGGGGTGAGGGTGCACCTGGGATTCCAGGGCATGATCATCACTCAATGGGAGGACGCCCCTCAGGACAGAGGGCACCAGACCACTATGAGTAGGTGAGGGTGACAACCCGGGTGGGCGTGACCGCGTGTCCTGGGGACTGCAACACCACCACTGCCAAACGCTCTCAAAAGGAGGGTTTGTCTAGGATTTGACCCTGAGACCTCCTGCACCCTAATCCAAAATCATACCCCTAGACCCCTAGACCATCAAGCCATCCCTCTTGGCTCTGGCCTCCCTGGTTGGGGCCCGTCCCCTTTCCTGGGAGCGTTGGGGAAGGATTTGATTCAGGTGTCTATGGACAAGAGGAGAATGGTGAGAGGGGATGGTCAGCATTGCCACACACTAACACCCCAAGTCAGCAAGTCCGCAGTCCGGATTTTGGGGTGGCTGCTCTGCTGCTCTTCTCTCGCCTGTGGAAAACTGAGACCATCAGCTTGCGAAAGCTCCCCCAGGTCCTCCTTCTCTCATCAGGTTAAGGGCTGGGCTGTGGAATGAAGCTGAGAACAGGGTTTGGACACCCCCACACACACACTGCCCAGGACAAGATCATACTCTCTCCCATAGGACCCCACCCCTCCCGAGCCATACACTGGAGGGACCCACTGCTCTGACCTGAGTGTCACCCCATTTCTGCTGAGGAATCTGCCTCCTGGACTCCAAGATGCACCTCCCAGCACAGGCACAGTCAGAAGGGACCCTAAGGGATGGTGGCCGTTTAAATGTGAAAAAGGACATTTAAAAATTTGGGTAGTGGGCAGCCCCGGTGGCCCAGCAGTTTAGCTCCGCCTTCTGCCGGGGTCGTGATCCTGGAGACCTGGGATGGAGTCCCACGTCAGGCTCCATGCGTGAAGCCTGCTTCTCTCTCTGCCTGTGTCTCTGCCTCTCTGTCTCTCTATGAATAAATAAATAAAATCTAAATAAAAAAATAAGAATTTGGGTAGCCCTCAAGGGAGACACCCTGCCTTGCCACTGTCCATCACTGGGGTCAAGGTGCCTCCTTGTCCACTGAGCACACCTGGCCTTGGGGTCCATACCTGATCCAGCCCCTGGGGTTCAGCTGGGATCTGGGTCTGTTGCAGTCGGTCGGCCGGGCCCCCTGCTCAGCGGAGTCTGCTTCTCCCTCTGCCTCTGCTCCTCTCCCTGCTCACTCTCTCTCTCCCTTTAAAATAAATCAATAAAAAATTAAAGATTTATTTATTTATTCATGATAGAGAGAGAGAGAGAGAGGCAGAGACACAGGCAGAGGGAGAAGCAGGCTCCATGCAGGGACTCGTTCCTGGGACTCAATCCCGGGACTCCAGGATCTCCCCTGCGGCCAAAGGCAGGGGCTAAACCGCTGAGCCACCCAGGGATCCCCAAAATCAATAAAATCTTAAAAAAAAAAAAAAGCGAAATCCAGCGCTGGGTGTCCAGATTGGGGCAGACCCTGAAGGAGAGATGTTATTAATTCAGAAAAGGATTTTGGAGAGGAACTAACCTGCTGGTGGAAGCGGAAGTGGTTCCCTTTTAAGGGATGAGAGTCTTAAAACGTTTTCATCACAGGAGAAGAAGGTGCTGGCCAGGGAGCTTAATTACCTCAATTGCCTCTCACCGCTCCCCCCCCCACACACACATCCCAGTGGGCCCCAGGTCCTGCGCAGACCTGCTCCCCTCAGAGACTCCAGAATCAGGAGGCATCAAAGGGGCACCCAGCATCACCACCCTGGGGCTTAAGTGAGGAAACCAGGGGCTGTTTAGGTGAGAAAGGAGGCCCACCTGTCTGCACCTGTGCCATAACCCCCAGGCCAGGCTTCACTCTGGGACTGAGATAAGGAAGCTCTTCCGGGACTACAGGCCCCTGAAATTTCCACCAAAGCCTCCAGCCCTGCCTGTATTAGCCTTTTATTTTCTATACTCTGATACTTTGAAAATGGGGCCTTGCTGACGCTGGAGAGATTTTCCCTCCCAGGGTTGCCCAATTCCTAGAGACAGCAGATCCTCCTAAACGGGGCATTTTTAAATGAAAACCAAACATTGCGGAGTCCACAGCCCCCAACCACCTCTCAGGTGGGCGTCACTATCCACCTGCCAGGGTCACCCCCAGGCCAGGAAACACAAGCAGTAGGTCCCGGAGGCACTGAAGTCGTTCAGACGGGCAGGTCCCAACTTGCTCGCTCAGCCTCACCTGTCGCTCCCCTGAAACCGCAAGAAAAGCTCTCCCCCACATTTTCTGTGAACTTCCTCGGCTTCCGTCGCAATACCAGGTGCCTCCCCTGTGCCCCGCCCACCTCGCACCCCGCACCCCCACCCCGGGGGCCAGGCGCACCCCTCTGCTTCGGAGCTGTAACAAACCATCCTCTCCACGGCTGCTGGGCTCCCCACACCCGAAGAGCATAAAACCTCCCAAAACACTGCCCCCCCCCGCCCCCGTGGCTGGGGCACCTGTGGGACCCCGACTCTAGGCCTGGCCCCTCCCCATGCTGAATTTCCACTGTGGTTTCCTTCCTTGTCTGTGGGAGGCCCTTCCGGTAGCCCCGCGTTTGCAAGCATGACCTTTCACACCCCAAAGCAAAAACAAACCACAAACAAACAAAAACGCCCAGAAGTTGGGGCGCCCCCTGACGCTGGCTTACCTGGTGGTCGCCCGCACCCACACGGGCCAGGTCTCCTGCTCTGGGGGCAGACCCACGTGTGGGGGACCAAGTTTGCTCCGGTCCCGGACCTCCCCAAAAAAGTGGGCTCGTCCGGGATTTGAACCCGGGACCTCTCGCACCCAAAGCGAGAATCATACCCCTAGACCAACGAGCCGCCCCGGCGCTGCTTGGGGACGGGTGTCGGTGGAGACCTGTGCCCCCGGTTCCGCGCTCCGCTCCCGGAGCCCTGGCCTCCCGATCCCTCGGGAAGTGTGTGTGTGGGGGGGGGGGGGGTGGAGGAGGGTGTAGGGGTGCGCAGCGCAGCCGGGACCTGCAGGGAGGGAGAGCGGCGGCCGGCGGGCCCAGGCCCTCACAGCGCCCCGCGCCCCCAGATGAGAGGCCCTCCCGCGGGGGGAGCCTGGTGGCCCGGGTGACACGGGGGTGTCTCATGGTCGATCCCACGCAACGTGGGACCCAACTCCCAGGACCCTGAGAGGAGGCTCTGCTGTCTCCCCCGCGGCCAGAGCGGCCCAGCCCCCCTCATCTCGCGGAAGGACCCCGGGGCTCCCGTCCTCGATCGGGCCCCCCTGACCTGGGCTTGGCCCTCCAAGTCCCTCGCCACGGTGGCACCCCGATGCAGGGGTCAGAACTGGGGTCGGGGCTCGCTTCTGCCCAAACGCTCCCAGCTCTCCCTCTGGCGCTAAGCGGGGGCCCCGCCCCGCGCGGAGGAGGGTCCCCCTGGCGTGGTCCCGCGCCCGGGCCCCGGCATCCTCCCGGTTTGCGTCTCGTCCCCTCGGAAGGGAGGGGTGCTCCGGGCGCGGAAGCCGCCCGTCTCCCCTACGCGACGCCGCTCGCGTGCCTCTAGGCCACCTCCAGGCCGACGGGACGGGGCGGGGCGGCAAACAGTGGCCCCTCGCTCCCTGCTGAAAGGACCCCGAATCCGGCGATCCAGTCCCGGGGGCAGCGTGCGGGACCAGGCCCGTCCCCACGACCGCTGGCAACGCCCCCCAGTGCCCTAGTCCCCCGCGGAGCGGGGCCGCCACCCGCCGGCCCGGCTAGCTCAGTCGGTAGAGCATGAGACTCTTAATCTCAGGGTCGTGGGTTCGAGTCCCACGTTGGGCGTGGCTTTTGTCCTGCTGACCTTACAACGAGAAACAGGGGATTGGATTTGTACTGATTAAAACCCTCGGAAAGCGGAATCTGTTGCTGGTCCCAGGGAGCCAGCCTCCAATCTCCCCAAGGCAAGGCGACTTGCTTTCCTCATTGCTATTTTATCATATATGTTTTGTCATTTTGAATAGTTGAAATTTATTCAAAAGTTCCAGATGCAGTACACGCAGAGGTCGGGAGCCTCTCCGAAGAGCCCCCATACTAGGAACTTAAAGTTGTCAAGATCTGAGCATGGGCTAACACCGCCAACCCAAGAACATCACCCAAGGCAGGACTCCAACCCAGTACTTAGGAGGTTAAGTCCCAGCTCTAGGGACTGAAGGAGAGAGCTACAGAAGACGACTTGAAGTGGATTTTCAGCTAAAGGTGGAAACTTCTGAACTCTGGCCTGGAGGGAGGACCTAGTGGGGCCCCATTTATATCGGGGGTGCTCTCCCTCCCCCACCGCCTCCTCCAATAAAGTGCCCCCACCCACCCCCAACCCACCACACAGGCTTCCCTCCCTGGCCTGTTCAGCCCTGTGCCATCTCTCCCCTTTCTAAAATACAAAGAAAATGAGTATGGAGGGATACTCTAAGTGCAGGTTAGACTGTCAGCTCCGGGAGAAGCAAGCAGAGAGGGAAGTGTGGGTTCCTTTCTGTGGAAGGGTAGGAGAGCCTGAAGGCTTAGACACCCGGATCCTGAGGCTCCGCATCTGTGAGTCAGGGTGTCAGGTCCTCTGGATAATCTGGGTTTCCAGTGGTCCAGTCCTCCAGGTGCATGTGCGGCTCTAGCATCCAGCCTCTCTAGGTCCTGGCTCCACGCTTCCAGGGGTGGGAGTGGGCTAGGGAGTGAGGAGGCACCTGGCAGGTACCTCTTGGTATGTGGGCCAGGGCTCCCTACCCATCCAAGAGACTGTACTTGGGGCCCCTGGGTGGGCCCACTCACTTAAGCAACTGATTCTTGGTTTCAGCTCAAATCCTGATCTCAGGGTTAGGATATTGAGCCCTGCATGGGGCTCCATGTGTCTCTGGCTTAGGGCAGAATCCACTTGGGACTCTCTCTGCCCCTTCTCCTGCACCATGTACTCTCTCTTTGTCTCTCAAATAAATAAAAAAAATTTAATAGACCTGGCCCTGCTTCCTGATGATGTTCATGGCTGTCAATGCCAGTGTGTAGGGGCCATGCCAGGTCATAGATTTTTTTTAAGATTTTATTTATTTATTCATTCATGAGAGACACACAGAGAGAGGCAGAGACACAGGCAGAGGGAGAAGCAGGCTCCATGCAGGGAACCTGACGTGGGACTCGATCCCGGGTCTCCAGGATCACACCCTGGGCCAAAGGCAGGCGCTAACCCACTGAGCCACCCAGGGATCCCTTAAATAAAATCTTTAAGGAAATAAAAAAGTAAATGTTAACTGCATGTAAAAAATACCTTATGGCAACATCTGGACTCGAGAGTTTGACCAAACATTTGGGCACCATAGCCTGCCCAAGTTGGCAGAAGTTAACCATTGTGGGGTCTTACCAAGTGCTAGGCTTCTTTCTTAATAAGAGGGGATGCAAGGTACACGAGCTTACCTTGTACCTTGGATATGTCAGAGTACCTGCCGGACCAGAGAACAGTCACTCCCAAGCTTCTCAAAGATGCTGGGGCCTCCCCTCCACTGCACAGGTGTTATTTCCTCGGTAAAGGCATTTCCTCCAGGCTCTGCCAAGATAGTCAGCAGTGGGCGTTTGCTCTGATGATGTAGGACCGCTCCAGCTTGCCTGTGTCTCCGTCCTTCTGATTCCTTTCTCCACAGATTGCTGTGGCATTTCTGGCAATTCTCCTTCAGCTCATGAAGCCGTGCCGACTGTGTATCATAACCAGCTTGAGGGACTCTTGCCAGGGGGTTAAGGCCTGTATCAAGGAAGAGTCCCCTGCAGATCATCTTTCCTTTTCCCAGCTTTTTATTCTCCCCACCCTGATTCAGGACGGGTTACTGCTGACACGACATCCAGGTGCTACAGCTTCCGGTGTAGTTGCCCCCCTTCCAAGCAGGGCCAGTACTTTCTCAGGTGAGATGGAACCTCAGTTCTGGGCCGGGTGGCCTGGAGGAGAAGTAGAAGCAGGTCCTGAAGACATGACACATTGTCTCATAAAGTGTCTGTCTCACCTGAGGTTCATTCCAGCCTTCAGGCAAGGAGGGTGGAGGCCTCGGCCACATGTGCAGGTTCAGAGACACTTCCTGCTTCTCCACACATCTTCCCACCCAGCCCCATTCCAAATCTCTGGGTCCCGCTTCTTCCCTCCCAGCCCCTGACATTGGCAGGAGAGATTTGCCGAGGGTGACAATTCCACTTTTTCTCAACATTTGGTATCTCTACACTGAGGAGCCAAGCCTGGTCTTCAGCTTTGTTGGCCTTTCAGCTGCAGCACATGTAGGATGCTTTCCGCGCTGCCGAAATGCTTTGAATTGGTGATTAGTCAATGTGAGCATGTCATTCTTTCGTTTCAGTGCATGAAAGATGCATTAAAGATGCTCAACAACAACCTAACCAAGACCCATCCTCTGAAAACTATAAAACACTGATGAAAGAAACTGAAGATGACACAAAGAAATGGAAAGATAGTCCATGCTAATGATTGGAAGGACAAATATTGTTAAAATGTCTGTACTGCCCAAAGCAATCTACACATTTAATGCAACCTCTATCAAAATACCAACAGCATTTTTTTTCACAGAACTAGAACAAACAATTCTAAAATATGTATGAAGCCATAAAAGACTCTGAAGAACCAGAGCAATCTTTTTTTTTTTAAGATTTATTTATTCATTTAGAGAGTACACAGTGGGGAGGGGGGGCAGAGGGAGAGAGAGAATCCCAAGCGGACCCCACGATCAGCGCGGAGCCCGATGGTGGCTTGACCTGAACCAAAATCAACAGTCAGATGCTTAACAGACTCAGCCACCCCGGCACCCCTAGCCAGACAATCCTGAAAAAGAAGAGCAAAGCTGGAAGCATCATGATTCCAGACTTTAATTATATTACAAAACAATATGGTACTGGCACAAAAATAGACACATAGATCAGTGGAACAGAATAGAAAACCCAGTTAAAATATTCAAGTAATCTCTACCACCAAGGTGGGGGTTCAAGATCAAGAGTTGCATGCTCTTCTGACTGAGCCAGCCAGGTGTTCCAAATAAACCTACAATTATATGATCAATTAATCTTTCATAAAGTAGGAAAGAATATCCAATGGAAAAAAGACCGTCTCTTTGACAAATGGTGCTGGTAAAACTGGTCAGCTACACGCAAAAGAATGAAACTGTGGACCACTTTCCTACACCATACACAAAAATAAATTCAAAGTGGATTACAGACCTAAGTTTGAGATATGAAACCATCAAAATCCTAGAGGAGAACATAGGCAGTAATTTCTTTGACATCAGCCATAGCAACATCTTTCTAGATGTCTCCAGAAGCAAGGGAAACAAAAGCAAAAATAAATTATTGAGACTACATCAAAACAAAAAACGAAAAACAAAAACTTCTGCATAGTGAATAAAGCAATAAACCCATGGAATGGAAGATGTTGACAAATGACATGTTTGATAAAGGGTTAGTATCCAAAATATATTAAGAACTTAAAAAACTCAACACCCCCCAAAATAAATAATCTACTTTAAAAATGAGCAGAGGGAACCCGGCTGGCTCAGTCAGTGGAACATGTGACTCTCGACCTCAGGGTTGTGAGTTCGAGACCCACGTTGGGTAATGGCTTAAAAATTCAAAAAAAATTTTTTTAAAGGTCTTTATTTATTTATTCATAAGAGACACACAGAGAGAGAGGCAGAGATGCAGGCAGAGGGAGAAGCAGCCTGACGTAAGACTTGATCCCAGGTCCCCAGGATCATGCCCCAGGCTGATGGCAGGCACCAAACCATTGAGCCATACAGGGATTCCCCCCAAAATAAAATCTTTTAAAAACCCTTTTTAAAAAAATGTTTTTAAAACTCTATGCCTGGGTGGTTCAGTCAGTTAAGTGTCTGCCTTTGGCTCAGGTCATGATCCCAGGGTCCTGGGATGGAGCCCCAAGTCCGCTCTCTGCTCAGTGGTAGAGTCCACTTCTCCCCTTCTCTCTATCCCTTACCCCTGCTTGTGCTTGCTCACTCTCTCACTTTCATAAATAAATAAATAAATAAATAAATAAATAAATAAATAAATAAATAAATTTTAAAAGCTTTTTTTTTTAGATTTTATTTATTTATTCATGAGAGACACACACAGAGAGAGGGGCAGAGACACAGGCAGAGGGAGAAGCAGGCTCCATGCAGGGAGCCCAACATGGGACCCGATCCTGGGTCTCCAGGATCACACCCCAGGCTGCAGGCGGTGCTAAACCACTGCACCACCAGGGCTGCCCTAAAAGCTTTTTTAAAAATTTAAAAATAGATAGAAGGCGGAACGTCTGGGTGGCTCAGTGGTTGAGCGTCTACCTATTAACAAAATAGGTAGAAGGCATGAATAGGCATTTCTCCAAAGACGACCTCCAGACGGCCAATAGACATGTGAAAAAATGCTCATCATCCCTCATCATCAGGGAAATGCAAATCAACACTACAGTGTGATAACCTCTCACACCTGTCAGAACGGCTAAAATCAGCAACACAAGAAACAACAGGTGTTGACGAGGAGGAGGAGGAAAAGGAACCCTCGTGCACTGTTGGTGGGGATGCAAACTGGTGCTACCACTCTGGAGAACAGTGCTGAGGCTCCTCAAAAAGTCAAAAACGAAATTGCCTTATGATCCAGCAAATTGCACTGCTGAGTATTTACCCAAAGAATACAAGAACCCTAATTCAAAGGGATACATGCACCCGGATGCTTATAGTAGTGTTACTGACCACCGCCAAATTATGGAAGCAGCCCAAGTCTCCATCGATTGATGAGGATAGAGAAGACGCGGCATGTGTGTATATGTAACGAAATATTACTCAGCCATGAAAAAAGGAATGAAATCTTGCCATTTGCAACAACATGGATGGAGCTAGAGAGTATAATGCTAAGATAAGTCCCTTAAAGAAAGACAAATACCATGTGAGTTCCCTCATGCGGAATTTAAGAAAACAAGCAAAGGGGGATCCCGGGGTGGCGCAGCGGTTTAGTGCCTGCCTTTGGCCCGGGGCGCGATCCTGGAGACCCGGGATCGAATCCCACGTCAGGCTCCTGGTGCATGGAGCCTGCTTCTCCCTCTGCCTGTGTCTCTGCCTCTTTCTCTCTCTCTCTCACTGTGTGCCTATCATAAATAAATAAAAAAAAAATTAAAAAAAAAAAGAAAAGAAACAAGCAAAGGGAAAGGATAGGAGAGAGACAAATCAAGAAACAGGCTCTTAACTATAGATAATAAACTGGTGGTTCCTGGAGAATGTGTGTGTGTGTGTGTGTGTGTGTGTGTTGAAACAGTTGATGGCGATTAAGGAGTGCGCTTGCTGTGATGGGCACCAGGTGATATATGGAAATGTTGAATCATTATATGGTACACCTGAAACTAGTATGCCATTATATGTTAACTAAGTGGAATGAAAATTAAAACTTAAGAAAACAAAACAAAACAAAAAGATACTTGGCAGCAGCCCCATCATCCCACAGTCCTCAGCAGACCTTTCCCGCTGCGTCTCTGGGGCGCTCATTTCCTAACGGGGCGTTGAACCCCGCGGCACAGCAGCGCTTCTCAAGAGTCCCCAGCACGCGCGGAGGGGGCCTCGGGCGGCGCCAGCCGATCGCTCAGCTTCACGCTCTCACACTGAGGGTCTGGCTCCAACGGCTGCGGGACCACCCGGCCAGGAGCAAGTCCGAGGCGGACCGGCCAGGAGGCGCGTGGCTGGAGGCGGGGGTCGGGACAGCGCGCCCACCCGCCCCCCGCTCGCGCTCCCATCTCCCCGCGGCCAGGCACCTGCTAGGCGGGACAGCGCGCCCCCCATTCCTCCCCTCCCCCGCCCCCCCAGCACCCCGCTGGCGCTCAGATCTCCCCGCCCCCAGGCACCCGCTAGGCGCTACCGGGTGAGACCCGCTCTGACCGCGCCGGCCTCGCTGCCGGGGTCACAGACCGAAGCCTGGAAGGAGAGGAAGGGCTCCTCCTCCCTATTTCTGCGCCACCCCCCGCCCCAGGCCCAGCAGCAGCAGTTCACTCCATCTGAACCCAGTTGGTCCTTCCCAACACCCACAGGCACCCCTCGCACGGCGACTCCGGGCCAGCTGCCTGCCGCCCGAACGTCCCCTGAACTCAGGGACACCGTCCGTCCGTGGTGACGGCGTCTGGGCGGCTCTCTCTTCCCGAGATCGGCCTTCAGGCTCCTCTGCAAGCTTCTGAATTTGAATCATCAGCAACCTGTCCCCCCACACTCCGCCCCCTGCGGGGCGCAGCTGCCTGCGTTCCCTTCCTGCCTCCGCTGCTGCCTCAGTGGCCACTCGTTCACTCAATAGTCTGTGAAAATAACAGAGGACGTTTCTGTTCTCCCACAGGTTTATTGAGACATTTATCATTGACAAGTAAGAACCTACGAATTGAAGGTGGTGTCTCCGCGCGATGGTTTGATGTAGGTTGTGCAATGATTCCCACAATCAGGCGGACACATCCGTCACCTCACATGGTTACTTCAGATCTACTCCCTTGGAAACTTTCAGGCATCTGCTACCCTATTACTATCACCAACTCACCGGGTATTAGATCCCCGCAACTTTTTCATCTTACAACAGAAAGTTTGTACCCTTTGACCAGCAATACCCACGGATGGGTTTTCTCATGGAGGGGTCCACTGCCTGGACCTTGATTTGGTAATAAGTTTGGGCTTGAACCCAGCTGAGCTCCTTGCCCACAGGAAATGGGACGCTGGTCACTCACGGCACACGGGGGCATCATGATCGAGCCCGTATCACCTGGTTGGTTATGAAGAATCAGTGACCACATGGCTGCTGGCTGCTGTCCTAGACTGTTGAGGCAATAAAGGTGACTACCAGGACTGTGGCCTGGAAGGAATTCTTCTGGAGCACTGGTTTGCTCACTGAAAGGAAATGACAAGACCTTTTCCTTTAAACTTTCCTTCTTAAAAAAAAAATAAAAAAATAAAAAATTAAAAAAAAATAAACTTTCCTTCTTTTTGGGGGATCCCTGGGTGGCTCAGCAGTTTGGCGCCTGCCTTCGGCCCAGGGCGCAATCCTGGAGTCCCGGGACCAAGTCCCACGTCAGGCTCCCTGCATGGAGCCTGCTTCTCTCTCTGCCTCTCTCCCTATGTCTATCATGAATAAATAAATCTTTAAGAATAAAAAAATAAATAAACTTTCCTTTTTCCTTTAAACTTGCAGCCTAAGTCATGGTCAGAGGCCCAGGAACATTTCATGGCCACCATAGAATAATCTTATGGCTGCAGGGCTGATGTTGCTAAAGATAAAACACATCACTGAATTATGCATGTTGTGGAATGAAAATGGAAGTTGAGTTCACAGCCTTGGGAACTCTTTCGCATGAAAGAAATGGCACTGATTATGCAGTGGAGACAAAGACACGGAGACCTCTCCCGGTGAGTTCAAATAAAGCTGAGAATCTCGAATCTCTGAGTCATTCAGAGCTTCCTTGCTGGCAACATCAGTCTGGTATCTATGGAGAGTAGCCTTCCTGTCTTGGAATGTCTTATAATCTCACCTGGAGCGGTTGTCTTGCAAGGGGATACCAGTTCTCCAAAAAGCCCACACCAGCCACCCTTGTTAGCCCTTGCCCCTGTAAGGACAGTCAGGCCAGCAAGTGGTGGGCAGCGAGTACAAAGGCTGACCCAGGAGCAAATAGCTTATACACCCAAAGAATTGCAAGTGTTGCTCACTTATGCCAGCAGAAACCCAGGAAATATATGTGGGAATGAATCTAAGCATGTTGGAGTAAGGAGGATGAGATACAATTTTGCTTCTGGTAAACTTATTGACCTGGGAGCACTTCGCAGAAATCCTGTATTTCACACGCTATTGTGTGTGTGTGCCGCTGAATGTGGCTCTGCCGTGTTTCTTGGTTGGTTGGCTGAGCTTTGAACTCAGCGGTAGCTTATGTTTACTGAGACTGAGATGTGAGAACGTCCCTGGCCTCAAGTAGAGGAAGGAAGCCAAAGACTTAGTGCGATGGGAATGCTGGAGTGGATCCATCACACACGATGTGCACCCCCACTGCCCACTGACAGCGCCCAGAGGACATTCCGTTCAATAAGACATTGAGAAACATTGGCGAGGGGAGCACCAGCATCCTGGAGAGCTCTGTGGTCCCCATTCTCCTCGGGTGGCCCATGATGGTGGGAGACGCTGCACTGAGATGAGGCTGTTGATTCCAGTGGAGTAACGGGGCCCCGGATATTTGGGAAAGTGGGAGAAGTAAGGCCAGCGCCAGTTTTTAAAGGCAAAAGAAAACTGTTTTTATTTGTGTATATGACAAAACTCCAGTGGTCTTCCCTTCTATGGGTACGTGGTAGAAGAGGCTTCTGATATTACTACACACCATGTCCTGTAGTTTGGGAGACTTTTACCTCTAGGATGAAGACAGGGATTATATGGATTAAAAAAAGAGAAAGCTTTATTTGGACTATTTCAAACATGCACTAAAGCAGAGAAATAGTATAACGTGTCCTCGTGTCCCCCAGCTTAAGGCATTATCAACTCACAAATACCCTTGTTTTGTCTATATCTCCACTCCACCCATTATATTTTCCCTAGTTTATTGAAATATAATTGACAAATAAAAATATATATTGAAGGTGTACAATGTGATGATTTGATACACATAGGCATTTGTGAAATATTTACCACCATCAAGTTAACACATCCATCCCTTCAAATAATTGCCTTTTCTCTGTGTGTGGTGATCTTGTTTCAAAACAACTTGCAAGTATTCCAATACCGTATTAATAACCATTGTCAGGGCAGCCCTGGTGGCGCAGCGGTTTGGCGCTGCCTGCAGCCCGGGGTGTGATCCTGGAGACCCGTGTAGGGCTCCCTGCATGGAGCCTGCTTCTCCCTCTGCCTCTCTCTCTGGTCTCTATGAATGGATAAATAATATCTTAAAATAATAATAATAATAATAATAAGAGGAAGAAGAAGAAGAAGAAGAACCATTGTCAGCACCCAGCCCATTGTATTAAAGCAAAACAGCTGTCATACAATTTAATCTTTAAATGATTGGGTCTGGGATCCCTGGGTGGCGCAGCGGTTTGGCGCCTGCCTTTGGCCCAGGGCACGATCCTGGAGACCTGGGATCGAATCCCACGTCGGGCTCCCAGTGCATGGAGCCTGCTTCTCCCTCTGCCTATGTCTCTGCCTCTCTCTCTCTCTCTCTCTGTGTGTGTGTGTGACTATCATAAATAAAAATTAAAAAAAAATAAAAAAAAATAAATAATTGGGTCTGTTTATAAAAGGTAAGAACTTTTAAAAGTATATGGAACCCTGGTAAAATGAACACACCTGGAAAAATGAACAATTATTCCTTTTTGTCATCAAGTAGAATGAATGGTTATTTTTAAAATGTGAATGATGCCAGTATTCCTTTCTGAAAGCTGGAAATGTGCACCCCTTATTAGAAAATAAAGCGAAATAGTTTAATAGTTTAGGACTGCGTCTGGATAATCTCCAGAAACCCTTAACTTGGCTTCTTTCACTGGGGAAGTATTTCATTTTTTCCTTGGGGGAGGTCTAAAATTTAACCCTCTGTACCCCGGGTGGGACTCGAACCCACAATCCCTGGCTTAGGAGGCCAATGCCTTATCCATTAGGCCACCGGGGCCGGCAGGGGATGCTCTGTGATGGTCCTAGAGCAGTCTCTCCATCACCTCCCCGTGGTTCCCACCGGTTCCACACAGTTTCCCGGCTCCTTCCCGGCTCCATCCCGGCTCCATCCCGGGGTCTCCGCACCCGCGTCCCGCCGGCGCTCGGGACTGGGCGCCCCTAGAGCATCCTCAGACCCCGGAGAGACCGCGCACGCGCAGATGGAGCCCAGGGAACTCGGGCCACAGGTATCAGTCAGCTCAGCTCGTGGACTAGGGTATGATCCTCGCTTAGGGTGCGAGAATCGGGGGTTCAAATCCTGGGCGAGCCTTTCCTTCTCCATGTAGGAGACTCCGGGTGATAATTTAGCGAGGAGTTGGCTCTGCAAAATGTGGGCGAGGAGAGAAGAGGGGTACCAGGCCGGCGCCTGGGCAAAGTGCCATCCCTGTCCTTGTGCTCCTCCCTACACTGCCCCGGAGACAGGAGGTGTCACCTGCGCCCAGGTGTCCGCGGTTTTAACAGAGCCCAGCGGCCTAAGGTCTTCGGGCTACGCGCCCGGCGCAGGAGTCTCCTCGGGCAGAGAACCCAGCGTGCTCTTCCCGTCTCCGGAACGTTTACCTCAATGACTTAATGACGCTGAAGCATCACAAAAACAATAAAGTAGGACCCTGTAGGGCCCCAGGTCACCGGCGCCCACCTTCCAGAAATGTGCGCCCCGGCTGCCTCCCCTCGGCGGTCACATCACCTAGGTCACCTGGCTTAGCCAGAGTCTCTTGGCGAGAACTCGGTTCCGCAGGTAAAGACACTTTTCCCAGGTAAAATGATAACACAATCCTGGGCACTATCATTGCAAGAAATCGAAATAATCTTAGATATTTTAAAATATCTTTTATTTTAAAAAATAGATAAAAATAGATATATAACGTTATATATCTAAAAAATACATATATAACGCTAAATAGACCAATTAAGCCATTTTTAAGTGTACGTATTCAATGGCAACAGTTACATGCACAAAATCATCCAACCGCCACCACTATTTCCAAAACCTTTTTGTCACAACTATTATATTTTGAAATGCACCTATCCCCTGAACCCATGGGACAACTCCCCCCGCCCCCCGCAGCAGTCCATCCCCCCCCTGGTCTGTCACAGCTCCGGTCGTCTGCACTGTCCTGCAGCCGGTCCCCGAGGGGCTCCTGCACTTGCTGAGGGTGCCTTCGGGCTCCGGCCGGCGTTGGCCCCGCCGCGCCCGCGGGGGCTCCGGGGTGCAGGCCGGGCCTAGCTCCGGAGCCCCGAGCCTGGACACTCGGGGCAGCTTCCCGGTGCCGCGGGGCGGGGCGCACCGCCCGAGCTTCCTGAGGTTCCGCGGGGGGCAGGGTCCCGACGCAGGGAAAATTTAAAGCCCCGAGGGTTTGGAAAAAACGACCACTGCAGCGACCACGAAGGGACTCGAACCCTCAATCTTCTGATCCGGAATCAGACGCCTTATCCATTAGGCCACGCGGCCCCAGCACTGACGTTTCCACAGCTTCTCTCATAAAGCTGCTGCAGGCGCCTGCGTGGTGCGCTGCAACTCGCATGCTCGTACCGGCCAGGAGCTCCGCCCCTCGGGCCCTGGTGGGCGGGGCCGCGAGCCGGGCCTGCGCTGAAATGAGCCCGCGGGCGGGGCGAGGACCGCCCTCCCGACCTGCGCTGCGAGTTCGAGCCCGGGTGAAGCCGCACAGGCCCCCACTGCTCTCTCGGGCCGCTGCGAGCGCTTCCCCCGCGTGGCCCTGGGCGCGCCGGGTCAGGGGCTGCCCACTGCTCCCGCCGCCCCCGCCGCCCCGCATCGCAGCAGCCCTCGGTGGGCAGTGCTCGGGCCAGTCTTGTGGCCCCAGACGCGACGCTGAGCGGCGCATCTCCCACATTTCCACGGCCTGGCGCTGGCGCGAGTGGGTGCGTGAGCAGAGGCGGCGCTGTGGGCCCCGGCTGCCCGCTCTCGGGACGTCCAGCCCAGCCCAGCCCGTGCGGGCTTCCCCCGTCCCTCCGCCCCTCGCAGGAGCGCCAGTGCACCCAGACGGAGCGCCGCGCCCTTTGCACCCCACCCCGCGTCCCCCCCGGGGAGCAGCGCGCGCAGTCAGGCCTGCAGGCAGAGCGGCCGCCGCAGCGAGCTGCGGATCTCCAGGCAAGCCTTGCGGCGCTCCGGGCAGTCGGGACCCAGCACGTCCAGTTCGCACACCCGCCGGTTGACCTGCGAGGACCGCACCCAGCCTGTGCCCAGGACTCCCGGGTCCCTTGGCACCCAGCCTGGGGCCCCGGGGATGGTAAGGCCTAACATTTCAAGTGCTGCCTTGCCGTGATCGGCCCTCCCCGTGCGCGCCCTGCTCCTTCCTGTCAGATGTGCCCCTCAAATGGCAGGAGAGGCGGCCCAGCCGGTTCGTTCCCCCCCAGTCCGACCAGCCACACTCCACTGTCCTCAGTCTCTGGGGTTCAGTTCCCTGCCAGGCCATGAAATTATTCAAGCAAGCCAGTCACATCCTCCTGCAGGAACCAGGGAACCCCACCCACTCTTACTGTAGAGCCTGCGGCCCACAGCCCCTGCTGGGTCACTGCTCCTGACTGCAGCCTTGAGTGGCCCTGGAGGGGGGCACTCCTCCTCCCCCGGGAGTGTGTGCCCTGGGAACTGCTGTGGCTGTCACCCGGCCAGTGCGGGGGCGCTGGATGCGCAGGGTGATGTGCGTCTGGCCCACCAACAGGCGAGTGGGAGGTGATCAGAGCCCCGGCCCACCACAGGGCGGAATCCCACCCACCCCTCTCCCCAGGCCCCTGCCCCTAGCCCCAGCCCACCTCGGTCAGCAGCTCCAGGAGGTCCCCCCCGGGGTCAGCTCTGAGGACCTCGGCCAGAGTCTGGATAAAGTCCGAGCCCTTCTCGTCACGATAGGCTACGCAGCCTAGGCCAGAGGATGGGGCAGAGCGTCAGACTTGGGCCCCTGCGGCTGCCTTCCAGGCCCCAGCGACTCTTTTTTGGTGCAAAGGGGGCGGAGGGGCAGGAGGGGGCCCGGCAGGCAGGACCCCAGGGGTCAGGCAAGGGGGCCGCGCAAAGAGCAGGAACTTCTTGCGTCTAGAATGACTTCCTGCTGGCTATTTAGGAAGTACACAGTCCGAATGCATAGGGCACACGCCCGCCGTGAAGCCCCTGTGCCGAGCGCTGAGCAGGGCCTGAGGCAGATCCCCCATCAAAATTCCGGTGCTCGGCACAGGCCGCCCCCATGAGCTCCCCGTGGTTACTATGATTATAAATGATAAACGTGGAAGGAGGATGGCTGAACTGCAACTGGGCTGCTGCCCCCGTGCCCCCCTGCCCTGCCCTGGCTGCCCCTAAAGCCCCTCCCCGTGTCCAGCCAGGATGCAGGGCCCTAGGTAGCAGGCTTCCTTGGTGAGCCGTCCCCCTTACCCTCGGCAGCTGCATAGACCATCAGGATGTCTGCTTGGTCAGAGCTCCCGGCAGTGGGGCCCCGGGAGGCGCTGCCTGCAAGAAGGATCCACGACATTTACCCAGCATCCTGGGGCTCTATCAGCCCCAGGGGTGCCCCCAAGTCTGATTCAGGGGCCCACCGGGCAGTCAGTGGAAAGAGCCCAGAGCAGAAGAGGCAAATCAGAACTCAAATCCAGCTCTGCCCCCTACCAGCTGTGTGACCCTAGAAAAGCTGTATTACCCTCCTCCTCCAGGGTTGTTTCGAGGCTCAAGTAGGGCCAGAAGCCCTCGATTTTCAAAGGCCCTCGCAGTGTAGGAAGGTTTTCCTTCCCAACCTCTTGGCAAAGAGGATGCAGGTAGTGGCAGGACCCCAGGTCAGAGCCCTGGAAAAGTACGCCAGACAGCCCTCCCACCAGGCCTCCCAAGCCCAGGCTCCAGAGGAAGGCACACCCCACCTTGGGCATCAGTGTAGATCTCAAGGACATCGGCGTGCGACGGGGTGGTCGGTGATGCCCGCAGCCAGCGCCGAAACCAGGAGAGAGCTGTGGGCCCCACGCCGGCATCCCTATGCCCTGGAAGGGGGGGACACGCAGATGTGTACTGCTCAGCAGATACCTGGGGGTGCTCCCAGGTGTGCACAGCCCAGCCCCCAGGGCTCCAGGGCAGGCCTGCCAGGCTGGAAGCACTCAGAGCATGGATTGGCATGTGCTGCGGGTAAAGCTCAAGCTGGTGGACTTGACTTCTAGGACAGGCTAGGAGACGGGGCAGGTAAAGTGCCAACGATGAGGCTTCCCAGAGAAGGTGGACAGCAAGTCCTGGGAGGCTGAGGGCTGCATGTGTACAGCTAGGGCAGGAGGAGGCAGGAGGGAGGCCCCGGGCCCCACTCACCCCCACGGCAGGCCTGAAGCAGGAAGATCTTGGGGCAGCCCCACAAGGCCCTGCAGCGGTTCAGCTCCTGCACCAGTGCCTCTGGCTGTACCTCCTGGCCATCAGCCCCCAGCAGCTGCCCCTGGGGCCCCCCGTGGGCCATCAGGGCCACTAGGGCACAGCTCACCGGGGCGCTGAGGGCATCTAGGCACTCTCGGAACTGCACCATCTCCTCCTGGAAAGCCTGGGGTGGGGACGAAATTGAGGCCTGGGCCAAGGCTCCTGCCTCCCCAGGGCCTGAGGGCCCTCCAAGGAGGCTTCTCCAGTCCCTGCCTACCCTACTTCCCACCGCCTGCCAGCCTCAGGCCCACAGAGGAGAGCTGGCATGGCCTAATTGGGGGTGACATGTGGATCTAGCCTCTGGCAGCTGGGCCAGGGCAGGGAAAATGCTCCAAAAAGTGAAAAGGCACGAGGGGAAAGCAAACAGCTGACAGGTGTCTGGGAAGGAAGCTGAGACCTTTCCAGGAAAAGCTGGAGGGTCCAGCTGGGGCCTGGCCCAAGGAGTGGAGCAACAGCCAGTGTTTCTGGGAGAGCAGGCTTCCAGAGGCAGGGACGTGAGCCCCGCCGCATGCAGCAGGGAGGATGGAAGCCAGATGGTGAGGGAAGAGGCCCCGAGAGTCGCTCCAGCCTGCGGTGGGGGGTGCCCTTCCTCCAGACCACCACCAGAGCTCTGGCCTTCACCTCACCTGGGCTGTAGGGTTTGTCCTTAGGGTGATCTTGAAGTTCAGGGCCTGGCACAGGCTCCCCAGCGCCTCCACATCGTGCTTGGCCCCGGGCCGGCTGCGGATCACCGACAGGAGGAGGGCGGCCCTGGTCCCGGACAGGTCATACTGAGCCCTGGGGCTGGGTTCCAGCTACAGACAAGGAGCATTCAGAGTGGTCTGAGAGCCTCCTAGCACCTCATGTACCCCATCTCAGGTCTCCCTGAGCCTTTGTCCCACTTGCAACTGTTGTCACATGGTTCACCCCACCCTGTCCCCCTCACCTTCGGCTCCCAAGGTTCCACATCCCCCAGGCACAGTGTGCCCTGCAAGGAGCTCCGAAAGACTGGGCAGTAGGTGGCCTCTGACTCTTCAGTTGTCCTGTAGAAGACCTGGGGGGAGACCAGAGAACCCCTAGGGGGCTGCTCCATGGAGGTGCAGTTTGGGGAGGGAACAGGCCACCAGATCCAGGGAACAGCTTGGCTAGCTCATGGCTACCAGTCTCTTTGGGGTCCAGATTGCAGGGAGAAGACAGACAAAAGAAGGGGAGAGCATGAAGGGGTGTCCTTCTCAGGTTCAATGTCATGGGCTTCCCTGGACATGGACTCCTGAAGTGGCCAGTGGCCATGCCATTAACCACGCCACTCGCCACCCTCGGGATCAGTGTGCCCAGAGCAGGGGCGCTCCCTAGAGCAGCTGGGGCCTGTCTGGGGAGACTCACAGGGCAGGTTCCCCCTGCGGAGGGCAGCAGGCTGCAGAAAGCTGTGGGGCGGAGCCAGGGCCCACCCTTCACCCGGGCTCACCAGTGGCTACCCGACTGCCCAGTGAGACCTCTGGGCCTCCAGCCCGGACCAGAGCTGGACCGTTCACCTGCAGTCCGACGGACGGTCCCTGCCTGTGTGAGTGTGAACAGGGTGGGCCGAAGCACAAGTGTTGACTCGGGGAGCCCAAGGACGGGCATCACTGGCAGCCTGGAAGGGAATGTGTGGGGCTGGCCGGGACAACAGGAGGGCGGGCCAAACAGATGGAGCAGCGTGGGCAACGCACGGAGCTGAGGAGCAGTGTGGAGGGTCTGGGGGATCCTGAGTGGGTTGTGGGGGGGGGGGGCACGGGAATCTGCCGAACAGACTCAGGAGAGCACAGCAGAGCCAGGGCAGACGTCCCGTCTGGGCCCCCACCTCCGTCAGCAGCTGCAGCAGGGACCAGTGCCGACAGCGGCCACAGAGCCGGCTCAGGCCCGTGAGGAAGGCTCCGCGCTCCAGGGCACCTGCGGAGGGACCAGCACGTGGGCTGGAGGCAGCTGGTGGCCCCCGCCGCCCCCACCCTGCTTCGCGCCATCCCACCCCCAGTCTCCCTGGGCCACTCACCCCCAGGAGCACTTGAGAGCAGCAGGAAAACCTTGGGGCGGCCCCACAGGGCCCTACAGCGGCTCAGCTCCCGGACCAGCTGCTGGGGCTGCCCCAGCTGCCCACGGGGGGCCAGCAGAGCCACTAGAGCACAGCCCACAGGGCCCCCGAGGCCGTCCAGCTGCGACCGGAACCCAGCCAGCTCCCCGAGGAAGCCCTAGGGCAAGAGCAAAGGCCAGGGCTGAGTCCAGGGAAGCCTGAGGGTGGGGCTCGAGGTGGGTGCGGGCTGAGGGTGGATGGGTGGGAGACAGGTGAGGACCCACCTGGACAGAGGCCTCGGTCCTCTGGCAGCACTCGAAACCCAGGGTCCGGAACACGGCCTCCAGGACAGCCACGGTAGAGGCTGACACCTCAGGGGTGCTGAGAGTCAGGGCCACCCTGGGACCCTGCAAGCTGTACTTCCCCTGGGGAGGCAAGGACAGAGTGGGCTGCGGAGGGGCTCCCCTGAGAGCCAGGAGTGGGCGGGGCCACCTATTACCTTTCTTTCCAGACTCTGTCGGGCATCTGCCAACAGCGAGGCCACCTGCAGGGTCCCAGCCACCAGGAAGGCCATGGGGGCAGGGTGGGGGCTTCCTCTGAGCACAGAGCTTAACCCCTGACCCCGGCACCAATGCCCCGGGTCCCAGTACTTGCCGTTTCCCTGAGCCCTGTCCTATCAGCTCTGTTTATGAGCCGAGCTGGACTCTGCTCCTTCCCTGGAAGCCTGGGTCTTGGGCCCCACTGCCCCTGTCCTGTTCTGGCTCCAGCGGGCTACTTCCTGGTTGGCATCGGCACACCCCCACCTGAGCCAAGAGCCTATGCCCAATCCTATTCTTAGCTCCTGGCCCACCTCCTATCTGATCTAGTTATACAGCAGTGTCTCCCTTCTGAGCTGGCCACCAGCACCAAAAGTCCCTGCTCCCATCCCCTACCCACTCATGCACAGCACCCACACCTGTCCACACTGCAGCCTGGTGCTTACAGGTACGAGGGGCGGTGAAGGGTGCTGCCTCCGAGGCAGAAACCCCCAACTGGAGTCACCTGTCCACAATGGGACTCCAGCTGTTTCATTCCGGAAATGAGACCCATCGAAGGGAGCTCAGGATGAAGCAAGTGTTAAATGGGGGGCTGGCTGAGGAAGGGCCCTGGGACCAGCGGGGCTGGCACACAGACCAAGGGACAGAACATTCTGTATCAGTCTGCCCCCACCACCCTGGGAAACTGCAGAGGCCACTACCAGGCAAACTGTGCCCATGCACCCACCAGTTCTGCTCTAGGCTGGGGCCTCGGCCGGGTGGGGGTCAGAGGTCAAGGGCTGTGTGGGGTATGGGGCACAGCCCACGCTGACCCATCAGTCCTCTTCCACGGAGGGATCTGAGCGCAGGCACCAGCTTAGAGTTCTGGATCTCCGTGAACAGCAAGAGCATACTGCCCCCAGCCAGTCACCCCACACCCAAGCCTGTTTCTTCACGGCACCAACAAGGAGAAAGGGGGTGGCCTGGTGCAGGCCTGCTCAGCTCCCCGCTGCCCTGCTGGGGTGGTATGGGCTGCCCCAGCCCGGGCAGGCACTGGCTGACACAGGCGGATAAGAGTCCTGAGACTCGCGGCTGTCCTTCGGGGCCCAGCCAACCTGGAAGCCAAGAATGTGGCTCCACCTCGTGACCACCCAGCACCAGTGCCACCAGGACTACTGAACCAGGAGGCAGAGAGGTCTGGATGCCAGGGCCCTGGCCCAGCAACCACATAAACAACAGCACAGCCCAGAGGAAGTTTCCATATTTATTCAAAGTCCTCTGCTGCCCTTTTGAGACCAGCAGGGCGGAGCTCCTCGGGAGAGCCTGTGGTCTGTCCCTGGGAATGCCAATCTGCCAGCAATGCAGAGGGCACGGTGGAATGCAGTGCTTAAGGAACCAGCAACTAACCGCTGACAGAGTGCTAGTGTTAAGTATCACAAACCCCACACCTCTGGAGAGAGGAGCCCCAGGGAGCAGCCAGCCTCTGCCAGCCCTGCCCTTGGTCTTCGGTGTCGGACTCCAGTCCCCAGAGCCATCACCACCATCACCAGATCAGTAGGGGGCTGCTCTTTGGGACTAACTTGGGGGCAAGTCAGCTAAGAGCAGAGTTAGGCAGTTTCCACGTCTCCAGACGGGGCAAAGTGGTCATGCCCTGAAAATGGGAGGGGATGTGGCCGGAAAGCCCCTGTGGCCACACCCAGGACCCAGATCCTCACAGGGATGGGCTGTCCCTCCCAGGGCCCAGCAGCATCCTGCAGGTCAAGGCCCGTCCTCTACACCCACCGGAAGGCACAGCTTGGCAGGGCAGAGGGCCAGGCCCACAGACAGCCCATAGGGCAGGCAGGGAACAGAGGAGTGAAGCAAGGCTGGGGGCAGGGGACCCCAGTCCTGCCAGAGTCCTCACCCCACCCTGGTGCCCCAGCCTTCCTCCCACGCAGAGGCCATGGGCCAGGAATGTGCTGGGGCTTCATGAAGCCAGAAGAGGAATGGCCACGAGGTGGTTGGGGCTTTCCACTCTGGAGTGTGTGCCAGGCACGGGTGCAGGCGGGCAGGCAGCTGGGATGGAAGCCAGAGGCCGAGGCGCCCTGAGGTGACCCCAGCCTAGCCTAGCGCCTCCGTGGGCCACAGGGCCCTTGCCAGCCCCCTCAGCCCACAGGCTGGGCCATCTTGGCGTGCAGGCTCTGGTGGGCGATAAGGTGGGCGCGCTGCTTGAAGCTCTTGTCGCACTCGCCGCAGCCGAAGGGCCGCTCGCCCGTGTGCACCCGCCGGTGGTCCAGCAGGTAGGAGCGCAGCGAGAAGCTCTTGCCACACTCGCTGCAGCCGAAGGGCTTCTCGCCCGTGTGGATGCGCTGGTGGTCGGCCAGGTAGGCGCTGCGGCTGAAACTCTTGCCGCACTGCGAGCAGGAGAAGGGCTTCTGGCCCGTGTGCACGCCCTGGTGGCGCACCAGGTCCGAGGAGCTGCGGAAGCTCTTCCCGCACTCCTGGCACTTGTGCGGCTTTTCGCCCGTGTGCGTGCGCTGGTGGCGCGCCAGGTCCGAGCCCCAGCGGAAGCGCTTGCCACACTGGCCGCAGCTGTGTGGCTTCTCCGCTGCCAGGTCCCGCAGCTGTTGCCGGCGGGTCGGCGGCCGCCCCCTCCGCGCCCCCGCAGCACAGGCCAGGGGCGCCCCTGGCCGGGCTTCACCCTCCCAGGCCTCCGGCTGCTCCTTGGGGCTCCAGGACACAGTCACGTCCCTGCGCCCACTGCCACTGCCGCTGCTGCCGGCCTGGCCTGCAGATGCCACTGTCTCCTCCAGCCCAGCCTGCTGGCCTTGGCTCTTGAGCCCCAAACCTGCAAGCCGAGAGGGGGCGGCCTCTTCAGTTCCACTGGGTTCTGGGACCAGAGCTGGGGCGAGGCAGAAAAAAGACTCAGGTTCCGAAAGCCCTGGGCTGCACACACCCCAGCCTCAGTTTCCTTATCCGTAAAATAGGGATGTGATAAAATGCCAGCAGAGCACCACTTCAGAGGCAGCGGCAAGGGGTCCAGCTGGGCTGATCCTGCCCCACAGGCACTAATGATACACCTAACCCTCCCACACCCATGGCAGGGCCACACTGGCACCCAATGTCCCACCCTCTGAACCCTGGCTATTCAAAGTCCAAAGCGGAACACATTCAGGTAGTTCATAAAGTAGCCAAACTCCCAGTATTTCTTACACAAAACCGAGAACCCACATGGGTTCAGCCTCTGTGGCTGTTCTCACCCCACAAGCTCTTGTCCCCTAAACTCAAGGGCAGATTTGGACAGGGAAGGATCCTAGCCCTCCCACTGGGTCATGCAGATTAAATGAGACAATCTCCAAATGGTGCTCAGAGAGGCTCTAGCATGGAGTGGCCTCCGAAGAGCAGGGCCCAGGCCTCGGCGCACAGACAGCAGATGTTCTCACTGTCAGCACCTCTCCTCACAACCACTGTCTAGACAGAGTCCTGGCTCAGCCCCTCCAGTGTCCATTGACCCCTCTGAGTTTTTGATCTCTCGTCTGTGAACGGCGTCAACCCTTCTATGCAGCAGGTCGTGAGAATCACAAGAAGATGCCCGTTTGCGAGCTCAGCACAGTGCTGGCACGTTGCAAGCGCCCATGATATGGTAACACACACTTATGGGCAAAGACAAACTAACATTAACCCAAAGAAAAATCATCCAGGGCTCTTGAAAAGACCCAGCGAAAGCCCACTTCTGAGCCACCTAAGGAGGGGGTAGGAAGACTCGGTGTACGGCCTGCCTGAGCCCACCCTCTGTCACTGGGACCCCCAAGGGTCCTGTCTGCACCCACTGCTTACCCAGGGTGACATTCCGGGAGTTCTCTCGCTTTATGTCCCAGAAGAGTTCCCTCTGGGCAGGGTCCAGAGATCCCCATTCTTCACGGGAGAAATAGAAAGGAATGTCTCCAAATGTCACAGGTCCCTAGAATGAGGTTAAAAAAAAACAATGACCTGGCTCAGGACTGCCACTCTGGACTCCCCCAGGCAGCCATGGGTGGGAAGAGGGGGCTGGGATGGAGACTAGGATGGGTTCAGGCAGGACCAGGGTGGGTAGAAAAGGCACTTTTCTTGATGAAAAGACAAGGTCCATTTGTGGGACTCAACAGCTCCGAGTGCCTTGGAGGGGACAAGTGGACTGTAACTCACGTGGACCTTGGAGGCAAAGCAGGTATCTGTTGGCCCTCTGGCACTCCCCTCTTTAAGAGCAGGAAGCAGGGCTGAGGGAAAAGAACAGAGCCTCACAGAGGCCAGCCCAGGCCAGGAGTGAGACCTCACACATGCGGGCGTGCGCGCGCACACACACACACACACACACACACATTCCTAGGCTTCTTAGAACACACATGGCCTTCCTACTACAGTGCAACGCCCAGGAAGGAACCAGGCCTCCGCCCAGCGATTGTGGCCTACAAGCTTACTCACCACCAGGGCTGTGCTGCTCCCAAGGTACAGGTGGCCAGCTTCGTGCCCCCACCTTCATGGGAAGCCCCTTGGTCTGGGATCCCTGGACTGTAGCCTCAGGTTCCACCTCCTCTGAGGGCACTTCCTGTGCAGGAACCACAACATGCTCATCAGCACCGAGACCAGATGGGGGAGACAGAGCTTAATCCCTGGGAAGGAGACACAGGACACGTCCCTCAGGATGCAGGGGGGTGGGGAAGGAGAACATGGGGTCCCAGAAAAATCCCGAGGAGAATGTGACACCAGGCAGTGCCGTGTGCCCAAGGATAGTCCCTGATCAAGCATGAGGCAGAACAGATCCCAAAGGCCAAAATCACAGAGCCACTTAGTAAGAGGGTGTGGGGACAGACCTCCATGCCAAGGGCAGACCTCCACACGCCAGCTGCTCCTTAGCACCTCCCCAAGTGTCAAGAATCCAATGCCCCACCGAGAACAGGGTTCCCATGGACAGCTACCTTCTCACACCCACTCTGCTGCTCTCATTACACATATCACTGTATCCCCAGGGCCTGGTCTACAGCAGAACATAAAAAAATATTTGCAGAAGCTGTGTGACGCTAAAAGTGCCTTTCTGGAGCATGCCTACTTTGGTCCTGCTGCCACCCTCCAAAGCCTTTCCAAAAAGAAACCAGAGTCACTTGGACAGGGTCGCTCAGAAAGGCAACACCTGTCATGATGTGCTCCTGTTGATGCTCCTTGTGGCCCTGCATCCCACCATCCCTGGAGGACTTGTTTCTATTGAGACGGCCACCGCTCCTCAGCCAGGTGCCACCCAGGTGCCACCGGGTGTGGGAGGGGCTCCTCACCTGCCGCTGGGCTTTCACTGGCTGCTTCTGCAGGACCTCCACCAGGGCGACGGCCTCCTCGCCACTCCCCGGACTCCGCTCCCGCACCCAGTCCTGGACATCTCCAGGCAGCACGCTCAGGAACTGCTCCAGCACCAGCAGCTCCAGGATCTGCTCCTTGGTGTGAAGCTCCGGCCGCAGCCAGCGGCAGCAGAGCTCCCAGAGCTGGCTGAAGGCCTCGTGGGGCCCACCCACGTCCCTATAGCAGAAATGCCGAAAGCGCTGGCGGCAGGCCTCAGAATCCCTGCTGTCTTCTTGCTGGGCAGAGTCCTGCTCCCAGGAAGAATCTTCCACCTTCACGATCAGCAGACCTGCTCCCTCCCCAGGGGCCTCCTCCTGAGACTCTGGGGGGGCTGCCATTCCCCTGGCCTAAAGCTCAGGACTGCTTGGCCTCACCGGGCCTGGGAGCCAGTCCTTCAGTCTCCCAGAGGGATCCCCTGTGGCAGCCGGGTGGGCATCTGGACACGCATTCCTGGGGAAAGAGCAAAAAGTGGCGGGGGGGGCAGTACATGAGCAAACACCAGCCAGCCTGCTCCTGTCCTTTCCTGGCCCTGAAGTCTTTTTAGGCTCTCCCGGAATGCCTCACTCCTATGACAAGCTCTTTACCCACACCAGCTACAGCCCTTTATCCTCAGCTCTGAAATCCAAAACTCCCAGGTTTTTACTCCCTGGCCTACTGATATAGGCATATTTACTCCCTGGCCTACTGATGTGAGCATATTTATGATCTCCACTTATCTCATTTAATTTCATATTCATAGGTTTCACAGCAAAAACCTTTATGTGTTTCTTCTGTTTGGAAATATTCACCGAGCTATATTTACCATGTGTATTTCTGTATGTGCACTACACTTCAATAAAAAATTTAATTAATACATTTGATTACTGAGAACTGCTGCAGATTCTGCTGGTGGGGTCACTCGATATGCCATGTGTGCTGTATTAGCTTCTTCAAGTTTGAAATTTTCGGAATTACAAAACACATCTTGGCCCTGGGGTGTCAGCAAAGAGCTCACAGACACCAGCTAAGCCATTTATCCACAGGTAGGTATGAATGACATACTTATACCCTACGTTGCTACTCCTTACAATAGTCCTGAAAAGCGTGTATTTTGAAATTTCCTTTAATTGCTCTTTTTTTCCAACAAAAAGTGACATAGAGCATTATAATTTTAATAAGGTGAGAGAATTTAAACAATACAGAAACACGTAAAATAGAAACCCCCTTCCAAATGCAGTTGCAACCTCCCGTGAACAGTAGGACATGTGACCTCCTGGACTTTTTCCCTGTCCATTTACTGAAAATTTATCTACAGAAACGGGGAAAACCAAGTGTTTTTGTGTGTTTTACGTAAATGAGGTCCTCCTGCACGCACTATTTTGTAGCTTGCTTTTCTGCCTAACAATGCTTCTTCATTGGCCGCTCTGGGAGACTCCACGGGGTGGACGCGCTCCAGGTTAACAGGTACCCGGGTGAGGCACCGGGCTGGTTTGCAGTCCTTCTCTCACACGCGCTAAGCGCCTGCTTTACTTTATTCTTCCACGCCTCACAACACCCCCGAAAGGTACGCGCTCCGTTCTCATCCTCCAGTGACCGAGGAGAAGGCTCCGCTCGGAGAGGGCCAGGGACTCACCAGGGTCGCTCGGCAGGACGCGGCGGGCGGGACGGCGGACCTGGCCGGAGCCCCGCGCTCCGACCCCAGCAGCCTTGCCTGCGCGCGGCTGAGAGGCGGCGGCGGGCGGGCTGGGCGAGCGCAGGCGCCCCACCCGCGGCGCTTCCCAGCAGCGCGCGCCCCCTCCGGCCTCTGTCTCCGGGCGCCGTCTGCGGACGCCCGGAGCCCAGCACTCGAGAGCAGAGCTCGGCGGCCCGGGTCGCCGGTCCCGCCCCCGGGATACACACCGCCCACAGCCGCCCAGGCGTTCCTGGTTCCGCCACCAGGTCCCTGCGCCGGAAGTCCGCGCGGGGCTCGCCGGGAAGCAGCACGGCGCATGCGCCGCAGCCAGCACTCGCACTACCCGCCCCAGAAGGCCGCTGCCCACTGAGTCCGAGGAATAGCCAATGAACGAGGAGAATCCCCGGAGTTGGCCAATCAGGAGGCAGCGGCTCCCCGCGCATCCACACCTGTGACCCCGAGCTGAGTTCTGCGTCTGGACTTCGATCTTTCAGAATTCTCCGCCTTCCGGACGGGTGACAGGCGAAAAGGCCAAGCCGAGGTTGGCCGAGTGGGCCGAGACCGCGTCTGGCCCAGCCACGACTAGACTGCCCGATCCACCGGAAGAGATCCGCTGAAATCGGACTCTGCCTTCCGCCACCCGCTCTTGTCTCGAATGGGTGGAAGGAGGAAGGCCAGAGGCCGGCGCGGCTCGGGCCCGGGAGACTCCTTTCTAGCCTCCTAGGTCCCGCCCTCGCCGAAGTCCCTATCGGCTCCTAGCGGGGCGCGGAGCTTCCTGGGAAATGCAGTCCAGTGAGGGTCCCGGAGCCTCCCTTCTACGCCGCCGAGCTCAGCGCTGGCCGGGGTCGTGCGGCAGGACACGGCCCGCGGATACCCTGACCCCGGGGCGCACCCGCTCTCCCACCGGCAGCCTCGTCTGCGGGACGGCGGGGTCCCTGCGGCTGGGCAGCTGTGGGTTCTCCTTCCCAGGCATTTGTACCTGCACCCACACTCTGCCTCTCTACCTGCGGATCTGAGACTCCGGATCCATTCCTGAAACCAAGAGCTCTCGTGATTTGTTTTGATTATGCAAGCATTGCATGCCTAGTGGAGAAAAAAAAAATGAGTAAACTGTGGAAAATGATGAAGCTGTCTATACCCACAAGGCTAACACCCTCGATCTGCTCAAACGTCGCTCCCTCCAATTGGTTTTCGCTAACCCTATGTAAACAGTACCCCCGTCATGCTTGTGCCTTATTTCTCCATCATTACCTGACATCCTTGTGTAAGATTTGTCCCCTAATACTGGACTATAAGCTCCGTGAGGGCAGTGTTTTCACTGCCCTACTCCTAGCACCTGGATTTGTGCCCGGCGCAGTATTTATCGACTAACTGAAGGCAAAGAAAACTGGAGGTAAAAAATATTTCTAATAAGGCCATTCAGAAGTGAGCATTGGGGATCCCTGGGTGGCGCAGGGGTTTGGCGCCTGCCTTTGGCCCAGGGCGCGATCTTGGAGACCCGGGATCGAATCCCACATCGGGCTCCCGGTGCATGGAGCCTGCTTCTCCCTCTGCCTGTGTCTCTGCCTCTCTCTCTCTCTCTCTCTCTGTGACTATCATAAATAAATAAATTTTTTTTTTTAAAGTGAGCATTGTTGGGGATCCCTGGGTGGCTCAGCGGTTGAGCGTCTGCCTTTGGCTTGGGGCCTGATCCTGCAGTCCTGGGATCGTCCCACATCGGGCTCCCTGCATGGAGCCTACTTCTCCCTCTGCGTGTGTCTCTCATGAATTAAAAACAAACAAACAAACAAACAAAACTACTCATTTGAAAAAAAAAAAGTGAGCATTGTTTTTTTTTTTGTTTTTTTTTTTTTTTTTGTGAGCATTGTTTTAATCTGTTCTTACACTCCTACGTCTATGGATATTTCTAATGTAAGTCTGGAATATTTCTATATAAGTGTTTTGTTGATGATTCAAAAGTCTATCAAGGATTGCTTTCCATAGCACCGTGAATAAATAAAAGGTATCTGTTTTGCAAACCACATAGTTTCCATACCATGGAAGTGCCATATTTTATTTAAAGTTCCTTACTCTTGGACATTTATATTGTTTCCTTTTTTCTGTATTTGTAGATCATTTATACAAACACCCACCTTCCAACATTTGCTTAACAATTTGCTGGAGGGCTTGTGTCAAAACTGTTCTGTGAAGACTGCTGGAGTGAATGTTTCTGGGCTCCCTCCCCTCCCTCTACCCGCCCCGTGGAAAACTGCACAAGGGAAAAGGAACCTGAAAAAAGTCCCTTCTTCTAGGTGTAGACTTAGTGTTCTTCCATCGCCCTCTATTGGCAAAGGCTAACATCAAGTTGGCGAGCTAAGGAGGTCTACAAGCTCTAATATCACAAAACCAGACAAAAAAAAGTGTATTGGGGGCTGAGAAACAAATTAATAGCTGGTACACTTACCATATATTTTACTGGGTACTGCTGGTATAGGGCAAATTACTTGTATACAATTACATTGACCACCCAATAACACTTTTTTAAAAAAGATTTTTATTTATATATTTGAGAGAGAGAGAGAGAGCACGAGTAGGGAGGAGGGAAAAGCAGACTCCCCGCTGAGCAGGGAGCCCAACGTGGGACTCCATCCAAGGACCTTGGGATCATGACCTGAGCAGAAAGAAAGCAGATGTTCAACTGACTGAGCCACCCAGGCACCCACTTTCTTTTCTTTCTGAAAGCATTTTAGTTTATTTTTCTAACTAGGAACTATAATCTGTAAATAATGAAAAAGTCAAAATTTCCTTTCTGGGAAACTTATACTCATTTCCAGGATTTATACTCATTATTTTTCTTAATCCAGAACTCTCTAAACAATGTTAAAAATTGAGAACAGAAGGCATCACTGTCTTGGTTAATGAAAATACTTTTAATGGTCTACAGTTGCCCATTGTTTTTCTCTGATATATAACTATTGCCTGTATTAAGGAGCATCTATTCCCATTTGCAGCAGAAAGACTACCATTTTGTTCCCCCAATATCAGTTTTCTCCTTCTACAGTAAGAATTTTTCAATGGGCACATGGCGATTCAGAATAAGGAGCATATTTTCCCAGGCTTCTCTGCAGCTAAGTATGGCCACGTAATTGAATTGAAGGCAATGAGATGTGACCAGACATGATGTATGTATCTTACATAGAAAAAGGATGGGTCCTGCTTCCTATTCTTTTTTCACTAGCTGCTAGCAGGAATTTGGACATTGTGGCAGGGACCATGCAGATGAGTAACACCGAGGTATCAAAGCAGTAAGAGAGAAAGTACTGGATTCCTGATGATTGTGAAGCCACCAAACTAGCTCCAGGTTTATATGCAGGCAGTGATGTGAGAAATAGATACCATGTTTAAGCCACTGTTATTTCAGACTTCCATTACAACCAATGTACACACTAGCATTACTGCCTATGAGGTTTTGTTTTGTTTTGTTTTGTTTTGTTTTTCATTAAGAATAGAACATAAGGGCAGCCTGGATGGCTCAGCGGTTTAGCGCTGCCTTCTGCCAGGGCATGATCCTGGAGACCAGGGGTTGAGTCCCATATCCGGCTCCCTGCATGGAGCCTGCTTCTCCCTCTGCCTGTGTCACTGCCTCTCTCTCTCTTTCTCTCTCTGTGTGTGTCTCTCATGAGTAAATAAATAAAATCTTTAAAAAAAAAGAATAGGACATAAAAAAATATTTTTTTATAATTTCTCCCATGGAGAACTTTCATGTCTTCCTGACTAAATTTTGATAGTATTTTTGTTTTTCTAGGAAATCATCCCTTTCATCTACAACTTCAAATTTCTTAATATATAAGTGTACATAGCATTCCCATTTAACTAAAATGTTAAAAATCAGCATATGTGGTTAAATCTTCTTTGTTTGGGATCATAGGATGGTGCTTTAATGGTGGTGGAGCAGTAGGCTAGGAAGAGTCTGGGGGTCTGTTGACTTTGTAGGATAGGCCTGCCATACCAGTCCTGACATAAGGCTGCCTATTTCCAGCCCACCTGCACATATTACCTTGAGAAATGCACTTACACCTTGGTTAAGATCCTATTTTGGATTTCTGTTATTCATAGTTGAATTGAATCCTAAGTGATCCACTGTCTCTCAGGGTTGTTATAAGGATTCAATAAATGAGGGGTGCCTGGGTGGTGGCTCAGTTGATTAAGCATCAGCCTTCAGCTCATCATGATCTCAGAGTCCTGGGATGGAGCTACACATCAAGCTCCCTGCTCAGCGAGGTGTCTGCTTTTCCCTCACCCTCTTCTTCTCCCCCTCACCTGTGCTCTTGTACTCTCTCTCTCAAATAAAATCTTAAAAAAAAAAAAAAAAAGGATTAAATAAATGAGGAAGACATGTAGAGCACTTAGCCCAGAACTCTTAACACATAGGAAGTGCTCAATAAAGAGCTGTTTGTCCCAGGGAGTTACGCATTGCCAGGAACCTGTCACAGGGACATGCCCACAGGAGCATCCTAATGGGCATGAGAGGCTGCAGAATTTAGGCCTTCCAGGCATTTTTCCACTTTCCCGTGAAGATTTGAGCCCAAATTGTTCTGGTCAGTGGCCTATCGGGTTGTGGTAATAATCTTCACGACTAGCCTCAACCTTTGTCAGTTGAGAACAGAAAAACTGGGGTGCTCCAGGAGGTGACAGAGGTGCAGGCCACACATCACAGGCTGGCGGAGGAGCATGAGGATGAGGGAAGTTGGAGCATTCTCATAACCTCCCTTTCTCCATCCTCTGCTGTACACCAAGGAGAAACCCCAGACCATAGCCCCTGGCAAGTGGTCTAGGTCACCTCCCCCCCTTCCCTCCCACCGGAGGTGTCATTTTAGCTCCTGGCACATCAGTCTCTTCCTCGTGGCAGGGTCTTTATTCATTCTGCTCCCCTTGCTTGGAAGGTTGTCCCCAAATCCTTGTAAAATGGCCTCTTGTCATTCTCCAAGTCCCGGCTTAATGCTCCCGCCTTGAGCGGGGTCCTCTGACAGTCCGCTCCTAACAGGCTCCATTGCCTTCCCGCTCCATTCCTTCCGGTACCTGTCACTACTTGAGAGCAGTGTTTGTGCCACTCACGGGCTCGGCGGTCTCCCTCACTAGGCCGGAACCCCTTGCGGTCAGGGATCCCGTCTGGCTCTGGCATCGCGTATTCCTAGACGTTTAGCAAAGAACCTGGAACGCAGGCATTCATTTTGTATTTGAAAAGCGAAGGAGGGATCCCTGTCCCTGGGTGGCGCAGCGGTTTGGCGCCTGCCTTTGGCCCAGGGCGCGATCCTGGAGACCCGGGATCGAATCCCACGTCGGGCTCCCTGCATGGAGCCTGCTTCTCCCTCTGCCTGTCTCTGCCTCTCTCTCTGTGTGACTAACATAAATTAAAAAAAAATAAATAATAAAGAAAAGCGAAGGAGTGAACGCAGCGAAGCCTCCACCTAACGTTTCCCGCCCTTTACCTCCCCCACTCTTTACCTCCCCCCGCTCCCTGCCCTGACCTCGGAAGGTGCCAGGGCGCCGGCGGCAGGTGGTCCCCCGAGCCGCCAGCCGCGAGACACCCGAGCTGGGAGCTGGAAGCCGGAAGCGGCTCCGGCCGGGGCCCCCGCCCGCGCCCTCTCTAGGAACGCGGGAGGTTCGGCATCTCGGTGGTAGGCCCAGGGCCGGCTGTGAGGGAGTCCAGCTCCCGCTGGTGGGTCCCTCCGGCAACTGCTGCTCCGCGGAGCGGGTAAAGGGGAGCGTCGAAGAGGACCAGTTCGGATGTTGCCGGGCAACCGCGCTGCGTGGGAGAGGAGAGAAGCGGACGTAATGGGTCGGTTCCGCTGGAGCCCGCCCCTCGCCCCGCCCAGACACCCGATTGGCTAAGGGCAGCGCTGGTGGGCGGGGCTTCCGGAAACCCACCCTCCGCGCTGCGAGGCCACCCAGCGAGGTTGGCCCTTCGAACCAGCTCTCCCGCCCCAGTCCCGGCGGTGCTACCCGCGGAGTCGCCCCTAGCTGGGGAGACAACCCCGGCCCGGGGAGGTTAGGCTGGGCCGTGCCTTGGGGCCGCTCCGGGAGGGTGGGCACTCCGCAGGGCTAGTCCCACCTCTGCCCTCCCGGGCAGGCGAACGGTGAGCATCCGGGTGGGGCTCCCCGAGGCCCAGAAGCCGGGAGGAAGCAGGCCAGAGAGGCCGAGCCCTTCCCGGGCGTCCCCCGCCCAGCCAGGTCACGAACAGCCGTCAGCCTCGCCAGGCCTTTCCACGACACCTCCACTACCTCTGCAGTCTTGGTTTCTCTCGTCAGACGTTTTCTAAACTGCCAAGTACCACTCCTAAGACGTTCTCGCCCGCTCTGTCCCAGAATGGTGACCTCTGGATGGGCCTCTAGAGACAGGTGGACTGAGACCCACGGGGCCCTCGGAATCATGTTCCTCTGGTGCCATGAACAGTTTTTCCAGGTCTCTGAGTTTCTCAGAGGCCAGAGTGGAGTCTTTAAATGATTCCCCTGGCTCACTCCACAGGTCTCTAAGTGGTTTAAGGCCTGGCACAGTGGCCAGAAAGACCAAGGAAGCAAACACCCAGCAAGTAAGTACTCTGTGCTAAGCTTGCACCAAGTACCAAAGCTCCCAGTACCGTTTTAACAAGTGTCCTTCCCACCTCTCTTTCATCTCAAGCTCCTGAGAGCAGCAGGCTTCCTTTATGTGATCAAGTCCCCCACAGCCCCTTACACTGAGCCAAGCAGAGAAATCCCATTTCTGAGTGATGGGAGCCATGAAGACAAGCTGGAGGAAACAGCTTTCTTTCTCACCTCTTCAAGAAAGAGCCATCTAATTCGCTCAGTCCTGCCAGCAACCCAACCCCAGATCCCACGGAGACCTCCCAGACACAACCAAGTTCTGCCTGGGCTCCCGCTAGTCAGCAGCTTTCTGGCACCTGGCTGATGACCTGCTCCCCGACGCCATCTCCAGCGGAGTCCAGTCCCCCTGAAGGTTGAGTCTACGGCCTGTTGCGCTCTTTTTAGACAGCCCTACCTCATACCAGGAGTTGTCGGAGTGCATGGAATCTGGGGGATTGACACCATGAAATTCCTGGACCTGCACCCACCTTCCAGCTGTCTGGTTGTTGGCTAAGTTATTGGGCCTCTCAGCTGTTTCCTCATCTATAGGACCGGGACGGAGTCCACTGCTCAGCATTGTGGAGATCAGAAGTGACCTATCCACAGCACTTGGCCGCACGCCCGGCAGGGCAGCTGCTCAAATGTCAGCTATTACTATTGTCGATCCCCTCCCTTGTTTGAGCCACCCCGCGGACCCCCTGATCCAGGGAGGCAGGTGGAGTTTCAACGGCCTCCCTCATGCAGATGTCCCCAAGGTCAGTTGGTGTCAGAACTGAAATTTGAGCTACAAATCCTGGATAATAAGCAGGCTGAGCCCATTCCTCCCCAGGGGAAAAAAAAAAGAGAGAATGGAAAATAGCTACAGAGGTCAAAAAGCAAAAGGCTAAGAGTAAAAGATCCAGACACGGGCAGATAGGGCAAATTATAAAGGACATGTACAAAGTGGCCAATGGGGTGAGAAGTAGCAGAGGGAGGTGGCAGCAGCCTCAGAAGGCACCAGAAGGGACGGCGGTCCCTGGTAAGGGAGGAATCCTTACTGGGTTACGGCCGGGCCCCATTGGAAACACATAGAAAATGTCCAGTCACAAAACAGGCTCCCAGTGCCTGTGACAGGAGACAGGGAGGGCTCAGCCCTGCTCCAGCTCCCAAACAGAAGAGCCAACGGAGGGTCCTGGGCTCAGGCAATGCCCGGAGACCGAGACTGATGGCCGCAGCACCGGACCGCCCCTCCGGGGGATCCATGGCCTCAGAAGTGGCTGGTTGGCTTCAGGTTTGGAAACCTCTTTGCCCAGAAGCGTGTGCTTGTGATACAGATGCTCTGGAATGGCCCCAAGTCAGGTCAGGGCTGGGAAGGAGAGTATCAACCCCCAAGCGGTGACTAAGGGATGCCTCAGCCATGCTGACACGGCTTCCCCAGCAGCCCCCCAAGTTGGACTCACCACCAGGACCCCACGAGACAGAGCATGAGCGGTGATGGGAATTCCAAGGCCTTTAATTCGTACCTCGTGAGCCTGCGCCTCACCCTAGCTCCTGTGTCGCCATGCCCCACCCCATGCCAGCACCTCCCACTCCCTTCCCACACCCCCTCTCACGCTGCCCTTGTGCCTCCCCCATGCTGGTCCCCCCTCCCGGCCTCCTAAGTGGGAGCAGGCGGGGGTGCAGCCAGAGCCCCCGCCGCCCCCAGCATCAGCATGGCCAGGGCCTTGGGCCCTGTCGTGTGGATCTTCTCGTGCCGGTGCAGGTTGGAGCGCCGACTGAAGCTCTTGCCACAGAGAGGGCAGGAGTAGGGCCGGACGCCACGATGGGTGCGCTGGTGGGCCGTGAGGTGTGAGCTGTGGCTGAAGCTCTTGCCACAGTCGAGGCAGTGGTAGGGCTTCTCGCCGGTGTGCGTGCGGTTGTGAGCAATGAGGTTGGAGCGCTGGCTGAAGCACTTGCCGCACTCAGGGCACGGGTAGGGCTTGACCCCGGTGTGGGTGCGCTGATGGGTGACCAGGGCCGAGCTCTGTGTGAAGCACTTGCTGCAGATGGGGCACTTGTGGGGCTTGGCGCCCGTGTGGGTGCCCTGGTGGGTGACCAGGTCCGAGCGGCGGGTGAAGCGCTTGGCACAGCGGTCGCACACGTAGGGCTTCTCACCCGTGTGGATGCGCTGGTGCTGGATCAGCGTCGAATGGTGACTGAAGCTCTTCCAGCAGGAGGGGCAGGTATAGGGCTTCTCACCCGTGTGGATGATCTGGTGCTGGATGAGGTGTGAGCTGCGGCCAAAGCGCTTGCCGCAGTCCGTGCAGGCGTACGGCTTCTCGCCCGTGTGCGTGCGCCGGTGGGTGACCAGGTGGGAGTGCCAGCTGAAGCCCTTGCCGCACTGCTCGCACTTGTAAGTCTTCTTGTTGGTGTCACCGTCGGGGGTCAGGCCCTCCTCGCTGCTCTCAGGGGTGCCCGTCCACCCCTCTCGGGGTTTCTCTGGGAGGCGGCCCTCCTGGGCTTTTGTGAGGCTGGTGTCAGGCGGGGCTGGTTTTGCCTGTCTCTCCTCTGGGGGACCTGGCTGCCCATCGTCTTTGGCTGGCCCAGAGCTCTGGCCGCTGCCTACTTGCTGCCCGCACTGCAGGACATCCCCCTGGGCTTTCCCCACCCTGCTTCTGAAAGACTTCACCTCCCCAAAGGCTGCCAGGGACGGGGCCGGCTCCTCCTTCCCCACCTCAATGACTCCTGGAGAGAGAGGGTTTCCAGCAAGAGAGAGACTTTCGTGAGGGACCCAGGGTAATTCTGGAAATGGAGATAAGAGCGAGGATCCCGGAAGTAAAAGCCACTCCCTGCAGAGGACAGGAAGCTGGCAGCCCTGCGCCTGGCAGGGCCACGTGTCTGTGCCCCAGGTGAAACAGCCATGCTGACAAGGGGCACCCCATAGCACCCCCATGCCATGGCACCCACCCACCTGCCACCTCTGCACGTACCTGTCTTCTCTTCCTCCTCATCTCCCATCTGCTGGCACGAGCTCGAGGCCTCACCCTTGCCCTGTCCTTGGGAGGTCCAGAAAGGTCTGCTGAAGGGAAATCCTGGCCAAAAAGAGACAGGAGATGCTGTACAGCAGGAAACGCCCACCACCCCCAGGAAACACCACGTGAAGAGGGAAAAGTGGGGAGACAGCTCTGCAAACATGGGGTAAAACTATATGAGCTACCTCACTTGGGGTCAGGTGTCCACCCCTCTCTAGGAAGCACACTGCAGGCTGACTGCCAGACACAGTCTCCTGAGGGGCTCCATCTCGTTTCCCTGAGCGAGCACCAGGAGTAAAGGGAGAGGGCTGGTGAGGTCAGCTGCCAACAAACCGCCTTCCGTCACACGGGCCCCTGGCAGCAGGCCCAGCAATGTCTCCCAGGCCTGCATCTTCCCAGACCACGAGCAAAAAGGACTCCTGGAGGAGGGACAGTAGGTGGAGGAAGCCCAGTGAAGGGGGTTTGGGGTAAAAGGCTGGGGGTGCAGACCACCCCGAAGTCAAGGACCAATGGCCCACTGGCCAAGTCCCCTGGGGCCATGGCCTGGGGATTCTGGTCTAGTCAGCAAGAGAGCAGCGGGGCCCAGGTTCCATGCCCTGATCCACGCCCTATGGGAGGGAAAGAATACACTGGACCCAGCAGTGAGTTTAGGGCATTTGTGAGGCTTGCTGTCGGGCTGCAAATGGGTGCTAAGTTCCCTCTAATTTCCCAGGACTTGCCTAGACCTGCCGGCCTGGGCCCTGGGGAGTGCTAACGATGGGTGATGAGCAAATAATTAAAGGAGTGAGCTGCCCTGACTCTGAGGCCCACCCCCGAAGTCAAGGGTGGAGTGACCAGCCCCCGGCTCCCCTGGGCTAGCAAGTATGCCCCTGGTGTGTACGGACGGACAGACAGACAGGACGTGTAAATGAATGGCAATGAAGGAATGAGCACCAGCAGTTGTCCATAAGACCTCCTAAATTCTGCCAACAAAACCAGAGTCTGAAACTGAGGAGTCAAGGTGCTGGGACTTTACTTACCACGAGAAACAAGGCCCCTCGGGGTGGATGTGACAGCTCAGGATCCGGGGGCCTGGGGACACTAGCTGGCACCAGTACCCCCCAGCCCCAGCAGGCAGCCCCTGCTCTCTGGACAGACGCCTCTCAGGTGGGGCTCTGAGGAGCAGGACGGTGGGACCGAGGAGCAGGACCTCTAGGTCAGCACTGCCGGACGCAGCGGCCACTAGCCACATGGGGCTATTGCAATTCAAACTTGAGCCGATTAGAACAAAATAAAATATAAACTTGGTAGCTCCAGCCACATTTCTAGTGCTGAGCAGCCACCCCTGGCTGGTGGTTCCCATATCAGCACAGAACAGAGTGGCCCAGATGAACAATGAGAAGGAGCTTAAGCCCCGGAAGGTGAGGAGGAGATGACGGAGACACGGCCTCCCTCTGGCTTCAGGCCTTAGGAGGTGGCCACCGCCAGCACCTCTCGGGCCCTTACCCAAGGCCAGCCCATTCCTCTTCTGCAGGACGTCCCTGTAGAAGCTCTGCTGCGTGTGGTCCAGCCGCCCCCACTCCTCTCGGGAGAGGTACAGAGCCACATCCTCAAAGGTCACCGGCATCTGAAACCACACAAAATGCCCACTCTCCAGGACATGTCGGGACACCCTGTCGGGGCGCAATGGCTCCAGGATGAGGGGAGCCCCCTGGCCCCCAACCCGCTGCGGACCAAGAGTGAGGTCTGTCGTCACGTCCGAGGGTGAAGCAGGACAGCCGCCCAGGCAGCTGTGTACCACAGAAGACAAGAGACAAAGCCAAGGGTCCTTTCTGGGCACCGCAGGCAAAGCTCAGGCTCTCTGAGCACGTTCCCCTCTGGCCCCTCCCTCAGGCCCAGGGCTCAGACCCAGACGAGGATCCACAGGGTGATCCACAGCCAGAGATGCTGTTCCCCCACACCCCTCTGCTCCTGCTCCAGCCTCACACCAGAGCAGGGACACTCACCTGGGACCAGGCGCTGAGGAGTGCTGCAGCCATCTGCCGGTCCCTGGTCCTCTCCTCCCGAGAAAGCACAGGGATCTGGGGGGAGGGGAGGGCTGAGAGAGGAGAGAGGTCCTCAGGGAGGCCACCTCATCCTGCTGGGCCCCGCTGCTCCCCTGAGGGGACTCAGGCCTGGCTCACCAGGGACACCACAGCTGCTTCAAACTCCACCCCCGACCTGACCCAAGAAAAGGGTCAGCAGGCTCTGAGGCTGTGCGGGAGCGGCCTCTGAGGAGCAGGTGGGTGGACATCCAGGCATTTCCATGGCCAGAGAGCTCGTGCCCTCTCCACCTATGCTGCGAGCCTCTGCCTTTCCAAACCACAGCTGACACCCGAGAAAGTGCCTCTCGAAACATCCCTCTCCATCCCTCTCCTCACCTCCACTAGGCAGGAAAAGAGTTTTCTCCTTAGAGCCCTGGCTTAGGGACACCCAGCTTGGCACTCCTGGTACCCCGTCCCCCTGCAATGCACCCTCAGGGTGGGGCTCTTCTGGCTCCATCTTGATATGGGGTGAGTCCCAAGCAGCTCCCAAAGGCACCGTCTCCTCTGACTCAGAGAGCATTTCTTGACAAGGATGCCCATGACCTGGAACCTAGGAATGACAGCCCCCATCAGCACCTGGGCAGAGAATAGGAGACACAGCCTAGCTCCCCACCTGAGGTCCTGGGGCCAACACCCAGGGTGGCCACACACACCCAAATACAAGGCACAGCTTGAAGGACTGGCCTTGCTTCCTTCTGCTGGTCCTGGGGACCCACACATCTCTAGTTCACCTCCACAAGCTGGGGCAGCAGGGGAAGGCAAGAAGGCTCAAGGCCAGGCCAGGTGCCCACGATGCAGATGCTTTCTCAATTCCAGCCTCGTGCCTCCCACAGAAGTGTGGACTGTTATACTTTTACATTAAGGAAACCGGGTGCCTGAGTGGCTCGGTCGGGTTAGGTGTCTGCCTTCAGCTCAGGTCGTGATCCCCAGGGTCCCAGGATCAAGTCCTACATGGGAGTCCCTGCTCAACAAGGGATCTGCTTATCCCTCTCCCTCTGCTCCCCCACCCACCTACCCTGCTCATGCTCTCCCAAATCCATAAAAAAATAATTTTTTTAATTAAAAAAAAAAAACCATTGAGGAAACCAAGTGCCGTGTATTGAATGGAGTCCCCCCAAATTTCATGTCTGCTCAAAACCTCAGAATGTTACCTTATTTGGAAAGGTCTTTGCTGATGTAATTAGTTAATGATCTAGAAATGAAATCATCCTGCATTTAGACCAGACCCTAAACCCAATGACTAGTGTCCTTATAAGAGGAAAAGACACAGAAACACAGAAAAAGCCACGTGAAGATGGCAGCAGAGCTGGGGTGAAGCCAAGGGACACCTGGAGCCACCAGATGCTGAGAGGCAGAAGGGTCCTCCCCTAGAGTTTGGGAGGAGGCCCTGCCAACACCTTGATTTGGGATTTCTGGCCTCCAGAACTGAGGGAATAAATTCTGGTTGTTACACAGACACAGGAAACTGACACACTCAGGCTCAGAGATGAGACAACAGCCGAAGATCACAGGGCCCGCGAGTGCTCAGCAGGGACTGGAACTCAAGGTGACTCACAAGTCAACTCCAGGGCCACCATTTCTTGAAGATGACAGGGCGGTAGCATGTGGCCTTGGGCCATTTCCAGGCTGACTCAATTTGGTCTCAGAAGTGGGAGTTTTGGGGTTTGTAGAAAAAAGAAAAAAGCCCAAGGGTACCACTAACCGTGCCCGGACCTGCGCCCACCTTGGTCTGACGGAAGGAAAACCTCCTGGCTCTTGCCTGGCACGACCCAGCACAAGGGCACTTCCAGGGTCCTCCCCCCTGGTCCTTGCATCCTCACAGCAGCCTCAGCTCCGGGTCCCCGGGACAGACTCAGGCAACCAGGACTCAAATCCAGGCCAGCCCCTCACCCACTGCTGAACCTAGAGTGGGCACTGCCTTCCCACAAACCTCTTCAGTTTGAGGAAAGTCACTTCCTTTGCACAGGGAGGCCCCTGGGGACGCCTCACTGCCATCCACAGCACAGGGACTGGTCAGGCGTCTCTGTCCAGCCCCCCGAGCTCCGCCTACAGAAGGTCTCCAAGGGAAGGACCCTAGACCAGGAGCTGGAGTGCCTGGAAGCCCCCTGGGCCAGATAGCCTCCGAGACCCAGCTGCTCTGCCTCACGCACAGATAAGCTGTGACAAAGAGCTGCACACTGGAACATTCTGGATAAACAAAGTGGTGCCAGTAATCATTACCATGCTACCGTGTAAGTTGACAGAACCAAACAGCAGCAAAGAATGTCAGGGACTCTGAAGCCGTCAGTCTACAAAGGCATCACGGAAGGGAAAGGAAACAGCGTGGACACCCCTTTGTGCCTCTCTGGTACGGATACTGGACAACTAAGACACACGGTCCCTGACTTACAACGGCCCAACTTAACCGGCTTTCAACTTCAAGATGGCACGGAAGTGACACGCACTCATTAGAAACCGTACTTCGAACTTTGCAACAGTCTCCTCTGCCTGGCTGGCGGTGAGTGGCTCGGTTGTCCCTGGGGCTGCCGGGCGGCAGGTGCCACGGCTCTGTCAGCCCCGTGGTCATGAGCGTCAGCGACCGGCAGACTGACCAGGGCTGTCTCTCCTGCCATTCTGTTTTTCTCTCTCAGTATGGCGTCCAGTACATTCCCATGAGATGCTCAGTGCTCTTTTATAGAATAGATTTTGTGTGAGGTGATTTTGCCCAGCTGCAGGCTGCTGTAAGTGTCCTGAGCACGTCTGAGTAGGTGAGATGAAGCTGTGATGCTCAGTAGGTTAGCATGTTAGATGCATTCTTGACTTCTGGTTGTAAGTCGGGGAAGACCTGCACTTGATGTGTGTTTGAACTTACAGCCCCTGGAAATACTAGTTGAGGTGCCATAGGTTTCTCTAACCTAGGTTCTAGGGGCTGTGCATGTTATTCTATGTGTTACAATAATTACCTTCTCGGAGCCTCCCAACCTCCTGGATGAGACAGGTGAGAGCAGCAGATGTATGATAGACATTTTATACATGACACACCTGGTTCCCAGAGGTCAGGGGACTTGCCCAAGGTCACACACCTGGCTGCAGCTGATTCATATTCCTTTCATTCCAAGCCCAGTGGCCCTGGTCCCCGCGCAGTTTGTAATCACACCCGTGGGCAACAGGTATGGGAAGGCCTAGGTGCTGAGACCCAGAGAGAGGGGAGGGGGTGGTCCTAGGCAGAAGGGAGGGTAGATGGGGGCTTCCCCGTGTGCTCTGGGCACTGTGCAGAGAGCACCCTCACCAGGAGGACCCCCACGTACCTCCTTGCTATTTCTGGTAGCCTTTGGCTCACCAGGCAAAGCAAAGCAGTTTGATAGCTGTCAATTCCGGGGTGGAAGGCATTTCCTGTCATACCACCGGCTCTTCAACACCTCCCACAAGCCCATCCACCAGCCCTGCACCCAGGCGAGCCTAACTCTCCCATTGGCCTAGAAACCTTGTCTTGAAAATCTGCTCCTGCTCCAATTCCTTCCCGGGCATGCATCCCTCACCCAGCGCCCCGTCCATACCTCTCGGGCTCTCTCCTTGTCCTGGGTGGCCCGGGTGCCTCTGCCGTCTGCAGACATTTCTATCTCAGAGGTAGAAAACACGGCTGGGTCGTTTCTCCCTCTTGTTGGCCAAGCCGTCTCCAGCTTCTGGCCAGAAGCCTGGAAAAAGAGGAAGAAATCAGCCAGCCTCTCTTGGGCACCTCGGAAGCACCGTGAAGATCCCTACGCAGGATCAGACAGACCCATCCTTGGTCCCGATTAGAAATAAAGTCTCCCCGATGCCTTCCAGTGACCTCGCTCACTCTCTCTGAGGTTTTTTGGTTCCTCACTGGACAGAATGCTATCTTGCTTTGTCCCCTTTATCATTTAAGTCAGAACTCTGCTTCTCAGAGCAGCCCCGTTAGGGAGAGCCAGGGCTGGACCTGAAAGGTCTGCAGAGATCCCACAAAACGGGTGCTGCGTGTGTCCGCAGCCGTCACAGGCGGCTCAGCTGGAGAATCGAGGCCCCACTGTCTCCCAGGCCCAGGACACACGCACCCTGCGCTCCGCCTGGCCCGGCCCCACCTGGGCTCCAGAAACAGAGCAGCCCGCGGCGGCAACCTCCCGCCAGGTCCGCCGCTCACGTCCGCTCACGGGCCTGGCCGTGCCCTCCCCTTCCTGAACCTGGGTCCAGACCCCCTCCCTCCCCACCAGCCTGAAGCCTTCCACCTCTGACCCCGGCCCCTCCTGCCAGCCGGCCACGCGCGTGGATCTCGGGATCCACACGCCCCCCGCCCCGTGGCCCTCTCACCGAGGTGGAGGCGGAGGGGGCAGCTTGGTCGGCGGGGGCCCCCGCCCCCAGGAAGGGAGACTCCACAGCCTGCACCGGGCCGGGGAGCCAGGTGGAGACTGGGATTAGGGACAACAGGAAGTCCCTCCCAGATCCCGTTCCCCACGCAGCTGCAGCCCTACAGGGTTCCCGGCTTCAAGGGTTCCGGGCCTGGAGGCCCCGGCCCGGCTGCACCTGCCTCGGCCACGGGGCGAGCCCGAGGTCCGCACCGCCAGCTCACGGTCGCTCTACCTGGCGTTCATTTGTGGCACCAACAAAACGGGAAAATAAATTCTGTGGAAGGATTCTGACATTTGACGTTCCAAAGAGGGCATCGAAGCCGTCCTCACAGGAGGAAGGGCACCGCCGGCGGAGGGGGCACGATGCTCCTGGACACACAGGGCTTCTGGTGTCTCCGTGGAGACGTTCCTGGATTTCACTTAAGGCCACCAGGCCGATGAGCCGGTCCTCTGGGCTCTCCCCAATACTGGCATGGAGTTCTCCTACCCCCAGCCCCAGGCCCCACACCTTGAAAAGACACAGCACCACACGGATTCTTCTAGACCTCCTCCCCCCAGTTGGTTAAGCATCTGCCTTTGGCTCAGATCATGATCTCAGCGTCCTGGTATTGAGCTCCCTGTCGAGATGGGAGCCTGCTTCTCCCTCTCCCTCTGCCATCCTCCACCCCCACTTGTGTTCTCTGGCTCTTTCTGTCAAACAAATAAGTAAAATATTTAAGATTTTATTTATTTATTCATGAGAGACACACAGAGAGAGAGGCAGAGACACAGGCAGAGGGAGAAGCAGGCTCCATGCAGGGAGCCCCTTATGCGGGACTCGATCCCAGGACTCCATGATGACGCCCTGGGCCAAAGGCAGGCTCTAAACCACTGAGCCACTCGGGGATCCCTAAATAAAATATTTTTAAAAATTAGTAAAGTTCTCATAAAATTGATTTTCTTGAAAAATCAGAACACCGGGCAACCCTGGACTCATATTCCCCACATGCGGGATCTGCTCTCACGTTGCTGCATTTGGTCCCCACTTTACCCCTGAAGCATTTTGAATTTGTGACTCTGCTTTTGGAGTTAAACATCTTTTAGGATTCTGATCTATTCTACTGTCAGTTTGAGGAACAAAACATATGAGCCTGGGGGAAGACCTGGGTGGCTCAGTGGTTGAGCTCAGGTCATGAGCCCAGGGTCCTGGGATCAAGTGCCATATCGGGCTCCCCACAGAGAGCCTGCTTCTCCCTCTGCCTGTGTCTCTGCCTCTCTATATGTCTCTCCTGACTAAATAAATACTTTTTAAAAATGAGAGCCTTGGAGTTTGTCTCTGGTCAGTATTTCCAGGCGTTTTAATCCTCAAGGTGAGAGGTATGTCCAAAGTTGTAGCAAAAGTCAATACTATTGTCAAGCCAGAGAGCTACAAACTGAGAAGTCCCAGGGGGCTGTGGAAAAAGATCAACTACTCAGTCTGCGAATGGTTCTCCATCAACAAGGAGCATGATCAACGTCCAGAGTAAAGGAATTCATTCCTGACATAGGCCATTTCAGCCACAGCAGTTGCAGGAGGATCTCAGTCTCAAAAAAGTGTGTGTGTCCTGATTCTTGGGCAAATGTTTCTCTACCACACAAAAGGGGCTACTTTCAGGGACACTGGGGAAGCCCAGCAATTTAGATCCCACCACGGGGTCACCTAAACTAGACCAAATGGAGTCTCAACATTGATTTAACTACTCAGAAAATATTGAGCACTTACTATGTGACAGACTTTAGCCTCTTCTTGGAGATGAGCGGAAATACTTCCAGGGCTGGCTCTAGGACCAAGCAGGTCTAGGAGGAAGAGTCTTCACATTTACTGTGCGGGAAATGCAGTCCCTAAAAGATTTCAGAAAGGTCCCTGGGAAAGCATAGATCAAAAACGCCTCCAGCAAGCAGGCAGCACCATAGATGACCAGTGGCTTGGGTGCCAGATGGTATTAGTGGAGGAGCTTCAGGGACTTCCAGAAATCATATTTTGTTCAAAGGGGGCAGTTGGGGGTTCAGTATTGTCAATTCTTGAAGATTTTTCAAAAGAAACCAGAAGAAAAAGAAGTAGAAGGAGGAGAAGAATTAGGTTTATATGTGAAATATCCTGACTTTTAAATGTTGATGATTCAAATACAAAATTTAAGAACCCCATAGAACTGCAGCAGAAAACACTTGCTGTTTAGCTCATAGGGCACCAGTTTAGGGATGTACTCACCTCAGGAGACTGTCACAAGGAAAACTACCATGTATGGTAGTGCCTGTCTGAGCTTTATTTTTTTTTTTTTAGATTTTATTTATTTATTCATGAGAGACACACACAGAGAGAGAAGCAGAGACACAGCCAGAGGGAGCCTGATGCAGGACTCCATCCAGAGACTCCAGGATCGCTCTGTGGGTGCAAGGCAGGCACTAAACCGCTAAACCCAGGGATCCCCCTGAGCTTTAGACAGAGCAAACACTCAAGGAATGCCAACTCCCACATCTGGTGGCTTCGCTGAGTTTAAGAAGAGATTACCTTTGGGCAGCCCCGATGGCACAGCGGTTTAGTGCTGCCTGCAGCCCGGGGTGTGATCCTGGAGACCCGGAATCAAGTCCCATGTCGGGCTTCTTGCATGGAGCCTGCTTCTCCCTCTGCCTGTGTCTCTGCCTCTCTCTGTCTCTCTCTCTCTCTCTGTCTCTCGTGAATAAATAAATAAATAAATAAATAAATCTATCTTAAAAAAAAAGAATAAATAAATATCTTTAAAAAAGAATAAATAGGGATCCCTGGGTGGCGCAGCGGTTTGGCGCCTGCCTTTGGCCCAGGGCGCGATCCTGGAGACCCGGGATCGAATCCCACATCGGGCTCCCGGTGCATGGAGCCTGCCTCTCCCTCTGACTGTGTCTCTGCCTCTCTCTCTCTCTCTCTCTGTGACTATCATAAATAAATAAAAATTAAAAAAAAAAGAATAAATAAATAATCTTAAAAAAGAAGGATAAATAAATAATCTTTAAAAGAAGAAGAAGAAGAGGTTACATTCTGTAAATAAATCATGATCTGGGATCCCTGGCTGGCTCAGCAGTTTAGCACCTGCCTTTGGCCCAGGGCGAGATCCCGGATCCGGCATGGAGCCTGCTTCTCCCTCTGCCTCTCTCTGTGTGTCATGAAGAATAAATAAAATCTTTAAAAAAAAAAAAAATCGTGATCTACTTTCAGACATTGACTTGAGACATTGACTTGAGAACTAAGACATTGACTTGAGAACTAACTTAGGTCTTACAAAACCACTCGGAATAAGAAAAACTAGAGGGACGCCTGGGTGGCTCAGTGGTTGAGCGTCTGCCTTCAGCTCAGGGCGTGATCCTAGAGTGGGGATCGAGTCTCATATCCGGCTCCCCGCATGCAGCCTGCTTGTCCTGTCCGCCTCTCTGCATCTCTCATGAATAAATACATACAATCTTAAAAAAAAAAAAAAGAAAAGAAAAACTAGACAAAGAAAATCATCTGAAGAAGGAAAAAATGTTTAAAAAAGAAGAAAAAAAAAAAAAAAAGCTTGCACTAATTAAGGCTGTTCAGCCAGGCTGGAGACGGTAAAGCAGAGCTAGCCTTAGGAAGAGAAGAGGGGTAGGTAGATAAAGGAATGCGAGAGAGGCCAAGAAAAACAGGAATAATCGAATAAACAGCAGAGCAGATGTAGAGCAGACTACGGAAAAAAAGGGAATTCCGGTGGAGCCCCAGGAATACAAATTTTTTAAAGAAAATAACAAGAACTCCCAGGGCCGCTGAGCGGCGAACCCGAGCCCTCCCGCCCTGAAGTCAGGCGGCCGCACAAGCCAGCGTTCGCTGCCGCCGGACGCCCCTGAGCCCCGCGCCGGGGAGTCGGCGCCTTCCAGCCCCCCGCCCGCCGGACACCGACGCGGAACGCGTCGCCCAGGCAACGCCACCGCCCCGCCCACGGGAGACGCCGGTGATTGGCTGGCGCCCGACGGCCCCGCCCACCCGGCGATCCAGGGCTCCTCCCGGAGGCCCTTACCTGCGCGCTCCCGCCCGCGCCCTCGAGGGACCGCCCCGCCGAGGAGGGGGTCGCCCTGCTGCCGCCTGCCCCCGGCCGGTGTGCCCACGTTTCCCGTCCGGCTGCCCCATCTCAACTTCCGGTTTCCCGGTTCTCTCGCGGCGCCCGCCCGTGGGCATCGTGCGCGAGGACGGCCGGGGCGAGGAGACCGCGGCGCGGATAGCCACGAGCCCCCCAGTCGGCGAACCCCGCGGGGAAACTGAGGCTGGCTGCGCCAGGGCCCTTTGCCGGAGAGCGCGCGGGGCTGGGCCTCCTTCCCTGACACTCACCTGTTCTGAAAATTTTTTTTCTTTTGAAAAAATTTTTTAATATTTTATTTAATTTGCCAATATGGAATATAACACCCAGTGCTCATCTCATCATATACCTGTTCTGAATTTTGTCTCAAAAACCAAAGTATAAAAAAATCCACAACGAAAGGATAGCTGCTGACCTGCCCCCTCTGTGACACATACCTTGTTCAATATAAAAACATACGGAGAATTAAAAAAACATGCTGCGTCAAAAACCAAGTAACCAGACGTTCCTGGAAGCAGTGAAAGCAGACTTTATTCCCTAACAGCTGACAGCAGGGGACAGAGCTGAGCTCGGGTTTGTGCAGAGCTGACTGGGGTTTTACAGGGAGGAGGAGGGAGGGGGAGAGCAGGGCCCACTAGAGTCAGAATCGTGAGGATCACAAAGAGCTGGTCAGCGTGAGTGGGACTGGGCCAGGTGTGTCCACCTGCAGGTATGGAAGTCAGGAGAAGGGAGACAGAGGCTGGGTCCTTCCTGATGGGAACATTCCAAAGGAATGGCTCCCAGGCCTCCCACAGATGCTTCTGGGCTGTAAGACACATGCTTACAATAATAAACCCTTTTCTGTAAATGCTCTAAGAAAGGGAGGTCAGGTGTTGGCTGGAAGAGACCCTAAATTCTCCTGCAGCATTGAGCTTCCCTGATGGGGCAGGCATTTCAGTGGGGGCTGGGGTCCTCCTAGCCTCCTGCTGCTGGAGGCCTTTCTAGAGTCTGGTCCAGTCTCTTAGTGCTGGTTTGGACAGAGCAGTTATGTGCTGAGAGTTCTGTAAAACTCAAGCGATGCCTTGTTGTTTTTAAGCTGTGGTGTATTGCCTTGTGGAGCTCACCGGGTAGCCTGCCCATCACAGTCAGCAGAAATGGCCTTTTCCTGCCCTGGGCAAGCTCCAGACAAGGGCATGAGGCTTCTTCCTAGGCAGCAACACCAAGCACTTCCTTCCGGCTCTGTCAGGGCTAGCAACCTCAGCCCTGGCCAGGCAAGCTGTGGACTCCAAGGCCAGAGATCCCCCCAAATCTAGAAGAATTGACTGCTGGGCTCCACAAGCCCCTACATCCCAACTTCCAGAACACTGTTTCTGCCTGGAACCATAAGTCAGCTCCCAGCACAGGAAGGGAGGGGTCACTCTAGCGAAACCAGGCTCCAGAGCTCAAGACTCACTCCGGCTTTTGGTGTGGAAATTAGAGTAAATCAAGTTAATTTTCTTTAGAGATTGGTGCATTTTTAGGAAACCAGGACAGTGTCCTCATCCCAAAATGCCCTTTGTTGCCGCTGCCACCTCCTACTGTCTCATACCTAAAGTGTCCCCCAGTCTTGGGTAAAGTTGCAGGTTACATTCCCTCACTGATGCAAGCCTAAGACACTGTGGCAGGTGGCCGGTGGTAACACAGGCACTCAGAAGGCATTCTGCTTGGTTCAGCCGGAGGACCCTTACCGGAGGCCCTCACAGGAGCAAACGGCGATGGCACCCAGCACCCACACTTGAGGGCCTTTTCGGCTGATGCTTACAGCCCTCGTCCTGCGGCAGTCTCCTTCCCCCACCCACCAGCCTCAGACTCCCTCCTCTACTTGTCATGTGGTGTCGCACAGAATCTTTTATATTCTTTTTACTTCACTGAATGTGAAAAAAAAAATAGAGTTTCCATTTGTTTTTACTTTATCTCATCCTTTGAAAAGTTCAATTTTGGGGATGCCTGGGTGGCTCAGTGGTTGAGCATCCACCTTTGGCTCAGGCCATGATCCCAGTGTCCTGGGAGCAAGTCCCACATCAGGCTCCCTGTGAGGAGCCTGCTTCTCCCTCTGCCTATTTCTCTACCTCTCTCTGTGTCTCTCATGAATAAATAAATAAAATCTTAAAAAAAAAAAAAAGGAAAAGTTCAATTTTTGTGAAAAAAAATTTTTTGAGTTGTCTCCACACTGGGCGTGGAGCCCAACGCAGAGCTTGAACTTATATCCCTGAGATCAAGAGTCAGCTGCTTAACTGATAACGCCCCTTTGTGAATATTTTTATAGTGTGTATGTGTGTGTGTGTGTGTGTGGTGGTAGTGGTGGGAATCACTAATATTAAGAATCAGGCCCTTGGAGAAATGGCTGCTCCTAGGACCAGGGCAAGACATACACCAAACGAATCTGTAGATGGTGGGAGGGGAAACAGCACAAGCTCTCTAGACAAGCGTGGGGCCATATATTCTGAAGCTGCACACCCACAGTACATCCTGTGACATAGTGATTCACTCCTGGTTAGAAACCCCGTGGTAACTCACATGCATGCTCACCAGACGTACAAGAACTGCTAGATGTAGCCCCAAACGGAAAACCACCCACTGTCTAGGTAGGTGGGGTGAACAAATATGCAACAGGCAATACCATTCAGGAAACAAGCAGCACGTGGATTGAGTCTCCCACTGTGGAGTAAGTGAGATGAAGAATTCCTTGGGGAGCCTGACTGGCTCAGGGGGTACAGTGTGTGACTCTTGATCTTGGGGTTGTGTGTTTGAGCCTCACCTTGGGTTTAGAGATTATGTAAAAATAAAATCTTAGGGGTGCCTGGATGGCTCAGTCGCTTAAGCGTCTGCCTTCAGCTCAGGTCATGATCGAGGGGTCCAGGATCCAGGCTCACATCGGGCTTTCTTAGTGGAGAGTCTGCTTCTCCCTCTCCATCTGCTCCTTCCCTGCAGCTCATGCGCTCTCTCACTCTCTCAAATAAGTTAAAAAATCTTAAAATAAAAATAAATAAGATCTTTAAAAAAATCCTGTTGCGGGCACTTGGGTAGCTCAGGTCATGATCCCAGAGTCGTGGGCTCGAACCCCGTGTCGGGCTCAGGGGAGCGTCAGCTTCTCCCTCTCCCTCTGCCTGCTGCTCTGCCTGCTTGTGCTCTGTCAAGTAAATAAATAAAATCTTTTAAAAAATCCTACTGTGTGACTTTGTTTACATGAAGTTCAAAACTAGACCAAAAAGTATTTGCTATATGGTTGGAAGTCAAGTCGGTAATTACGGGGGAGGGAAGTGGCCAGAAGGGGGCACCCGAGTAGGCCCGGAAGGCAAGCGCTTTCTTTGCTTGGTGGAAAATCATCACTCCTCATTTTTGGTTTGTGTACATTTCTGTATGTTACACCTAAAACTTTTCTTTTTAAAAAAGTAAATGAAGAGAAACCAGTCAGACGATTGCTATGGTCGAGGAGGGTGACAATGGTGGCCTGGACTTGGATGACAAGCAGTGGAAGTAGAGAAACAGGCAGATTTGAAAAATATTGAGGTAAACCCTACAGAACTTGGAGACTGATGAGATGTGAGAATGAGGTAAAGCGAGGTGATTCAGGATTAATTCCAATTTCTGGCTTGAGTGACTGAATAGATTGTCCCATGTTTACCAAATTACCAGAGACACAGAGATGTCATGTGGAAGGTTCATTGGACCTACATTTAATGAGGATTTGCTACGTGCAGGGCACTGGGGACAAAGCGGTAAAGGGCAACAGAAACGGTGCCATGGAGTTTGCATTTATGTGGGTGCATTTGTTTGGTCTTGAACATGAACACTTCAGGGCAATTAGGAGACATCCAGGTAGCAACATCAAATGGACAGAATTGAGACACAAAATATAAATTATGGGGATATTGGCACTGAGAATGCTTATGGAGGCCACAGCTGCTTTGAAACCAGCAAGGGAGGTGTATTAATTATTTATTACTGGGGATCCCCAGGTGGCTCAGCGGTTTAACGCCTGCCTTCAGCCCAGGGTGTGATCCTGGAGTCCCAGGATCGAGTCCCACATCAGACTCCCTGCATGGAGCCTGCTTCTCCCTCTGCGTATGTCTCTGCGCCCCCCCCGCCCTCTCATGAATAAATAAATAAAATCTTTAAAAAAAATATTTATTACTGTGTAACAAATGATCCCCAAACATTGCCACTTAACATAAATACTTATGGGGACGCCTGGGTGGCTCAGCGGTTGAGCATCTGCCTTTGGCTCAGGCCTGATCCTGGAGTTCTGGGATCGAGTCCCACATCGGGCTCCCTGCAGGGAGCCTGCTTCTCCCTCTGCCTGTGTCTTTGCCTCTCTCTCTGTGTCTCTCATGAATACATAAATAAAATCTTAGAAAAAAAACCATAAATACTTATGATCTCATGGTTTCTGTACCCGATGGGGCTTAGCTGGATGTCCCTAGGTCCAGCCTCTAGGTCAAGGTCAATAGCTGTGGTCAAGTCCTCTGCTTGACTCTGGGAGAAGGCCCAAGTCGACTGACCTTGGTGCCTCCCCATGAGGGCCTCTCCTGACCTGGCTGCCCCAGAGTGAACAGCAAGAGATGAAGAGAGAGCGAATGAGGAAGCCACAGTCTGTTTTCAACCCCATCTCGGAAGTGACGGCCTCTTGCTCGTACTCGATTCTGTTTATTAGAAGTGAATCAAGGGATCCCTGGGTAGCGCAGCGGTTTGGCACCTGCCTTTGGCCCAGGGCGCGATCCTGGAGACCCGGGATCGATTCCCACGTCAGCTCCCGGTGCATGGAGCCTGCTTCTCCCTCTGCCTGTGTCTCTGCCTCTCTCTCTCTCTCTCTCTCTGAGACTATCATAAATAAATTAAAAAAAAAAAAAAAAAAGAAGTGAATCACTAAATCCAGGCTCCACAGAAAGAGAGTGGACGACACAAGCATGTGATGGAGGAGACGTGAGGGCTGCTGAAGGCCTGGAGGCTGGAAGCTTGCAGAGCACCAGTGTTCACTGCTCAGGCAAAGGTGAAGCTGGTGAGGAAGGCTAAGCAGGGATGACAGGAGAAAAGGAGAAAGAGAAGATAAGTAATAAAAAAGGAGGACAGGCGATCAAACACCCTGAGAGGTCCACTGGGAACCAGTGACCCAAGGAGACACGCTCTGTGGCTGACAGTCCCACACGGGGGACAGACGAAAGCCAACCAAACAAAAAAGCAGCAAGTGAATTAGAGATTATGGCAAGTGCTAGAGGGGAACAAGCGTGCACCCAGATGGGATGCTGTCACAAGGAGGGGAAGAAGCAGCTGCCACAAAGAGACTGGCATTAAGAATGAAGTGGGGGTGGGGGGAGTCCCCGGGTGGCTCAGTGGGTGAACTGTCTGCCTTTGGCTCAGGTCTTGGTCCCTGGGTCCTGGGTTCAAGCCCTGCTCTGGGTTCCCTGCTTGTTGGAGAGTCTGCTTCTCCCTCTCCCTCTGCCCTCCTTCTGCTTGTGCTCTTTCTCTGTGTCTCAAATAAATAAATAATTTAATTAAAAGAAAAAAAAATAGAGGGCAGCCTGGGTGGTTCAGCGGTTTAGCGCGGCCTTCAGCCCAGGGCGTGATCCTGGAGACCGGGGATCCAGTCCCACATCGGGCCCCCTGCATGGAGCCTGCTCCTCCCTCTGCCTGTATCTCTGCCTCTCTCTCTGTGTGTGTCTCTCATGCATAAATGAATAAAATCTCAAAAAAAAAAAAAAAGAAAGAAAAAGAAAGGCAAAGGAAGAGGGCAGATGTGATTGTGGATGGGCGCAGGGGTGAGCTGTCTGGGTACAGGGCTACCGCACATGGGGGAGCCGTGAGCAGCAGAAAAAGGATTCCACTAAATGATGTTGAAGTCACGTGGATGGGGCCAAGTGGCAAAGCCGCTGCTGCCACTGCTCAGGCCTCTGGAGCCAGCGAGACAGACCAGAGGAGAGGCATGGGGGGTGCAACTTTACAGACGCCAAAGAAATAATGGGGCTTGACACAAGGCTCACCTCGTGTCCCCCTCTCAACATCCCTATCACCTCCGTCCCAGGGCTGGTCCTCAGTGAGGGCTGTGCCCTCGACACCCTGCAATCCTTCACTGCAAGCACCAGAGGAAAATGCTGTGGTTACAGCTCCAGGTGAGGATGTTACTTAACACGCGGTTCAGAGACAGGCATTTAAGCCGCTGGAATAACCAGAGGCTATTTAACAACAGATAATAGAGATCTGTATAGTAATCTTTCCCCGAGCTGGAGGAGGATTTGTCCCTTTGCCCTCAATTATCCTAAATGGGGGAATTCTACGGAAACAGAAAATACAGGAAAATTTGTCTTTCGTTTGCAATCTCTGAAAAGATGAAAGAGATGAGAGGAAGATTCCCGTCAGAGAGGAAGATTCCCATCAGGTGCTCTAACTGGCTGACACTAGACATCTTCACATTTGATAAGTAAAGTTGTTATACGCTTGAAACCAACATAACACGGAGTGTTAGCCATGCCGGAATTAAAATTAAAAACTTAATTAAAAAAAGAATTACTAAAATAAAAATAAGAATTACTATATCAAAACCAAAAATAATGTTTTTTTTTTTTTGCTTTTGTTTTAGACACCAGCTACTTCAAAAAAAAAAAAGAATTCTAAGGTAGGTAACAATTAGAATAGTTTGTGTGCATTTTCAAAATAATTTTAGGAGATATTGAAATATATATACCCCAAACAGATAGATTTTTTATTACAAGTCTCTCCTTTGGAGGTTTATCTTCTTGTTAGGTGGAAATAAGTAACAATCCAACTTCACAAGAATTTTCATCTGTTAGTGGGTAACGCTGGGAGAGCGGAGGCAGGAATGGAAGGACTTCAATGTTCATTAAGCCCTTTTCTCAGCAAAGTCACTTTACTCAATAGAAGTCCAAAGGAATCCGAGCTTGGTGGCCCCGCGCTGCCCAGCTGTAAGCCTCACGGGGGCAGTACCTGTCCGCTCCGCTCCGCGCCAGGTCCCCAGGGCCAGGGCCGGGCCGCGCTCGGGAGGGGAGCGAACATTCCCCGAGGGAATGCAGGGCGCGGGCGGGCGGTGGGCCGGGAGCCGGGGACGAGCCGAGCCCAGGGAGTGGCTGGGGATGACGGAGACCCAAAGCTGGTGTTGCTCTGGCGTCCGTGCGGGCGCCGGCGCTTCTGCCCGGGTGCTGTTTCCGGTGGTTTGCTCCAGCTGGTCTCTGCTTTTCTGACACATTTCCAGAAAAGGGGGATCACTTCGGAGTCAGAGGCCTGGAAATCCGTGTTAACGCGAAGGCCGAGCCTCCCCGCCCAGCTCTGAGCCAGCTGCCCCGGGCCCTTGGTGCGGACTCCCGTCCTCACCGGAGAGCCCAGTTCTCCCCATCCTAGCCGCCCAGGCCCCCTTCCCCGCAGCGCAGCCCCCGCTGCCAGGGCTCACACGTGGCCATGTCTACCGAGGCCACAGCCAGCCCCGCGCAGGTCGGTCTGGGGGGCGAAGGCGGAGGCAGGGACCGTGGGGAGGAGTCCAGATCTGGGAGCGCTGAAGGCGCCTCCGCCCAAGGGGTGGGGTCTCCGGGCTGCGTCCAGGAGATGGGGGGTCTCCCGGCGGCGCCCAAGAGATGGGGGTGTCCCGGGGCGTCCAGGAGATGGGGTGTCCCGGCGGCCTCCAGGAGATGCGGGTTTCCCGGCGGCGCCCAGGAGATGGGGGTGTCCCGGCGGCGCCCAGGAGATGGGGGTCTCCGGGCTGCGTCCAGGAGATGGGGGTGTCCCTGTGGCGTCCAGGAGATGGGGGTGTCCCGGGGCGTCCAGGAGATGGGGTGTCCCGGCGGCCTCCAGGAGATGGGGTGTTCCCGCGGCGCCCAGGAGATGGGGGTGTCCCGGCGGCGCCCAGGAGATGGGAGTGTCCCGGCGGCCTCCAGGAGATGGGGGTCTCCCGGCTCCGTCCTGGGATGGGCTTACCAGGCCCGGGCCGTAGGTGGGGTTTCGCAGCAACTGCCGGGGGTGGGAGTGGGGTGGGGACTGCGGCGGGCAGAGTCCGGGAGGTGGAGCCCCGGGTGCCGGGCGCGCCCGCTGCGCACTTCCGAGCGCGGGGGCCCGCGAGCCTGCTCCCAGCCCATTGCCCATTTCGTCCGTCTTGACACACGCCAGCCCTGCGCTAGGTGTGGAGGAAGCGGAGCAGCAGCTTGTGTTCCGGTGAGGCCCACGCTAGACAATAAAGGGACGAGATAAGCCCAGGAAGACGACGATCCGGCAGCGGAGCCAGAGCCCGCGCAGGGTGTGGCCCCGACGGATCCACGGGCCTCGCGGAGGGGCGGCCCACGCCCAGCCCCGGGCCACGGAGCAGGTGGCCCGGGTCCCCAGGACAGGTGGTGCTCGCGAACCGGAGGAAAGTGCCCTCGGGCCCCGCGGCCAAGAGCATGACCCCTTAGAGGCAAGGGAAAGGCTTGACTTTGGAGGTCGAGCTGGGCTCAAGGCCAGTGGTGAGGTCACTTCCCCTCCCGGAAGCCCCTGCTTTGTCTTTGGGAAAGTCCGGACAAAAGCCACCTGGCGAGATTCTTAGGAAGATCTCAGGTGGCGCTGATGGTGCGCTTCTTCCCCATCGGGTGGTCCTGTCCTCTTCTTACCCGGGACTGCTCCTACACACATGCATGTTAGCGCTGAGGTCAGGGCCTGCTCCCCCTGTTAACCTCAGCAAAGATTTGTTCCATGAATGAAATGCCTAGCAAAGAGTCCCAACGCATAATAGGCATTTTTATTTATTTATTAGGTTTTATTTATTTATTCATGAGAGACACACAGAGAGGCAGAGACACGGGCAGAGGGAGAAGCAGGCTCCCAGCAGGGAGCCCGATGTGGGACTTGATCCAGGGACTCCAGGATCATGCCCTGGGCTGAAGGCGGGGCTAAACCACTGAGGCACCCGGGCTGCCCGTATAATAGGCATTTTTAAAGGGCAGCTCTGGTCCCCCAGAAAACACAGGCTGACAGACTCCCCCAAAGAGAACAAGACCAGTCCTGATTAGGAGGTGGGCAGTTCTTAACCTGGAGGGGTAGTCAGACTCGCGGGGTCCAAGGCTAGATTTCAGATTAGCCACTCCGTCCTCATTTCTCTGGCCCCGCCCTCTCCCCACCCCCCTCCCAAACTGGAAGGTTAAGGGTTAACTGTAGGAAGCCCCTTCATTACCTGGACGGGACTAGAGCAGGGAACTTCCTGTTTAATTTTCCCGGAGTCCTTTCCCTGTCTGGCAGAGGCTGGCTTTGGCCCTAGGGCCCTCAAAGAACCCCTAGCACTTCCACCTCTGGAGTGGGGACCACGAGTGGTGAGTTGCAGGGAAGCCTGGGGTGCAGGTTGCCAGGAGAGACATAAGGAGTTCTTAGCAGCTTGGAGGGAAAAAGGGGGACCCTGGGCCTCAGCAATGGGATGGGGGATTAGGAAGCTGGAAACAAAGTCTCAGGGGGGATGTGGGTGGTCTATGCCAGCTGACCGTGCCAGCCAGCTCTGCGGCCCTGAAGCTGCGGGGTGAGGTCGTCAAGGAGGGTGGCGGGACTTCTTGAAACATGGGTTTGCTGTACCCACTGGGGAGGGAAAGGCAGGTTCCATGTGCCCCCAGGTGGACCGGCCGGTCTCATCGACTCACCCCGGCACTGGGAAGGGAGCCTGGCCAACAAAAACAAGCCAATCTATCTCTTGCCGGCTGTGTCCAGGGAGAAAGGGAGGCTTCTGGCCCAGGATCCCGGCTCTGGGCTCTCCTGCTGTCTGGGTGGGTCTGGTGGCAGCACCTCCACCTTTGGCAGACCCAGCCATTGCTTCCCCACCTCTCAGCTCCAGATTAAGCTGGTCGAACGCTGGAGGGAGGCTGAAGAGCCTCCCACCCCCCACAGATGTGCATATGAACAGAGCTTTTGTCTTGAAGACTGAGGGGGGGAGGGAGAGAGTCTCTGGCCAACTTCCCCTAAATTCCGTCTCTTTCAAACCTTTTGGCAAGACCTCACCTGGAGGTTCCGGGCACCCTTGAGTGTGTGTCTAGGCCTGGGGGCTAGAATTTGGCATCTTATTTTTTTCCTGATTCGTGCAGTCATCTTCTGGCTAAAATTACGCAAATTGCATGGGGCAAGAGGTGAGGCAGGAAATTGGGTCCTTTTCTGCCTCTGAGGTTTTCCATGAGGTCAAGATCAGTGTTCTTACCTTAAAGAAAATCTTGATTCTACTTGGTGTGACCTTGAGCAAGTCACCCATCCTTCTGGAGCGTGGTCTTTGCCCTTGTCAAACGGAGAAGTTATAATTTACCATGTGGGCTGGGGTGGGATTAAGCAACCCTGAGCAGAGAGCCCATACATCCTTGCACTCCTACCTGCCAGCTGTTATTATAAGGTGACTGATTACCCATGATTGGTTCTATTATTTTGCTCATGCCACCAAAACATAATGATACAAAAAGCCCGTTTACTCGAACACTTCTCAGAGAGCTTCTCTGCACCAGACATTTTTGCATGCTTTCCTCAATCATTACACCTGCCAGGTAGGCGTTATCATTTTCGTCTTATTACTTCTACTCACAAACACTGAAGCCACTCCAGGTACTAGGGGAACAGTTTTGAATGAGAAGCGGTTCTTACTTGCCAAGGGCAGAGAGACACCCAACCATGATTGTGGCACAGAGTGACAGTAGACGGCAAGAGACAGGTTGCTGGTGTGTCGTGCAGTCCCTGAAGAGAGGTGCCAGGGGTGGAAGGTGCCCCGTATGGGGCCAGATGCCAAATGTGGGAAAGAACGTTGGCTCGGAGGCTAGGTAGGAGAATGGAGAAGCAGGAAGGGGGAGGGAGGCTGGAGAGACGAGGGCTGGCCTGGTCAGTGGCCAGGATGGAAGCCTGGGTGTTTTGTTTTGTTTTTTTAAGACTTTATTTATTTATTCATGAAAGACACACACACATAGAGGCAGAGACACAGGTAGAGGGAGAAGCAGGCTCCAGGCCTGGAGCCCGATGCAGGACTCAATCCTGGGTCTTCAGGATCACATCCTGGGCTGAAGGCGGCGCTAACCACTGCCTGGAAGCCTGGGTCTTTAGCATCCCTATCATCCTCCTCCTTTGGGGTGGGAACTGCTTGGCCAGGTTTAAAAAACACGATTTCCTCTTTTCTGCCACACCTCACTGCCCCCGCATGAACAGGAGCTTCAGGGAACCCTTAGCCCCGCAGTAATGCCACAAAGGGGCTCAACAAAGCTCTTGGCCAGGCCGACTTCTCCCTGGCTGCATTGCCAAGGCCGAGTTAGCTCCTTAGGCATTTGCCTGTACCTCTGAGCCTTGGTGTCCTCAGATATAAAATGGGTCAGTGATGGGACCAACTAGCTGTGTTAGCTGTGGCTATGTGTGTTCTTGCTCAGTAGTAATGAGAACAGCAATTGCTAGCACTCCTGCACACCCACCATGTGTTGCCCTCCAGGGGCCCGGCCCTGCTCTCCTTCCCCCCTTTACGTGGTGGAGAGTGATGCCAGAGGCTTTCCAAACTTGCCCCTGCTTGGACCGTCCATGCGTGGGGGTCAGGGGTCAGATTTGGAAGAAGTTCATTTGTAGCCCTGAGGCAAAGGGGCGGGGAAAGGCAGACAGATGTTGGAACTTGGGTTTTTGTTTCTATAAAATAATTTTGCCCAAAATTAAAATATAAAAGTGCCTCAAAACTCTGGAGCAGAAGTGCTGGCCTATTCAGGACGACATAAACCCGCTGGATTGTGCTGAAGGAGGGAACTGAGTCCTCTGGGTGAGGCTGAACTCGAGGCATCTCCCTGTTGGTAGATGTGGGCAGTCCCACAAGGAACCAGTAGCCCCACACCTTCCAGAGTGGTAGACCAAGGAAGAATCTAGAATTAAAAAAAAAAAAAAATTAGGGACGCCTGGGTGGCTCAGTGGGTTAAAGCATCTGCCTTCAGCTCAGGTCATGATCTGCGTGTCCTAGGATAGATCCCTGAATGGGGCTCCCTACACTGCGGGGGATTCTGCTTCTCTCTCTCCCTCTGCTGCTCCCCCTGCTTGTGCTCTCTCTCTCTCTAATCAATAAATAAAATCTTTTTTTAAAAAATTAGGGAAGAGGGACAGCTGGGTGGCTCAGTGGCTGAGCATCTCCCTTTGGTTCAGGCCATGATCCTGGAAACCCGGGATCGAGTCCTGCATTGGGCTCCCTGCATGGAGCCTGCTTCTCCCTCTGCCTGTGTCTCAGCCTTTCTCTCTGTGTCTCTAATAAATAAACAAAATCTTAGAAAAAAAATTAGGAAAGAAAGAGAAATGATTGCCTCCACTGCCCATCACCCAGCTCCCAAGAGTGAACCCCCTAGAGGCCTCCAGTGGGCAGAGCCGCTGTGGTCGGCCTCGGGAGCAGAGCAGTCACAGATCTCTGCAAGTTGTAAGCCTTCGTCTTGGTCTCTCTTGTGGAGACGCACCCACCCATCCCCGCTCTCTGGCTCATCCCGGCCTCTGTCTCTGGTGGGACCCCAGTTGGCAAGGAGATTGGAACCCTGGGTGGGTGTTCAGCTGTGCACTGACCACCTGGCAGCTTTGGCCTTGACTGCTGAGCGCCACTTCCAGAGCCATAAAGTGAGAGTCAGGATGTCTGGTCAAGGAGAAATGAGATGCATGAACCCCCCCCCTGCCCTCACCCACACACGCACACCTATTATCTTCAAAATTTCAAACTTCCAGAGACATTGAAAGAGCAACACAACGGGGGCGCCTGGGTGGCTCAGTCAGATAAGCTGCCAACCCTTAATTTTGGCTCAGGTCATGATCTCAGGGAGGTGGAATCAAACCCCAAAGTGGGCTCCCTGCTCAGTGGGGAGTCTGTTTCTCCCTTTGCCCCTTCCCCTGCTCATGCTCTCTCTCTCTCTCTCAAAGAATTGAATAAAATCTTTTTTTTTTTTTTTTTAAGTTAAAAAATAAAATAAAGACGTCAGGCTCCAGTCCAGGTTCATTCATTTGGATGCGTGGCTGTTAGTTTCCTCAGGAGCAATGCGCCCCCTACAGGCGCTTTTTTAAAACAACACGGAAGAAACCGTTCCTTTGCGGGAATGTCCCGTATTTACAATTATTCCGTTGTTTCCTTAACGGATCATTTCACTTGTTTGTTTGTTTGTTTGTTTTTTAATTTTTTTAAGGTATTTATTTATTTATTTGTGATAGTCACACAGAGAGAGAGAGGCAGAGACACAGGCAGAGGGAGAAGCAGGCTCCATGCACCGGGAGCCCGACGTGGGATTCGATCCTGGGTCTCCAGGATCGCGCCCTGGGCCGAAGGCAGGCGCCAAACCGCTGCGCCATCCAGGGATCCCCACTTGTTTGTTTTTAATTAATTATTTATGTATTTATTCGAGCGAGCGAGAGAGAGCACAAGTGGGAGAGGCAGAGGGAAAGGGAAAGAGAACCCCAAGCCAATTCTGTGACAAGTGCAGAACCTCCATCCCACCCCCCAGATCATCGCCTGAGTCGAAACCAAGAGTCAGGTGCTCAAGCTCAACGGACTAGGCCATCCAGGAGCCCTATTCTCTTTTTTTTTTTAATTGAATAAATGTGATGTGTAACATTGTGTACCTTAAAGATGCACAGCCTGGTACTTTGATTCACTCATGTATAATAGTATGACTGCTGGTGGAGTGCTACTTATCACACCACATAATTACAGCACACTATTGCCTATATTCATCATATTGTGCATTAAATCTCTGTATTACTACTCCTAGTTACACGTTTGTACCGGAAATTCCATCACTCACCCACCACGCCCCCGTCCCTGGCAGTGCGAAGCTGGGAAAGTAGAGCTGGATCGCAGGCGATGGCCCGTTGGTGCAAGGGCCCACGTTTGGTGGTGCCGCATACTCCCCGTGGCCCAGCATCAAGAGGCAGGGAAACTAAACGGTCCTGTCTCGGGAATGCCAGTTTTGATCCCTGGGGGGAAGTGAACGTGGGGTTCTAAGTGCTGCAGGAGGGAACGTAGAGCCAGAACAGTGTTCTCTGCCTGTCAGCGTCCTGCTCTCCGAGCCATTACCTCTGACCAACGGGAGAACGGATTCTCGTGGAGGTCACACCGTTAGGCATTTCTTTTTCTTTTTTCTTTTTTTTTTTTAATTTTTTTTTTATTTATTTATGATAGTCACAGAGAGAGAGAGAGAGAGAGAGGCAGAGACACAGGCAGAGAGAAGCAGGCTCCATGCACCGGGAGCCCGACGTGGGATTCGATCCCGGGTCTCCAGGATCGCGCCCTGGGCCAAAGGCAGGCGCCAAACTGCTGCGCCACCCAGGGATCCCCCGTTAGGCATTTCTTATACCACAGGTGCCACCCGAGAGGGACCAGCTGCCGTGAGCCTTCCCCCAGCTGAAAGATGCCTGAGGAGCCCGTCCCGGCCGCCCGGGAGCCAGAGCAGCTTGGAGCCGTCAAACTGGAAGAAGAGGACACCGCTGGGCAGGAGGACCTCCAGCATGCCCAGGCCAGGCCCCGGCCCGAGGTGGCTCACCAGCTCTTCAGATGCTTCCAGTATCAGGAGGACATGGGCCCGAGGGCGTCCCTGAGCCGGCTCCGCGAGCTGTGCCACCACTGGCTGCGGCCGGCCCTGCATACCAAGAAGCAGATCTTGGAGCTGCTGGTACTGGAGCAGTTCCTGAGCGTGCTGCCCCCGCACCTCCTGGCTCGGCTCCAGGGCCAGCAACTCCGGGACGGCGAGGAGGTGGTGCTGCTGCTGGAGGGCATCCAGAGGGAGCCCGGCACCGTGGCGCCCCTGGTAAGAGGTGGGGGTCAGGAGGGCCGGACGGCAGGTAGGGAGACGGGGACCTCAGTGCACCCCATTTCCCTCCCTCTGCTAATTCCTTTCTAACCTCCTAACTCCTCTGACTCCCACCCTTCCTTGGTCACATTTCCCTTGGGAGTCAGAAGGACGCGGATTATCCCCCTGGCCTGCCTGTCGTCTAACAGATGTATTTTGAACAGGATTTTAGTTTTAATACTGGCAAGAACTGTCCCCGTGCAGACATTGCTCTGGAGGGACAAGGAGGCTCTTCCCAGGTCTCCAGTCACAGCCCCAAAAAGGAAGTGCCCTCAGAAGGAACTGCAGCCCTGGAGCCACCAAAGGAACCCCCACCATCCCAGCCAGGGACCTCCAAGCCTGCTGAGCTGGAGACCTGGAGACACCCCCCTAGTTCCAAGCAACCCCTGAGCCCAGGTCCCAAGATGACATTCCAAGTCCTGCAGGAGACTGGTGAGGAGCTGGTACCCTAGGAAGGTGGGAGCTAGGAAGCCCAGTATGTGCGGGTGGGGTGAGAAAGAGGCAGCCTCCCTCTCTGACAGGGATGGGAGGCAGCTAATGTCCCCCTAGGGGCCCTGGCAGCAGGTGCACTCCCCGTAGCCACGTGGAGCGTAAGTCTGGCTTCTAACAGCTCTTTCTCCTCAGTGCTGACAGTCCCCCAGGGCCCTGTCCTATGGCTGGAAGAAAACTCTCGAGATCAGGAGCTGGCAGCTGTGCTGGTGAGCTGGACTGCTACCCTCACCCCAGATGGTTCTCATGCCCCGGTTGCCCTCAGCCTCTGCGTTGTAGCAAATTCATGTCTTCCTTAATTTAAACCTTAACAGCTCTTCATCCCCCTTGGGTCATAGAGCTCCATTCTCGGTCACCGAGGGTCTCTGCCCATCCTTTTGTTACAGGAATCTCTGACCTTTGAAGATGTCCCAGCAAAGAAGGCCTGGCCCACACACCCTCTGGGTAAGAGGCCCTTCTGGCTTACCAACCACTGCTCGTTCTTTCTGTTTCAGGAGTGGTCAATGAAGCTCAGGTCCTACCTGACTTTTTGGCCTCTTTGCCTAAAAATGGGCTCTTTGGGGGCACCTGAGTGGCTCAGTCAGTTAGGCGGCTGCCTTCAGCTCAGGTCACGATCTCAGAGCCTCTGCTCAGGGGGGAGTCTGCTTCTTCCTCTGCCCCTTCCTCCTGCACTCATGCGCTTGTGCTCTTTCTCTCAAATAAATAAATAAAATCTTTAAAAATATATACAAATAAAAATGGGCCATTTCGATGTGGATTCATTCATTTCTTCCTTCATTAGTCATTTATTCATTTATTTTAGAGGCTTATTGTGTCTGAATTAATCATCAACCCTGTTAACTTTGAGTATTTATTTATTTATTTATTTGAGAGAGAGAACACAAGCAGGGGGAAAAGCAGGCAAAGGGAGAGGGAGAAGCAGGCTCCCCGCCGAGCAGAGAGCCCAACCCGGGGCTTCATCCCAAGACCCTGAGATCAGGAGATGAGCCGAAGGCAGACACTTAAGTGACTGAGCCAGTCAGGTGCCCCTAACTTTGAGCTTTTAAAGTGGGTAGTCATTGGGGCACCTGGGTGGCTCAGTGAGTTAAACTTCCAACTGACCTCAGCTCAGGTCTTGATCTCAGGCTAGTGAGTTCAAGCCCCCATTTAGGCTCCACACTGAGCAGGGAACCTACTTAAAAAAAAAAAAAAAAAAGTGGTTACTATAGTAAACTTTTTGTTGTCTGTTTGTTAAACCCTCAACTTCTGCGCACCTCCCAGCTTTGCAGGATCCCAGGTTTCTTTCTGCTTTGGGACCTTGAGGTTCAAGGCGATTCCTGGGAGCATCTAGGAATAGGCTTGCCCATCTCCATTTTCTGCTTCTTTCCTAGGGTTTGAAAACAGAACCCCAGATGAGGAGTTTAAAGAAGAGCCCAAAGGGGTTGCCTGGCCCATTGGCATCTCAACAGAGGCCGGGGCAGATGTTCCTGGGGCGGCAGAAGAGCCCCACGGTCAGCTGCTGGGGCCGGCCCCTGAAGTGAGTGGCACCGGTGAAGGAGGGTCCCCTCCCGACAAGAGTGGCATTCTGGAAGTCAAAGTGGCGGGGAGCACCTCCAGGTCGGAACCAGAGATGAAATTCATCTGCACGGACTGCGGCGTGAGCTTCCGACAGCTGGCCCGCCTGGAGGCGCACCAGCTGCGGTCTCACCCCAGCGCTCGCTCCTTCCCGTGCCAGTGCTGCGGCAAGAGCTTCGGCCGCAGCTCCATCCTCAAGCTGCACATGCGCACGCACACGGACGAGCGGCCGCACGCCTGCCACCTCTGCGGCCACCGCTTCCGCCAGAGTTCACACCTGAACAAACACCTGCAGACGCACACCTCGGAGCCCGCCTTCCTGTGTGCGGAGTGCGGGCAGGGCTTCCAGCGCCGCGCCCACCTCATGCAGCACCTGCTGGCACACGCCCAGGACCGCGAGTCCCCGCGCGTTCCCGAGCCCAAGCCCGAAGCGCGCGAGCCGGCCATCGTCCTGTGCTCTCACTGTGGCCAAACCTTCCAGCGCCGCTCCAGCCTCAAGCGCCACCTGCGGATCCACGCCAAGGACAAGGGCCACCAGTGCTCTGAGTGCTCGGGCAGCCTGCGCCCTGGCCCCGAGCGCAGGCCCTATGTGTGCGGCGACTGCGGCAAGGCCTTCCGGCGCAGCGAGCACCTGGGGGCCCACCGGCGCGTGCACACGGGCGAGCGGCCCTTCGCCTGCCAGGTCTGCGGCCGCAGCTTCAGCCAGAGCTCGCAGCTGGTCTGCCACCAGCGGGTGCACACGGGCGAGAAGCCCTACAGCTGCCCCCACTGCGGGAAGCGCTTCGTGCGGCGGGCGGGTCTCGCGCGCCACCTCCTGACCCACGGCGGCCCGAGGCCCCACCATTGCACCCAGTGCGGCAAGACCTTCAGCCAGACGCAGGACCTCGCCCGCCACCGGCGCAGCCACACGGGCGAGAAGCCCTGCCGCTGCAGCGAGTGCGGCGAGGGCTTCAGCCAGAGCGCCCACCTGGCGCGCCACCAGCGCATCCACACCGGGGAGAAGCCCCACGCCTGCGACACCTGCGGCTACCGCTTCCGAAACAGCTCCAACCTGGCCCGCCACCGCCGCAGCCACACCGGCGAGCGGCCCTACAGCTGCCCGACTTGCGGCCGCAGCTTCCGGCGCAACGCGCACCTGCAGCGGCACCTGGCCACCCACGGGGGCGCCGGCGCCGAGGCGGCGTCCAGGCAAGCCGAGCCCCCCCAGGAGTGCCGGGAGTGCGGCAAGAGCTTCAGCCGCAGCTGTAATCTGCTGCGCCACATGCTGGTGCACACCGGCGCCAGGCCCTACTCGTGCGCGCAGTGTGGCCGCAGCTTCAGCCGCAACTCCCACCTGCTGCGCCACCTGAGAACCCACGCCCGAGAGACGCTGTACTAGCCTCGCCTGGGTTCCGCCAGGCATGCTCTGCGCGCCTCTCCCTGGTGTCCTGGGCCACCGCTCCACCAACCCTGTAGGCTGGTTCTTCCCCGGAGGCATGTCTCCCTGGTCCCGGGGGTGCATCTCAAAGTGCCTAGAGTAACACAGCCTACTTGAAAAATGACTCTTATTTTTTCGAGGTCCATCCAAACGCTGTTACCGTCACCACTGTGACAGGGATGCCTTTTCTCCTTCCCTACCCCTAGCACCTACCATAGTACCTATCATAGTAGATAGAAGTAGGCCCGGAGGGAGTCCACCACTACCCCTACACCCAGAAAGGCCCAGAGTCGGGGGGGGGGGGGGGTGACAGGTGTGCCAGCTGTCAGAGCCAGCTGTGAGTAAGGCCAAGGAATGCCACCCTACAATTCTTCCTTCTCTGGAGTCTGCCCCTAATCTGTGCTGTCCCATACAGTATCCTCTAGCCATATGTGGCAATTTAAATTAATTAAAATGGAATAAAATTAACATCCCAGATCCTGGCTTATTGCGGGAAACCTTGTTTTTGGAATGGAGGTACGACCAGTTCAAAGTGAAGATGCTAGCAGATGAAATGAAACCTGCCTGATGGCCAGGTATGGTCGTGGGCTGGAGACCCCTAACAACCCATAATCCTGTAAACCCAAACCTGGTTTGGCCAATTTCCCCTCCTTCTACCCACCGGACAATCTTGGCCTGTTCTCCACTCTAGAGGATAGATTTTTTTCCAGACTAGTAGACAGGTTTAAAATCATGTGACTTTTTTTTTTTTTTTTTAAGATTTTATTTATTTGGGGATGCCTGAGTGGCCCAGTGGTTGAGCATCTGCCTTTGACTCAGGTCGTGATCCCAGAGTCCTGGGATTGAGTCCCACATCGGGCTCCCCTCAGGGAGCCTGTTTCTCCCTCTGCCTAGGTCTCTGCCTCTCTGTCTTTCATGAATGAATAAATAAATAAAATCTTAAAAGAAAATACTTTATTTATTCGGGACACCGGGGTGGCTCAGCAGTTGAGTGTCTGCCTTTTTAGGTATCCCTAAAATCATGTGACTTCTAAGACTACAGGAAAGAGGGGTGCCTGGGTGGCTCAGTGGTTGAGCATCTACCTTTGGCTCAGGGCATGATCCCTGGGTCCTGGGATCCAAATAAATCTTTTTTAAAAAGGCTACAGGAAAGAAAACAACCTCCCTCAACTACAGAATGCACACACACCCTTCCTGCTTCTGTCTGTGGCTTTTTACCCATACTCTATTTCTAGGTTGTCTTTGTCCCTCCACCTAACACATAGCTGCTGTTTAGCAGTTGCTTCGAATATAAAGTGAACTTGTCAACAGGGGTTCACAGGACTTGGGGAAGCTCTGGCCCCAAATCTGGGAAAGTAGAGATGGTTCTTGGGCACAACTGAGTGGGAAACTCTGAGCCTGGGGAAGGTCTATGCTTTTGGGGGTTGGGAGGAAAGTTAGATAGGGTAGAGAGAGTCACCAGATGTTGTAGAGAAAATCAGACTAATGGAAGACCTCAGAAGGAAATTTTTTGAGTCAACAAAGAATGAGAGTAAGGAACTGGGAGGACCCAGATCATTTGAAGGCTTTATTATTTCTTGAGTACCTACTATGTATTAGGGAATGTGCTGGGCTATTGAGGAGAACAGGCCTGAAATAGAAGGGAGAGGCAGCCACAGAACTGGGGGAAGGCCATCCCCAGCAGAGGGAACAGCATGTGCAAAGGTCCTGAGCTACTGAGCAGGCAGCTGAAGAACACTGTCTATGGGGGAGCTCTGTAGGAATCCGATGACACAAACGGGGGCCTTATAGGCCAAGGTCAGAGTATATTTGTGATGGGAAGAGGGGAGGGTTTTAGACAGTGAGTTACTTCACTTTGCAATGAAATTGCTTTGACCCTGGTGCTAGATAGATTTGGCTTGAAAGAGCTAAAACCAGGGAAATCAATTAGAAGACTAGAAGCTGTCTAGGCTCCAGATGATGGTAAGCTTGATGGGGCCATGGGGTCATAAAAGCCTCTGATGGCTTCAGCACAGGAGGAAGGTTTTGTCAAGGGAGTTCAGTGTGAAGTCATAAGATGAAGTGGCAGTTTGACACAGGGTCACTTGAAAATGCAGGGCAAGGATCTAGAACCTGGATGCTGACAGCAAGTAGGAAGAGAGGACATGGTCAAGGGGAAGTAAGTGCTGGATCAGGCCCTGGCACTGAGTGACCCCTTGGAGCTGGGGACCCCAGCATGAGATGGGCCTTCCAGTGTAAAAGGCTGTCAGAAGGTTCTCCTGAAAGTAAAAGAAGATGTGGGCTTGCACGGGCCTCTGTTGACAGGAACCCACATATTGGGGTGTCTTTTGACTTGGAAAGAAAGGGCCAGGGTCAATAAGTACCCCTCATCCTCTTCCTGCAGGTCAGGGTCTGTGAGCAAGCAGGGTCCTTGAAGATGATCAGGTTATGGTCTAGCCATTACCTCCTGTTGCACTCACAAGTGGCCCCCAGGGAGGTGATTTTTCTAAGAATCAAGAGTTTATTCCTATGATCCAAAGGGTCTGAAGAAGCTGGCGGACAGAGAATTGGGACCCAGGGAATTGGGATGCTGAGTCACAGAAATGCCCCCAGACCTTGAGGCCCCTGGCTCCCAAGCCCCTTCCCACCTGGCCCGTTGTTCTTAGGGCCCTGGAGCCCCACCCCCCACCAGCTGCACCTCAGCTGCTGCCAGACAGTCTCAATGCAAAATCTTTGTGCAGAGCCAGAGGCAGGAATTCAGTGGGGGATGGAGAAGCTTGGGGAAAGGGAGGTGGGGCTCGTTGAGGCTCAGTCAGTTTCGGATGGAGGTCATCATCTCAGGAAGTCTAGTCCAGAATTGCTTTGGGCTCCAAACTCAGCAGATGAGAAAGAAACTCTCTCTGCCCCTCCCCACACACTCTTGCAGGCATGGGTATGTGCTATCTCCCTCTCTCATAAATAAATATTAAAAAAAAAGAAAAGAAAAGAGAGATGCCTAGGTGGCTCAGTGGTTGGGCGCCTGCCTTTGACTCAGGTTGTGATCCCAGGATCTGGGTTCAAGTCCCGCGTCGGGGTCCCTGTGGGGAGCCTGCTTCTCCCTCTCCCTATGTCTCTGCCTCTCTCTCTCAGTTTGTGTCTCTCATTAATAAATAAATAAATCTTTAAAAAAAAAAAAAAAAAAGGAAAAGAAATGATGAGTTGGCTGCACCCCTCCAGCCCTGGTCTCCTCTCCCCAGTTACAGCATTTGTAGGCCCACACTAGGCCACAGGCCTGAGTGGCCTGGGGGCCTCTTGCCCTGCCCTAGGCCCTAGGGTGCCTTTCTGCAGGGCCCAGCCAGGGGTCCATCCTCCTTCCCCCTCCCTCCCTCTCTGTGCCCCCCAACCCAAAGTCTCTGATCTTGGAAGGTGAATGGAGTTTCCGTGGCCTGGGGAAGGATGAAGACCCAGGGCAGGAGATGAGGACTGAGAGTTCCTCAGGCCTGAGCTCCCTGCTGCTCCAGAAACAGATTCAGGGTCTCTACTATGCAGCAAGCAAGGCCATAACCTTCCAGTCCTCAGCACAAGTCCATGACCAGCTGTAACCAGTGTCCCATGTATAGATCAGATTAGAGAGGTCAAGAGACCCCAGCTCAGGTTCATGTGACACATGCCCCGGCCCCACGCCAACCACTGGGGACCCCTGGTCCCAACCCAACAAGCACCCGATTTGAGATTTGATTCAACCAACTTGGTTTTTTTTGAAAGATTTATTTATTTATTCATGAGAGACAAAGAGAGAGGCAGAGACATAGGCAGAGGGAGAAGCAGGCTCCCTGCAGGGAGGGAGCCTGATGTGGGAGTCCGGGGAGGGGGGGTTGTGATTCTGACCTGAGCCAAAGGCAGATGCTCAACCACTGAGCCACCCAGGTGCTTCATGATTCAAGCAGCTTTTATTAAGACACTAGAGCCAGAGCAATGGGTCAGACCTGGAGCAGGAGGCTGGCCAGGGGTGGGGAGCAGGGGGCTTAATCAGGCCTGCATGGTGCTCCTGAAGACCTGGGTCACACCATAGTAGAAATCCTGCAACACCTCCTGCAGAACACTGCAGATGACCTCCACCGCCCTGCAAAAGGTCTGCACGCCAGCAGCCACCTCCCGCACCCAGGCCAGTGCCAACTGCCACTTCTGGTGCAGGTAGCATAGCAGCCTTAGAAAGAACCTCAGGGCTTTGTCACAAAAGCTCTTTTCGGGGTCACAGGCCTCTGGACCCTCCCCTTCCAGAACAGGGACAGAGGATCTGCAGACTCTGGAGCGCAATTCCATCCACAGCATCTCAGGAAGGGCAGGTTCCTGCAGGGGTGGGGTGGGGGCTGTTCAGGGTCCCCCCTGGGGGATGCAGCCCCAGGTCCAGGTTGTGGCCCTGGCTGAGGACTCTCAATCTTTGTGAGACTCTGGGAGACGGAAGCCTGCCGATGGAGGCTGTGGCTTTCCTGCCAACAGCGCCACACGCGCGAAGACTCAGGCCCGGATTCCTCTCCGTGGCATAAAACACGGCGCTCATGCATGTGTGTCGCTGCCCGGCGTCCGCACCTAGCTCACACGTGGAACTGAGGCCAGGCCGGGAGGTTGCCACCTCCCATCCTGGGGGCATCCGTTCACCCCCGCTCAGGACAGGTGGGGACGGGGAGGGGAAGCAAGGAGGGCCGTGGTGGGCACGTCCCGCTCACCTCACTGTTGCTCTGGTAGTGCAGATCCACGGTGTTGATCAAGGCCTCATTGATGCTGATCTGGGGAGGGGCGGGTGGGAAGCTGCAGCCCTGCTCCTGCCCCTGCGGTCTTGCAGTCCCTCTGGGGCCTCCAGGGGTCCAGGTGAGTCCCCAGGGAGCTAGGAGCTCAGACCCAATGACATGGCTGAGCACCACCCCAGGGGCTAAGCTTTGGTAGAGGGCCGAGGCCCAAAACTCTCACCTCCAGCTCCATCAGCACTAACTGCTCCTGTTGGGGAGAAGCCACACCAGTTAAAACCTCCCAGCTTCTCCCACACCGTTTGATCCCCAAGCCCCAGCCTGTTCCCTGTGTCCTGGTCCCCAGTAACTGGCTCCAGCCCTGGGGCTCTGGGGACCAGGTATCTGGCATCCCTGCCTGTCATCAACATGCCCAGTGACTCAGATGCCTTCCTAAGCCCCCCTGAGCCCCGGCATTCCTCACCTGGGCACACACACCTGCCACACAGGTGTGAACTGAGAGAGTATTTCTCTGCGGCGGAAGGAACGAGGAAGCCTGGGGCAGCACGTCCTCTTCCCCATCATTACCATCACCGTGAAACCAGCCACCCATGCCAAATCAGAGGGAGCACGGGAGTGGGGGCACGGTGACCCACCTGTTCTTGTCCTTCTGGTTGATCTCGATTTTGGTCGCAGAAATCGTCTACCACCCTGTGCTGTGCGGAGAGGAGAGGCAGAGATGGGAGAGACCCGGTCCTTCTCCCTCAGGGTCCCAGGTCCACCCACAGGGCCCCGACGCCCCTCACTCCCCCAACCACACGTCGGGAAGAGCTTCTTACCAATTGGATACGTAGATTTTCCATGGGAGTTCTGCGTCTCTGTGGGGTAACAGTGACATCCAGGCTCACGTGACCTTGCCACCCCCACCCCGTGTGTCGTACACAAGCACATGTACACACATGCAGAGGTAGGAACATTGCTGTGGAGAGTGCAGGGTGGACCGGGGCTCCCGATACCTGACCCTCTCTGTCCTTTCGGTTGGCGGAGGGGAGGACAGGTGGTGGCATCCGGTCCTCCGCGGCGGTGACAGAGACACGCCTGTGGCCAGCAGCTCTTCCTGACTGCTGACTTTTTTTTTTTTATTTTATTTATTTATTCGTGAGAGACACAGATAGAGACGAGAGACAGAGACACAGGCAGAGGGAGAAGCAGGCTCCATGCAGGGAGCCCGATGGGGACTGGATCTCAGGACCCCGAGATCACACCCTGGGCCAAAGGCAGGCGCTGAACCGCTAAGCCACCCAGGCTGCGCATGACTGCTGACTTTGAAGACCTCTCTGGGCTGCCCACACTCCTGGCTTGACCCCCGGCAGTGCCAGGTCCCCCAGACCCCCTTCACCAGGCTCTACCTGAGGGCTAACCGCGGTGCTGGCTTCCGCAGCCCCGGGGAATCAGTGCCACGGGCAGGCCGCGGGCAAACGCCTTTCCCCAGGCATCTGTCCCCAGGCATCTGTCCACATGCTTTTTCAGTCGGTGATCCTGTCAGCCCATTGTCACACGAAATGGGACAAAAGAAGGACCCAACGGGCCGGGGCCGGTGGGAACAATTTGCTCTCCAACCCATCCTCCCAGACTGGCCTGGCCACCAAGCCTGGGGTCATTCCCTAATCCCATTGCCACAAGGCCAGGAGATGCCTGGAGCATCTGGTCAAACTTGTGGTAGCGGGAGACCAGTAGGGTGTAGGGGAGGCTACAGGGCACCCCGAAAGGAAGGAATAGACACAGAGGCTGATTCAGGTCCTGGGCTGCAGGTCCAGGCATCTGAGAGGAATTTGAAAACTTTGCAGGATGGGGTCCCTGGGGGGGCTCAGTGATTGACAGTCTCCCTTGGGCTCAGGTTGTGATCCTGGGGTCCCAGGATCGAGTGCCGCATTGGGGTCCCTGCATGGAGCCTGCTTCTCCCTCTGCCTGTGTCTCTGCCTCTCCCTGTGTCTCTCATGAATAAATAAATAAATAAAATCTTAAAAGGAAACCAAAACCAACTTGCCCCACCCCTCAGGTTTCTAGGGTATAGAGTCTTTGAGGATTGGTGCTTTTTCTGGCCCTCTGGACCTTCCATCCTCCAGCTGCCCCACAAACATGTGGTGTCTAACTCCTAGAGTAACTGCTTGTCCCATAGCTTGCGCTGTTCTCAGTGCCCCTCACACAGCCAAAGACACACACACAGAGCTGCCCCCATAGCTCACCCCAGACAGAAAATCACCCACAATCAGGACTTGCTGTATAAAGTGAATGACTCAGAACAGAATGAGACTGTGAGTTTTTTGTCAACAATTACTTAGAATTTCCAGATGGCGAGGGCAGAGATTCCACCAAACAAAGGTCAGGGTCATTATGAGACTGGGGCCCTGTTGAGAGCCTCAGACTCCTGCCTCCCCAGTGGGATCCCCCACTGGCCCCAGAGAACCGGACAGAGCCAGGTGCATGTGGAGGGATCAGCAGGCCTGGGGCCAGCGCAGTGGGAGGGAGGGATGCTCCGCAGGGAAGTGGTTCCCACACGACCCCCTTCCCCTCCCGCCCCCTCCCCCCAACTCCTACCACCACCATCACCCAGACATACCACCCCCACCCCCCCATCCCCCCACCCCCGCCTGCCGCTCTAGCTCACCTCGGCCAAGTGCATGGTTTGATCTTTCAGGGCTCCAGGGGCTATGACCTGAAGGGGAGGAACACATGTTAGGAAAAGAGAAGCAGCCCCACTGCCACCCCCACAGAAAGTCCCTTTGGCTGCAGCTCCCTCCCCGGCCTCCACTGAGCCAGTTACCTTCTTGCAGTTTCTCCAGCCGAGGTTGGAGCTCTAGAGAGAGCCGCTCTTTTAAGAGGTTGGAGGTGGGAGGGAGGGGGGCGGGATTAGGGAGGGTGGAGCCTGTCCTAAAGGCAAGATACGGGGATGTGAGTGTTTGTGTGTGTGTGTGTCTATGTGACACACAGAGATGGAAGCAAAGGTCAGACGGGAACACTGAGGGGCCTGGGTGGGGGTGGGCATGGCCCTTGCTGTGGCCCCTCCACTCTCTGAGCTAGGGCAGGGATCTCAGAGCCTGGGAACAGGCCTTCCCCATCCTCATCCTCAGCCTGAGCCAGGGGAGGGGCGGTGGGAAAGTCTAGGCTTGGGAAAGCAGATTTTGATGCCTGCTGAGCTCTGTGAAATGAAGTAATCCAGTTGGGGGCCAAGGGTCTGGGGAATGCCGACCAGGTCACTTGAAATGGAATGTATCCCAGCTCCAAAGTCCAGAGAAGGTTCCAAGAACCAACTGGCCCAGGATATAGCAGGAGCTGCAAGCCACCTAGCATGGGCCTACCAGGCCAGGTACCTGAACAGACTGCCCCATGGGTCCCTGCAGGGGTGGCTAGAGGGGAGCCTATCTGCCAGGGGACAGGGTAAAGCCCCCAGGAGAGGTTCAGGATGGCTTACTGTCGACCTAGGCCCAGCTGACCAGGCTGTCCTGAGGTCCCCTGAGGCCTGGGGTAGGTAGGGGGGTGTCATGGTCCTGCAACCCTCAGGCACCCATGCAGGGGGCCTCCAGATCCTGGCCAGGCCCTCGGGGGTCCTCTCACACAGCCAGGCTCACCCTCTGCTCTTCCCTCACCCCACTCTGGGACCAAAGCCCCTCCCAGTTCAGCACAGCCTCTGTCTGCCCTCTCTATTGTGTCCCGGGGCTGGCACAACAAAGTACCTCCTTCTGGGTTCCTATACAGAAATGTATTCTCTCCCAGCTCTGGAGGCTGGAAGTAGAAATCAAGGTATCCCTTCTGAGGGCCTTGGGGGAAGGGCCTGTCTCCCAGACCCGCATACAACCGTCTCCATGTCCAAGTCCTTGTCCTTGTATGCATGCCTGTCCTCTAATCTCCAGTTTTTATAGGGACACCAGTCGTATTGGATTAGGGCCTATCCAATGGCCTCATTACCTTGATTCCCTCTATAAAGACCCTATCTTCAAATCAGGTTGCATTCTGAGGTGCTGGGGGTAAGGACTTCAACATATGAGTTTGGGGGGACACAACTCAGCCCTTAATACCCTCAAAGAGGACTTGGGCTCCTAGGGAGCCACCAGAAGGACAGAACTGTACTGCACATTTCCTCAGTGAAAGTCTCACTTGCATTAACTAGACCTCGGCTGGTGTCTCCCCACCCCCTAGGAGCCCATCAAGCACACCTAGGAGTCCAGACCCTTCCCTGAGCCATCTATAAATTCCAGATGGGAAGACAGAAGACAGCTGCTCCTGCTTCACCTACCTGTAATATTTCTGGGCTTCAACTGGGAAAGCCTGGCTCCCTGATCCCATGGAACAGTTGGCCCCTCCACAACTGGCTCACAAAGACTACTGTCTGAAGGTATTTTTGCTTCATTGAGGACTCTACCATTCTCTTTACAGCTCCAGTGAGAAATAATTCACATACAATTCACCCATTAAAGTGGATGACTTTTGGCAAATTGAACCTCAATAATAAATAAATAAATAAATAAATAAATAAATAAATAAATAACTCGATGCACAGAACTGTTCCACCTTTACCACAACCAATTTTGGAAGATTTTCATTACCTCAAATAGATATCCTCTACCCATTAGCCATAACTTCCCAATCCCCAAACCCCATCCCCACTAGTCCTAGGTAGCCCCTCATCTACTATCCGTCTCCAGATTTTCCTGTTCTAGAGATTTCATATAAATAGAATCACATGGAAATGGTCACACTCATGTGACCTTTTGTATCTGGCTTCTTGCACTTAGCACAGTATTTTTGATACATCTGAGTGGCGATATCAATCAGAACTTCATTCCTGGAACACCAGCAGTAGAGCATCTGCCTTTGGCTTAGGGCATGATCCTGGGATCCAGGATGAGTCCTGCATCAGGCTCCCTGCTGGGATCCTGTTTATGTCTCTACTTCTCTCTGTCTCTCGTGAATAAATAAATAAATCTTTATTTTTTAAAATATTTTATTTATTTATTCATGAGAGACACAGAGAGAGAGTGAGTGAGACAGGCAGAGACACAGGCAGAGGGAGAAGCAGGCCCCATGTAGGGAGCCTGACGTGGGACTTGATCCCGGGTCTCCAGGATCACACCCTGGGCCGAAGGAGGCACCAAACCGCTGAGCCACCTGGGCTGCCCCTAAATAAATCTTTAAAAAAGAAAAGAAACTTCATTCCTTTTGATGGCTGAGAAATTTGTGCTGCATGGATATGCCACCTTATGCATCCTTTCACCTATTGCTGGGATGCTTGGGTTGTTTCTACCTTTCAGTTATTATCAGTCTTGCTGCTGTAAACATGTATGTACATGTTTCTTTCTTTCTTTTTTATTTTTATTTATTTATTTTTTTAGATTTTATTTATTTATTCATGATAGTCACACAGAGAGAGACAGAGAGGCAGAGACACAGGCAGAGGGAGAAGCAGGCTCCATGCACCGGGAGCCCGACGTGGGATTCGATCCCAGGTCTCCAGGATCACGCCCCGGGCCAAAGGCAGGCGCCAAACCGCTGTGCCACCCAGGGATCCCTCTTTCTTTCTTTTTTAAAGATTTTATTTGTTTATTCATGAGAGACAGAGAGAGAGAGGCAGAGACACAGGCAGAGGGAGAAGCTGGCTTCTCGAGGGGAACCCGATGTGGGACTCGATCCTGGGACTCCAGGACCATGCCCTGAGCCGAAGGCAGACGCTCAACCACTGAGCCACTGGTGTCCCTATCTACTAGTTTCTGTGTAGAAATTGATTCTTCCTTCTTCCTTCCTTGGGTGGAGACACCGATGAGAGGAATGGCTGGTTCATATGGTAACTATGGTTTCAACTTTTGAGAAAGCACAAATTTCCCAGCAGTAGTGTACGAGGGTTCCGATTTCTCCACATCCTTATCAACACTTGGTGTCACTTTGAGCCTAGCCACCCACCCTATTGGGTGTGAAATTCTATCCCAGTGTGTTTTTTTTTTTTTTTTTTTCCCCAGTGTGGTTTTGATTTGCATTCTCCTTAGGACTAGTCAGGTGGAGCATCTTTCCATGTGCTTATTGACCACTTGTGTATCCTCCTTGGAGAAATGTCTGTTCTGATGCTATGCTCATTTTTATTTTTTAAAAGATTTTATTTATTTACTTTAGAGAGGGGGAGCGTATGAGAGAGAGAGAGATCACAAGCGGGGGTGGGGAGGAGGTTGAGGGAGAAGCAGACTCTCCTCTGTACAGGGAGCCTGATGCAGGACTCAATCCCAGGACTCTGAGATCATGGCCTGGCCTAAGACAGACGCTTAAAAAAAAAAAAAAAAAAAAAAGACAGACGTTTAACCAACTGAGCCACCCAGGTGCCCCCTTTGCCAATTTTTAAACTGGGTTATTTATCTTCTTACTATGAAATTGTAAGCGTATTTTATATATTCTGGATACAAGTCTCTTGTCCAGAATATCCAAGATATGCCATTTGCAAACAAATTCTCCCATTTTGTGGGTGGTCTTTTTTTTTTTTTTTTTTTTTTTTTATGGTGCTCTCTGAAGCACAATTTTTTTAATTTTTTTTTTTAGCACAATTTTTTTAAAGTGGGAACAGGTATAAGGACTTTATTCTACTATCCCAAATCAGAAATAATTTTTCTCCTGATTCCGAGCACTTTCATTCCTCTCCTTAAAATACTCTTATCAGGGAAGTTTCACCTGTGACACTCAAGATGAAATGAAAATCAGGAATTCAGCAACTTATGGGGGATCCCTGGGTGGCGCAGCGGTTTAGCGCCTGCCTTTGGCCCAGGGCGCGATCCTGGAGACCCGGGATCAAATCCCACATCGGGCTCCCGGTGCATGGAGCCTGCTTCTCCCTCTGCCTGTGTCTCTGCCTCTCTCTCTCTCTGATGACTATCATAAATAAAATAAATAAATAAATAAATAAATAAAAGACCTAACAGATTTTTAAAAAAAAAAAAGAATTCAGCAACTTAAAGTGTAAGTATTTCAGGCAAAGGAAAGTGCAAAGAAATTGGGGTAAGAAAGAACACCTCCAAAAAAAAAAAAAAAAGAACACCTCCAAGAAAACAAAGTTTTCCTAAGGGCTAAAGCACCGTATAGGAAAATTGTGACAGGAAATGACAGGGAAAACAATTTGGTAGGAACCAGACCAAGTGCTTTAAACAATCTATTTTTAAATAGTTGACTTCAAAGGCAACTTCTTTATCCTCAAAACACAGCTATTTAAGACAGGATACAATTACAAGCACTCGTAGCTTCCCTGAACTTAAATGAAATGAATGTGATAGGTAACCTTTCATGTGTTTAAATTTTTTCTTTCCCTTAGGGATTTAAAGGGATTATTTCCCAACTACTATAAATATTTTCAAAGTAATACCTGGCAGTTTTCTAACCAAATAGGTATACTCTCTTGTACAATAAACCACTTCACACCTTTCAGCAAGAAAAAAGCCACTAAATTTGAATAAAAACATCACCCAATGAATTAGAACACAAAGTTTGCTTTAAATATTTTTTTTAAGTGAAAGGACACCAACCACACTCCTACTCAATTAAGAGAAACACTTTTACAATCCTGAAGTCTTTTATTTTCTTTACATTTATCATGCCATGAATTCATAGGGAATGGGTTCCAGCAGTTTAGGCTCCTTTCCATTGGTTCTCACAAAATGTGCTTCTCTGGGTGGGGCAGGCTGGCACTTCAGTTGGACCCAAGTACCTTCCTCTTTGGCTTCCTTCTTTTTCTGATCATTTTCCTTCACACGCTTCAGGAAGCTATCTCGGCTCTTTGAGTGTTTAATATGCTCAATGCGGACATTAATTCTCTTGGCAAGAATCTTGCCCTTAACTCGTTTGTTTACAACAATGCTAACGGCATGCTGAGTAACATTGTAGACTCTTGAGTTTTGCCATGGTAATATTTGTGGGGCATTCCTTTTTGAACAGTGCCCATTCCCTTGATGTCCACAATATCACCTTTCTTATAGATTCGCATGTATGTGGCCAAAGGAACAACTCCATCTTTTCCAAAAGGCCTAGAGAACATATAGCGGGTACCTCTCCTCTTTCCCTTTGTGTGTTGGTCATTTTGGCAAATTACTGAAAGATGGCGGTTCCACTGAAGCACAAATGTTTTACATTTTGATTATGGAACCATACCACTTAAAAAATAAAATTAATCAGTTTGACATGGCATTTGTCTGTAGTATACTTAATATATTTTTAAAGGCTGGAGAAGAAATTGCATGGAGCAATGATAGTGGACACAGATTTCACATTGGATGCCCCTCGTCTGTGCTCTCCCAGCCAACTTTTGGGTTCCTCTCGCTGCTTCATTCTTCTTTTTAAAAAAGATTTTACTTATTTATTTATTTGAGAGAGAGAAAGAGAGAGAGACTAAGAACAAGCAGGGGAATGGGAGAGGGAGAGGGAGAATCAGGCTCCTGCTGAGCAGGGGGCCTACGACGTGGGGCTGGATCCCAGGACCCCAGGATCATGACGTGAGCTGAAGGCAGATGCCCAACTGACTGAGTCATGCAGGCACCCTACTCTCTGCTTCCTTCTGCCACACATTCTCTCTCCATCTGCCACCCCATTGCCCATCAACTCTGAACCCCAAGTTCCTCTACAAGACATAGCAATTCGGGTCTGTCAAGTTCCTGCTGCCAGACTCAACCCAGGTCCATCTGTGCTCAGAAGTAATGAAAGGCTTTCTCTCCAATTATTTTCATTGTCCTCCTGTGTGGGGTTCATAAGCTTAAAATAAAAGTTTCCTCATCCACATATTTTGAAAGGATCCCGACAGAGGCCCAGATTTCTGGTTTTCTGGTCGCTTACAATTCCCAGGTGATGCACCGGTTGAAGACCCCTGGTACTGTTCAGCTTCTTGTGACCAATGGCAGGCAACCCCTGCCCCACGCAGCCCTGTGGGCTGGATGGAAACCCAAGAAGTCCTTGCTAAGTGGCTCCACCCTGCTCAACCAGGGCCATCAGCTTGACCCTACCAAGAATGTGAAGAGGTTGGCCCCTGGGAGGGAGACTGGGCAGAGACACAGGGAAATCACAAGACTGGGATGACAGCTGCTGTCCCAGATCCTTTACACATCAAGGCCACCCAGCCCCCAAGCTTACTAAAATGCAGACTCCTGGCCCCACCATCAGAGGAATTCAGGGTAAGGGCATCGGGTCTGCATTTTTTAATTCCCTAGGTGATTCTGATGTGGAATATTCCAGAAGTATTGTTCCAGAGGCACTGATTTAGATCCTGGATTCTGTGGAGAGGGAGGTGGGTGAGGGTGCTAAGGAAGCAGTGGCCCTGGATTGAGGGGAATTGAGTCCACTGGCTTCCCAGCGCACTGAGCTGAGGAGTCTGGGAGCTGTCCTTGAGGGAGGTGGCCGACACTCCAGGGTGATGGTATTGAGAGGATCTGAGGGATGGGAGGGGGTTCTGTCAAACGGGGACAGTTCTGGGTCCAGAAAGGAGGTCCTGAGGCTCAGGTTGTGGAGGGCCATCCGGGTGGCCACTGATGTCACCCAAGAGGTGGGCGCTCAGGGGCAGTTCCAGGGCTGGGTCTGGGGTCCCAATCCGTGCCTCATTGGGGGACGTCGCGGCTGTGTCACAGGGTAGGGCCGTCCTGGGAACCCCGGAGCAGCGGGTGGAGACCTTCAGGCCATCCCTCGAGAGCCGAAGCGCCCCCACCGCTCCTGCGAGGGTCTGTCGCCAGGCGAGTGCTGAGGGACGTCCCTCGAGCTCCGAGAAGCACCAGCTCTTCCGGGAAAGGGAGCGTCCTGCGGTAGAAGCGCGGGCGGGGGTGGGGGGTGTGGCGGGGGGAGGCCGGGCGGAGCAGGTGACCGGTCCAGGCTACAGGCCAGCCGTTTGTCCCGTCCCCGTCCCCGGGGCTCAGCTCCCAGCTGCCCGCCCGCCGGTGGAACAGAGGATGCGCCTCCGCGGCCATTCAGGACCCCCCGCGCCCCAGACCCGCGGAGGAGCCGGTCCCCCTCAAACGGAGGCGACGCCGCCCAGCAGCAGGGCCAGAAGGGACACCTCTAAGGACAGCGACGGCCGCCCTGAGGCCTGATTGATCTCGCAGTGGCAATCGCAGGTCCCGGGGGCCAGGGTCCCCCTGGGGGGCCTGGGGGCGCGTGGGTCGGCGCTGGCGGCCGGGCAGTCCAGCCACTTGGGGCCCATGGGCTGCGGGGAGTCGGGCTCGGCCTTGACGCTGCCCTTGGGAAAGCGCCAGTAGTGGGCGCCCTTGAAGAAGTAGGTGTCACCTGCGGGGGAGGGAGGCGCACGTCGGGCCGGTCCAGGCCGTCTCCCCTGACCACCCCCCGTACCCGCGCCCCCGGGCCAGGGCCCTCCGCGCGCACTGCCGCACCCGTGTTGCTCACGGTGACGTCGTCCGGGGCGTGAGGCGCCCCTTCCCAAAGACTCAGGTCGCGGGGGTAGCCGGGGTCCGCGCGCGCCGCCGCCTCGTCGTAGCGCCAGTAGCGCCGGCCCCGGATCAGGTAGGTCTTCCCGTTCAGCGGCCACGAGAACACGGCGTCCACCTGCTCCCCCGCCGGCAGCCCGAGCGCCGTGAGCGGCCGCGGGGCGCCCTCCAGCTGCCGGTCCCGGAACACCCAGAACCGGGGGCCTGAGGGGCCGGGCAGGTCAGCAGGTGCGCCCCCCCCCCCCCCGCGGGCCCCGGCCGCGCCCCTCGCGCACTCACCGCTGAACAAGAGGATGCGGCCGTCGGGGTGCCGGGCGTAGGCGGCCTGCACGACGTCCACCGCCGCGGGCAGCCCCTCCCAGAAGCGGTGCAGCCGCGCCGGCCGGGGGGACACCAGCTGCCCCGAGGGCTGCAGGCGCCAGAACCAGGGCCCTGCGGGGGAACGGGGCGGGCGGGCGCGTCAGGCGGCGGCGAGAGCGCGTCCCGCTCCCCCGGGTGAGGACGTCCGTCTGGGTTCCAAGGGTGCGGCGGCTCCGCCTTTTTTTTTTTTTTTTTTTTAATAACACTGAAAGTCCAGGGAAACCCCGCAGGCTTGGTGGGTCATCCTAAGGGGGTAGGAAGCCAGCTCTATGGGGTCAAGGGAGATCTGAAGCGACTCACCTTTGAAGAAGAAGATTTCGCCACGGATGTTAGCGATAGCGTCAAAATTGCCATCACACCGGTCAGGGATGGGAAGAGAGGGACTACAAAGGAAAGGACGGGTGAGAGCCGGGTCGGGGCTGCCAGTCTTTTTGCTGAACGTTAGGACAGTCCTATGAGGTAGGGACTCTCACCACCCCATCCTACCAAGGAGCACACTGAGGTTAGGGACTTCACCCCGAGTCAGACAGCTGGAGAGGGACTCACCTGTCCGGGGGCAGGGCGGGGGGTGGGGGAGGAGGAGCCAGGGGTTTCCTTGTGGGCTTATCATATGGGGTCTGGGGCACTTTCCCTGTGGAGAGAGTCAGAGAGGCATGAGTTCCCTACCCTGCTGCAGAGGCCACGGGGCAAACCACCCGCCCCAGTCCCGTACCATAGAGCTGCTGCAGGCCTTCTCGGTCGTCGTCGGACAGGCGGTACTCGTGCGGGTCACCCACCGGGCCCTGGTAAAAGGGCCTCATGATTGAATTGGGCGCTGAGGAGTGGCCCAGGCCCAGGGCGTGGCCAAACTCATGAACAGCCACAGCAAACAGGTCAGTCCCCTCACCATCTGGGGAAGGAGGGAGATCGGGCTAGAGCTGTGCCCTTCCCGGACACCAGGGAAGAAGGCAGCCAGGAAGTGTCTGACATGGGGCCTGCTGGCAGAGCGAACAACCAGGAGACCCTCCAGGGATAGCTAAACCCAGACCCTTCCATGAGCCATTTTGTCCCTCCTGTGTTCGTTCATTTATTGGGTAGATTTTTTTGAGTAGCTTTGTTTGGCAGTTCTGGACACTGGGATAAGGTCTGAAGAGGCCCACAGAAGGGGGCAGGGAGGGGGCAGGAGGAGGACAGAGGAAGGGGCAACCTCCTGATGTGGCGCTGGCTGCCAGGCAGGGGAGCCTGTGCACACAGAAACCCTCTAGGGGAAGCAGGAACCCAGGGGTGCGTGCATCTCTCTGGAGGAGGCCCCAGCCCTTGGAGTCTCCCTCCTCCCGGCTCCAGTCTCCTGGGCCTCAGTTCCCAAGACCTTGCTCCCACCCTCATGGTGCTCCCCTGCTCTTCCCATGGGCACCTCTGCAGTGCCCCGTCCCCTCAGCCCTCTGTGACCCTCCCCCATCTCCCCCGTTCCCACCGCCTCCACCCCTCCCTGGCCTCCCTGAGGTCCTCTGATGCCTCCCTGCCTCTGCAGCTTCATCCACCTCCTCAGGCAGGCACTCTCAGACCACAGCCGGCTGGCCCTGGCGGCCAGCCTCCTTCCCAGCCTCTGTGGCCACAGCCTCTTCCTTGGGGACCCAGCCTAGGCGCCAGGAGTGAGCCTCTTCACGCTCCCAGTTGCTGGCCCAGTCTCAGCTCCTCATCGATCCACCTGCCAGCTCCCACTCGCACCGCTGAGAGGCCAAGAGAGCAAGGCAGCAAGACGGGCCAGCGGCCGCCCAAGAAAGCACCATTTCCACAGATGTAGATCTCCTGCAGGGAAATCTCTAACTCAGCCAGCAGTGTGGAAAGTGGGTTTATTGGGAGTGACCTGGTGATCCAAAATGCAAATTTCTCTCAGCCCTAAGGGCAGCTGGATGGGAGTATAAGAGAGCGCGTGAGTGAGTCTTAGGAAAGGTAGCAAGTTCTTGCCCTCATTCACCTCTCAAAACCTCTTCCGTCTGTCCTCATCTGACAGGTGGGAAACTGAGGCACAGGGAAATCAAGTGAAATGACAGGCTAGCCAGGTACTCTGGCTGGATCATCCTGCCTTTCAGCAGCAACTTCAGATGATCTTGGTCAACTGTAGTGATGAATTTCTGCGTGGACTGTGGGTTCCTTATTGCCCTGAATGCTTTTTCTGAGAAGCTGGAGGAAGCTCAGTGTCTACATCAGGTAAGTCTCTTTCATCTCTCACCCTCCTTCCCTGCTTTGCCTCTCCTTTGGCCACACCGTTCCTTGCAGCCTTCTTGTGCTTTGCAGCTGGGAAAGCACAGCTGCAGCCCCTGCCCACGAGAGCTTCCCTGGGGGCCAGTCTTCGGGGGTCCTTGATACCTCCTGTCCGCTCCTTTGCCCTCTCTACGGGTCTCAATTTCAGGCCCACAGCTGCTCAAGCTGCTCCCCAGCTCTGCCCCTCAACTCTTAGATAAGAAATGCTGACAAATCTATTTCCTATTTCATCAAGACAGGCCATGCGATGCAATCTGTAACTTCCTGTGTGCCTGGGCAGATAGGGCCACCTCCCCCAAGCTCACCTCCTGCCTCCTCCCCTTCCTGCCCTGTGCAAGGACCCTGCTTCACTTACCTCAAGGACAAGGAGGCCCCATCCATCCACCCATCCGTCCATCTCTCCATCCATCCATCCATCCATCATCCATCTATCCCTCTGTCTATCCATCAATCCATGCATGAATCCATTCATCCATCCCCCATTCTCTTTCTTTCTGTTCTCACCCAGCATCACCAAGGGCTCACTTCTCCCTCACCTAAGACACCCCAGTACCTATCTGCGCCCATCCACAGCCCTCTCCTTCCCTAGTGAGTTCTGTGGTCAGCAGTCTAAACCCAGTCTTCACTTCCTCAGTCCCTCTCATGCCTAATCTTGCTGCAGTCGGGACTCCTCCTCCACCTGCCAAGTCTGTAGGCACCAAAGTCACTTTGTCCCCAGATGACCCAGTCCAGGCCTATGTTACATACTGGAATGTTTTGCCACCCTGCCCACCACCCCCTGCTTGCCTCTTCAGTCTTGTTCTTGATCACCTGTGGGCCTGTTCTTTCTCCATTTCCTTTGATTCCTCCTTTCCTTCTACCCTCTCCTTAACCGTGGGGCTCTCCACAGCTCCGTACCTGACCTTCACGTCCTACATTGTCCTCCCAGAACCTTGCCAACCGCCCTGTGTGCCCCCAGGTCCGGCTCCTAACAGCCGGGGGAAAGCGGAGTGCTACCACATGCGGGGCCCTGTGCTAACAGCTGTGGGTGAATTACTTCTCTAACCCGCGAGCCCACCCTGCCTGCAGGTACTGTTATAATTCCCATTTCCCAGACGAGGAAACTGAGTGCATGGAGGTCAAGTAACTTAAACCGGTAGCGAGCAGAGGAGCCCTGACTTGAGTAGTGCTTCAAGGAGGCGCTTCAGTGCTGCATCACACAGCCTTGCAGGGCCGGCCTGCCATCCCCTGGCTGCTCCCTTCCCCAGAAAACAGCTCTTCCCCCCTGGTCAGCCTCCCCGCAGCCGCAGGCAGATGGCTGAGTAGGATGGCTGAGTAGCTGGAAGAGTGGACCCCTCGCTGTTTACGCTCCCCACTGGAGCTGGGTCCGGCTCCTCTCAGCTGAGACCGCATCCTGACTTAGCTTCATTTCCCAGCCTGCTCTTGCTTCCCGTTCCCCAGAGAACATACCCTGAGAAACCGCTTGCACAAGAATTTTCATCTCAAGCTCCACTTATGGGGAACATGACCTAAGTCAGAGAAGTCCCAGTTCTGGGGCAAGACACTCAACCATTAATGCACTGCCCACACTCAACGGCCCGCAAGCGCAGCAGACATAGAGCCAAACTGAACTCACCTCTGCCTTCCCAGAGCCTGATCTTCCTCCTCCAGGGGCCCCAAGTCAGAAACCTAGCCATCACACCTTCCTCCCCATCCCCTCTGCCCCCAGGATCCAGTCAGATCCCAAGCTTTGCCCAGCCTGACTAAAGTGCCCCCTGACCCCCATCACCCAACATCATCTCTCTCCAGGACCCTGTATCAACCTCCTGCCTCCTTCCCCCTATCTTCCCCCCCTCCACCCCCCACCCTCCCAACCCCCCACCCGCCGCTGTGGCCAGTGGTATCTCCACAATGCAGAACCTTCCATGGCTCCCATTCCCTTCCCCCACCCTGCCCCAGTCTGTCCCCGCGCTGGCAAGGCCCTCTGTGTTGTGAGACCCACCGTCCATCCTCAGTCTTCCTCCTGACACTGTATTTCAGCCTCCCAGCTCCAGATACCCCCTGTGCTCCTACCCCTGATGACTCTGGACTCAGTGAGCTCATTGGCTTGTACTTTTCTCTGTGTCCTCCCCGTGGCTCCATGTACTCCAGTAGAGCAAGACCTCGTGCATTACTCGGCCCTCAGTATACATATGGGGGATAAGCAAAGCCACCACATTTAGAAAACCCCATCAGTCAAAGGCTTTGGGTACACCTCTGCTCTGAGTACCACAGACCAAAGGACTTCCTCTGCTAGGATTCTCCGCAGTTGTGTCACTGTGTGTAGCAACTGCTGGTTACTCTTCTGACTCAGCTGCTAAAAGAAGCTGTTTTCCCCTCTTAAAGTGCTCAGCTCAGAGCTGGATGCCTGAGAAGCCTCAGGGATGGGTAATTTTCTGTGCCAACTTAGCCACACTATGGTGTCCAGTTGTTTAGCCAAACACCAGTCTAGATGTTGTTGTGTAGGTTATTTTGTAGATGTGATTAACATCTACAATCAGTTGACTGTAAGCAAAGCAGATCATGTTCCATGGTGGGTGGGCCTTGTCTAATCAGTTGAAGGCCTTAAGAACCAAACCTAAGGTTTCCCAGAGAAAAAGGAATTCTGCTTCAAGACTGCAACACAGAAATAATGCCTGAGTTTCCAGCCAGCCGGCTTGCCCTGAAGATGTCAGACTCAGGACTGCAACATCAACTCTCCCTTGAATTTCCAGCCTGCAGGCCTGTCCCATATATTTAGGGTTTACCAGTCTCCACAACCCTGTGAGCCAATTCCTCAAAATAAATCACTTGCATACATCCTACTGGTTCTGTTTCCCTGGAGAAGCCCAATTGATACAGCCTCCATCGATACATGTGACTTAAACCAAATTCATAAGGGCAGACAGGCCAGGGGAGAAGACCTCTCCAAACAGAGGAGACTGTACCTTTTGACCCGTAAGTCCAGGTCTCCTCATCATCGAAGTGAGTGTCCCCAGAGATGGGGTGTTCCCCGGGGAAGAAGGCATGGGCTAGGGTACCTCCCTGCCCGTCGAAGGGGTAACTGTCCTGGTGGTATGCCCGGGCAAAGTCTATGAGGATGTCGGGCTCTGTTGGGGCCTGAGAAACCAGCTCCTGGAATTTGAGGCCTGACTCAACGCCCCACGTGGTCAGGGCGTGGTGCATGAGGGTCCGCACGGTCTCCTGGGTCAGTGCTGAGCTCTGGGGAAAAGAGCGTACCCTGGGGAGACAGAAGGCATTCTTTCCAGGCGGGTCCAGCAGGCAGGCGGGGGTGGGGGGGGTGGGCATTGGGACCTACCTCCACGTCAGGGTTCGCTTCCTCCACAGGCTGCCGCTCAGAGCATACCGGCGGCGGCGGCGGCGCCTGACCAGCTCTGCCACCCCCAGCACATCAGGCAGGGAGCAGCGGGGCTTCTGCATGGTGGCCATCGTTGCTGAGTCTGTGGGAGAGGTTGTGGGGATAGGGGATCAGTGGTAGGCCAACCTGCCCTAGTCATGGTGCCGGCTGGCTTCCTACACGGACAAACAGGCTCAGTGAGGTTAAAAAAACTTGTGCAGGAAGGGCCCCCCAGCTTGGCTTTGAACACAGGCTGTCCAGTTCTGTGAGCTCATACCAAACCATGACCCTGCTCTTCGGGGCACCGTTACCCTCTTCACCTGGCCCTGGATGACCTGGCTGCTTCCCTGTGGTGCTCAGGTCTGGGGTCTGGGGGTCCTGCTTCCCTGAGCCGTGGTGATTAGACTCTGGAGAAAGGAGCCACGGGGGTGCAGTGCAGACTCCTCTCATTGAGGCTGGAGCCTCCCCGGGAGGTTGCCTGCCCATACCTCACACCATGGGGCCCTAATCCTCACCACATCCTAAGTCCAAAGTCCCCAGGCTGGCTGGGTCTCTGGTTTCCCACGTTAGGTCGGCCTGGAATCCCCCTTCCTAGCTCAGCTCCATTCCCAGCTGTCCCCTCATCTTCAAATGAAGGTCAAACCTCACCTCGTTGGTTGAGGTGACAAAGAGTACTGGAGCACATGCAGATGCCAGACACTACTCGGCAGTGGACAGGACAGAGAAAGGTCCCTTCTCCCTTGTAGCTGGCCACCATCCCCCCAACTCTCTCTTCTTCCTCATTAACCCAACAGATGAGCCTCTCAGATCTACCTTCAAAATATGCACCCTGGATTCAACTGCCTCCTTCTTGGTCTCCATTCCCACCCTCCATTCTCCATCAGCAACCACAGGAAGCTTACAACTGTAAATCCAACCCAATTGCCTCCTCCTTCAAACCCTCTGGTGGTTTCTTCTCATGCTTGTAATCAAAACCAAACACCTTTCAAGCATCACTCCCCTATCCCCCATCAGGCTCTTGCTTTTCAATCCACGTCTCAATACAGGAACACCAGTTGTGCTGAACACGGGGCCTTTGCATTTGCCTGGGACACTCTTTTCCTACATCTTCCCAAGGCTGGCTTCCTCCTTTTTGAACTCCTCTCAACCCATGACACCTTTCAGAGACATCTGCCCTGATTAGCATTTTATTTTCCTCAAAACATGAATCACTATCTGAAATTATCCTGCATATTTCTGTTCTTGATCTGTGTGTGTGTCCACGAGAGCAGGGGCCTTTTCTGCTTTGTTCATCACTACACCAGCAGAGCCTGAAATGGCCTTACAAGTAAGAGATTCTTAGTTAATATTTATTGAAAAAGGAACGCTTGAGAACCTGCTGCAGTGGGCCCCAAGATCAGCATATCCTAGCCCCTGTGATTCAGGTGATGCTGAGGTTTAGAAACCTCCGGCTAATGGTCAGGCTGGGAGCAGAAGCAGGGCTGGGGAGAGGGCGGGGGTCTACCTACCCAGGACACCCGTCTCAGGCAGCCCGGCAAACCTCTGCATAACTTTGATAGCATCCCGCAGCTTCGTAGGGCTCTGCAGCTGGGCTTGGGCAGGGTGGGGTGACGGCAGATAGCCATAGCGGGTCAGCCAGTCCTAGGCCACAGAGGGATTGGGGAAGCGGGATGAGTGGGGCGACCCTTCCCACCCCCATCCAGGAAGCCCCACCTCTCGCCAGGCACCCAGGCATCCGGAGCCCAGGGGGCCCTGCCCCGGTGACTGCCTGCTGCCTCTCAGTCTGGCCTCTCCAGCCCTGGGTTTTGTCCCGACCCAACAGTCCTGTGCTCTACCTCCCCGCCCCTGCGCCTCTACAGATCTTCCAATCCCGGCCCCAGCCTGATGGGTCCAAGAATCTGGGTCCCCAGGCCGCAACCCCAGTCCCTCTTGGACATTTCAATCAGCAGTACCCCCGCCCCCCGCAGACCCGGGAGCCCGCAGACCCCGGTACTCACCACTCCCAGGCTCACGTCCTGCGCCGAGGGCTCCCGGGCGCGCGCGGGCGGCGGCAGCACCGAGAGCAGCAGCGCCAGGAGCCGTAGCATGCCCGCGGGGCTCGGGGGCGCCGCTCTGGGGGCCGCGGACGGTTGAGGAGGCGCGGGGGGCGCGGAGCTGCAGCTCCGAGTGCGCGGCGGCCTCTGGGTCCCGGGCCGGCCCCGCCGGACCCCGCGCGCCGTGGGCGGCCCCTCCCTCCCGGGCGGGGCAGGGCTGCGGCACCGGATGAGCGGCGGGGCGCGGCGCGGCAGTGGCCCGGGCTTCGGACCCCCGCGAGCCGGGGGGAGCCGGCCGGCGGCCCGGGACCCCGAGAGCCCGGTCGAGGCGCTCCCGAGAGGAACCGCGGCCCGGCGCCCCCGCCCCCCGTGCGCCCGCCGCGCCCGCGAGTTTCTCTTCCCAGAAGCGGGTCCGCTGGGACTCCCCGCGGCCCGGCTCGGTTCTGCTTTCTTTTTTTTTTTTTTTATTTTTTTTTATTTATTTATGATAGTCACAGAGAGAGAAAGAGAGAGAGGCAGAGACATAGGCAGAGGGAGAAGCAGGCTCCATGCACCGGGAGCCTGATGTGGGATTCGATCCCGGGTCTCCAGGATCGCGCCCTGGGCCAAAGGCAGGCGCCAAACCACTGCGCCACCCAGGGATCCCTGCTTTCTTTCTTTTTTTTTTTTTTTTCTGTTCTGCTTTCTCCGCACGCCTCGGCCGGGCCCCGGGGAGGATAGGCTCCGGGGCGCCCCCGCCGCCCTGCCCTGAGCCCCCGCGGCGGCCGGCCGGAGGCTGGGGCGCTCGCCTCCCCCGCGGGGTCCCGGGCCGCCTCCCCGCGCGCCCTGCCGGCGCCCGGCTGTGCGCGGTGCTGCGCCCCGGGGCTCCCCGCCCTCGTCCCCCGAGCCCGGGGTCGCGGGGGTCCCGGCCGCCCCGAGACCGCGCCGCCTCCCGCAGGTGCCTGCTGCGGCCCCCCAGGACCGGCGCGGGGCGGGAGCGGCCTCCCGGGCAGGAGCGCAGCACGGTGGAGGGGTGACGCGCTGCACCCGGCGGAGCCTCGGGGACCCGCGGAGCCACGGCCCGCCCCGCCGGGGAAGCCCCGGGCTGGAAGGCGGCCGGAGGGGGCCGGGAGGGGAGGCTTCCGGGAGGGGGGCGAGCTGCGTGCGAGCGCAATAGCTCGGTCTCTGGAGCCGGCAGCGGTGAGGCACCCTGTGTTTTAGACAAAATAAATAACGAGCGGGATTAGCGAGCTGGAGATACAAACTAAAACATTGAAATCCTGTATTCGTCGACGCCAGCTGCGCTAACAAAATACCACGCACTGGGCGCCGGAAATTTATTTCTGGAGGCTGGAAGTCCAAGATCCAGGTGCCCGCAAGGGTGGTTTTTCCTGCCATTTCAGTCCCTCTCCTGGGCGTGCAGGTGGCTTGAAGGGGGTGCTTCCCAGGGCTCGTTCTCTCATGGTGGTCTTTCCTCTGTGCCCGGCTCCCCTGCTGCCTCTGGGCACCCGCATCTCCTCAAACTGTCAGGACAAGGTCAGGTCACCCCCACGGCCTCGTTTGGCCTTCGTGGCCTCTGTAAAGGCCCTGCCTCTAAAAACAGCCACAGGCTGAGGCCCTGGGGGTTAGGACTTCAACACAGCAGTTGGGGAGTGTGGGGTGAGGACACAGTGCACTCCACGGTAAATCCCATGTGTAATAAAGGCCTGCACTGCTCCTGCCCTTTCTCCTTCACTCTCAGACTACTAGGACACTCAGAGGCCTCCCACACCAGACATGTGTACGGTTTTTCTTCAATATCAAAAAATTATTTGGGACACCAGCTGAGTGTCCTGCAACTCAGTTGGATTCTGACACTCCCTGGAGTTAACACAGACCCCACAGGGTAAGGGCTCAGTCCCTCTGGACACCCCGTGCCCCCTTCAGATGCCAATCACAAGTAGTAGGCCCCCTGGTTACCCACAACTTCTGGCATTTGGCTACAAATTGTAGGTTCCCCTGAGCCTGCCCCCCCCCTTCAATTATTTGCTAGAACAAGTCATAGGATTCAGAGAAACAGGTGCACCAGCCTATTATGCAGTAAAGGATACAGCAGAGGATGCAGCTAAACAGATAAAGAGATACATCAGATGAGGTCCTGGAGGGTCCTGAGCACAGGGCGCCCCTTTACTAGGCCGGGCTGCCAGTGTTCTCCCGCCTGAGTCCGTAGACACCAAACCTAAGGGCTTTAACCACCGTTCAGTTCTTCCTTCACAGCTGGAAAAACAGCTCGCAGTTCAGCCCACCGAACTGACTTGTTTGTACCTTCCCCTTCCAAACAGGATGTGTCCGTTCACTTCCGAGCGGCCATCCACAGAGCCAGCGGCTCTCTGTCGGTCAGCGGAGAGCAGGTTACGGGCACCGTCCAAGGGACGACAGCATCCAGCAGCTCCTTATTTTTTTTAAGGTTTTATTTATTTATGAGAGACACACAGAGAGAGGCAGAGACACAGGCAGAGGGAGAAGCAGGCTCCCTGCCAGGAGCCAGATGCGGGACTCCATCCCGGGACCCCGGGATCACTACCTGAGCCCAATGCAGAACCTCAACCACTGAGCCACCCAGGCACCCCGGCATGGTCCCATAGAAACCATTTTCACTTTCTCATGGCACTGCCGTCCCCATTAGAGTGTTTCTCTGACATTACTAAGACAACACCCGCATACAGCTCCAAGGTCATTTGAAGTCCTCCCCAGGGTAGCCTCAGTATCTGTCGGCAAGCAAGGTAGAAAATGCCCCTGGAATGGAAAATGCTTGAGTCCAAAGTCCTAGTGACCGTTGCTGGGGGCGTGCGCAGGCTGGTGCCTGTCTACACCCCGCAGGGGCCGGAGCGCAGGGAGCTGGTCCCTCGCTGCGCTCCAGCCTCTCCTCCACGGCTTCCGGGCTTGATGCCTCCTACTTTATTTACAGTAGTAGGTAGAGGAAATGTCCCGGTCAGACACGATGCCCATCCCTAAAACAGAATCTGGTTTAAGAAATTCAAACATCGCACATAACACCTGTTCCAACATACCAATTCCTATACTTTTACCTTAATTCCACCCACCCTTACATTCCTGTTAGCCTCCATTTAGGACTTCATCTACAGGGTTAGGTTTTTTTAAAAAAGATATTTATCTATTAATTTATTTGACAGAGAGAGAGCACAAGCAGGGGGAGCAGCAGAGGGAGAGGAGAAGCAGGCACTCTGTTGAGGAGCCCATCGCAGGACTCGATCCCAGGACCCCGGGATCATGACCTGAGCTGAAGACGGATGCTCAGCCACTGAGCCATCCAGGCGCCCCTCATCCGTGAGTTTTGGTTTTACCATACTAAGTAGGGGGCGTGTTTCCTAGTATGACTTAATATCCATTTGCATAAAATATTAAGTAAAGGAGATGGAGCAGAACACGCCTGCCCAAACATTCCAACTTTTATGGCCTTAACCAGCGCTTACATTTTTACATCCTATGTACTTGTAGCCCAAGGCAGGGTTTCACCAGGGGGATTTTGGTGCCACAGTGCGCGGGGCTCCTATGTCAAGGAGTCCAGGGAGCTTCTCTCCTCTGCCCCAATCACTCTTGCGAGAGGCCTTGGATCAGAGAAGATTCTGGGAAGACGGTAGAGGAAGAAGCCCTGGGAGTTGTCTCCCCACCGGGACAAATACTGCACAAATAGAATCTGTCTAAAGTAAACTGTTTTTGGAACTCTAGAGTCCCCTGGACGGCTTACAACTTCCAGGGAGGCTAGGGAGGGCCAACTGCCACCAATTTCAGCTTTCAGCACAGTAGCAGCCTCTGGCCGCCACCCGCAGACAGCCCCCCCTGCTTGCGGGAACTCAGGTGGGGGAGAAGGCCGCTGTCCTCCAGGGACCAGGAATCTCAGCACAGAGGTGCAAGGAGGGGGGCAGCCGCTGGGGCCTTCCCCCAACCCTGGCAGGCCCCTGTCTCCCGCTGAGGTGACTTCCAGCGGATTCCAAAGGCCAGGGACTTTATTCCCCCTTCATTGTTCACTTTCCTGCTTTCAGGAGCCAGATATTAAAAACTAGAACATTCAAAACAACTGCATATAATAGAGACAGAGACTAGAGTAGCATGGCCGTAACCAGGGGCGGGAGGTGGGGGAGTGGGGCTGGGAGATGCTGTGTAAGGGCACGAACTTGCAACTAGTGGATTAGTAAGTCCTGGGGAGCTAATGTCCAGTACAGGCACAGGCGTCAACAGTCCGGCCTTACAAACTGCAAAGCTGCCAGGTGACGAGATCTGACGTGTTCTCACCACCTGAAAAAATGATCATGATGTGGTGTGTTGCAGGTGTCTGCTAGCGCCACAGCGGTAGCCCCGTCGCTGTGTATTAATGTGTCAGATCCACACGTTGCACACTTTCAACTTACACAGGTCAGCTAAAAAAACACCCCGCCCCCGCCCCCAAAAAACCACACTGACACAAAACAATTGTGTGTGTGTGTGTGTTGGGGGGGGGTTTGCTGGTGAGAAAGCGACTGCACCTGTCCAAGGAAGGGCTCAGACAAGACCCAAGTGTACCCCGCAGGCTGCTCCCAGGCACAGAGACTGCCCGCGACACCAGCAAAAAACAAAACCACTCAACAAGCACAATAACAAAGGGGGAAGGAGACTCTGGTGTCCAGATCTATGGCATTATTAGACTCAAATGTCTAGTGTGCCACCAAACAATCACAATGCCGGCTGGCTGGCTCAGTAGGTGGAGCAGGTGACTGTTTTTTTTTTTTTTAAGATTGTATTTATTTGTTTGTTTTTAGAGCACGCAGTGGGGAGCGGCAGAGGGAAAGGGAGAGAGAATCTCAAGCAGACTGTGTGCCGAGTGCCAGGTGGGGTTTGATCTCACACTGAGATTAGGCGCCCCAGCAGGTGAGTCTTGATCTTGGGGTTATGACTTCAAGCCCCGCGGTGGGTGTGAAAAAAAAAGGGGGGTGGAGGGAAAAAAAAGGTGGAGAGAAAAATAAAAAATAAAAAGGGTGGAGGTGGCACCTGGGTGGCTCAGTCGGTTGAGAATCTGATTCCGCTCAGGTCATGAGCCCAGGGTCTTGGGATCGAGCCCCACATTGGGCTCCCTGCTTGGTGGGGCATCTGCTTCTCCCTCTGCCCTTCCTCCCACACTTGTCCTCACGCGCTCTCTCTCTCTGTGTGTGTCTCAAATAAATGAAATCTTAAACAAACAAACAAAAAGCAGGGGCGCCAGGGTGGCTCGGTTAAGCATCCACTCTTGACTTGGCTCAGGTCACCCTCTCAGGGTCATGAGACCCAGCCCTGTGTTGGGCTCCATGCTCAGCAGGGAGTCTACACTCCTTCTTCCTCTGCCCTTCCCCCACCTAAAAGAAACATATCTTTACCCAAAAAAGGCATACAAGGAAACAGGAAAATGTGGCCCACTCAAAGGGAGAAAAAATAAACCAACAGAAACTATACCTGAAAAGACCTAATGGCAGACAAATACTGTAAGATTCTACTTTAATGAGGTATTTAGTGTCATGAAAACCACAGGGACAGGGAGTAGATGGTGGGTACCAGGGGCCAAGGGACGAGAGCGGGGAGTCGGTATTTAATGGGGTCAGTCTCCATGTGGGAAGCTGAGGAGGTATCCGGGGGTGATGGGGCTGATGGCTGCCGCAAGATGTGAATGGCATCAGTACCACAGAAGAATGATCGAGATGGCAGGGCTCATGCGTGTGTATTTCACCTCAATGATAAAAAAAGACTGATGTGGAAAACCAACATAAGTAGCCAGACAATGGGGACACCTGGGTGGCTCAGTGGTTGAGCATCTGCCTTTGGCTCAGGGTGTGATCCTGGTTTGGGGATCAAGTCCTGCATCAGGCTTCCTGCTCCTCCCTCTGCCTGTGTCTCTGCCTCTCTCTGTGTGTTTCTCATGAATAAATAAATGAAATCTTTTAAAAAATTTTAAATTTCATGCAATCTCTTATATATGGGGCTTAAACTCACAACCCCAAGATCAACAGTCTCATGCCCTACTGACTGAGCTAGCTGGGTGCTCCACATTTTTACTTTTACCCATGAGAGGAAGTAGAGACAGCAAATGTAATAAGATTTCCCAAACTGCCCTATCCAAAAGGGCATCCCTTATTTTTTTTTTTACAGTTTTTAAATTTAGATTCAATTTGCCAAAATATAGTAAGACACCCAGTGCTCATCCCATCAAGTGAAGGGCATCCCTTAAACACAGCATTTACCGTGTCTGGGTAAAAAGCATATTCAGTGGGTGAATGTCCCTGCTAAGGCCGGTCCCGAGTGGCTTATGTACAGAGCTCATCCGCTGCATCATCTGGGGTGCTCCACTTGGCGTTTGTAGGGGGAAGCGGACAGCCCTCCTTGGGGCAAATGGACCTTACAGTGGCTTTTATCCCACCTGCCAGGCTGGCTCTTCCCTCCCGCGTGTCTGGATCATGTGCAGCCATCTGTGATTGTTTAATAGAGAGCTGTAGGTCCTGACTCACCCCAGCGTGCTCTTCCACTCTGCAGCATCCACAGCCAAAGGCACGGCCCCCACATGAATCATTCTCACAGTTGTGTCAGTAAGGGCTCCTCAGCCAGCCGATGATAGTGATCTATGAAACGAAACAACCCCTTCGCGCTGACCCCTGGTTTCAGTGGCTCCTCGGTTCTGCCCTCCCCTACATCGACTACCTCCTCGGCAAGCAGTGGTCTCGGGGTACTTTCTGTTGTCGCTGGGTAACTTCTCCCTGGGGGCGTGGCTTTTAAGCAATGGGCCAAAGCTTAGACTCACCAAAGTCCGAGCTTGTCTAGCACCAAGGGTTGTCCCAGCCTTCTCTTTTAATTGCATTTAACCATTACGAATAACCAAGGGATTGAATCTTTTGTCTTTTTCTTACTAGTTTGCATTTTCTTATGCATCCAGTGAACCAGCTCTCAGGGAGCTGGATGGATCTCTACATTCCTTTGGTAACTTTTACCTTGAGTCACTGGATGCAGAAAAGCTGCTGCTCCCTACCACATGGGGGACCACATACCCACTAGGACTCAGAGGCTCCTCATCACCCACCTTTTCCCCCTTTCTCTTCCCAAACCATGTTTCTGTCAGTAAAGTCCATTCTAGCAAATCCTATTTCCCTGACACCAACTGTAAGGAGAACCACGTGTCCCTGGCACCCCTATATACCCTACTTACAAGGGTTTTAGGAGCTTTGTGTCAACAACCAGGGGTCAGTAATAGATATATAGATATACATAGTTTTTTTTTCTCTATAATTTCACAGCATGTTTGCCATAAGACTGACAGAAGGTTTAAAGTCTGATAATGCCAAGTTTTAGCCAGGTGTGAGCCAGGTGCAATTCATGTGCTGCTGTCAGGAGTGTGTTTTGTGGTTGCCCCACTATGGGGTCAAATCTTCACTTAAAATTTGATTCAGATGTGAAGACTGATGAGGCTGCCCACACCAAGAGACTATGACAAGATTGATTACTCACATAATGAGGATTTCTATGGGGAGCAGGGCCAGACCCCAAGCAGGTCAGAAGTGGCTTGAGAGAGTAAGGAGGGGTTTCATTATGGTAAAGGGGTGAGGCTGGGCTGAGGGCCCCTCCACACTGGACAGGGGTCCCCTAATTTATTTTTTTTATTTTTATTTATTTATGATAGTCACAGAGAGAGAGAGAGGCAGAGACATAGGCAGAGGGAGAAGCAGGCTCCATGCACCGGGAGCCCGACGTGGGATTCGATCCCAGGTCTCCAGGATCGCGCCCTGGGCCAAAGGCAGGCGCTAAACCGCTGTGCCACCCAGGGATCCTGGGTCCCTTGATTTAAATTTCCCTCTAGTGCCAGAGAGAGAGAGCGTGCACCAGGGCCTTGTTATCAGCTTGCCCAGATGTGGAGCACAAGGCAAGAGGGAGGCATGTGGCTTTAAGGCTGTCAACCACCAAACATCAAGAATGGAGTCAGATTCTTTATTACAGAGTGTAAATTAATACCTACACTTTGCAAACCAGTTTGGCCATATTTCATAAAGCTAAAGAGCATAACCTCTGTGGTAGATAAAAGACGGCTGCAAATTCTTTGTTACTCCTCCCATTGAGAGGTGGAATCAAACCCTCTCCCCTGCAGCCTGGATTGGCCCCAGTGACTTGATCAATAGAATGCCACAGAAGTGATGCTCCTTGAGGTTGAGATTCTCAACCTCCAAGGCCGAGTCTTAAGAAGCATTGCAGCATCTTCCCAAGCCCCTTGGATCCTTACGCTGGGGAAGCGGCTACCATGTAGAAGTCTGGGATAGCCATACTGTGAGCACATCCATGCAGGCCACAGGCAGGGGCCATGTGGTGAGGGAAATGCTGACTGGCTCTAGTTGATCCAGTGACCCAACCATCCAGCCCAGGTGCCAGATGTGGGAGCCAAGAAGACTTCTGATTATCCTGGCCCCAGCCACTATTTACATACAATTGCATAGGAGCCCAGCAGAAAGAATCCCCAGCAGAACCCTGGCCGCCCTAAAACCTGTGAAACAGAAAATCAAATAATTGTTTTAAGCCTTCTAAGTTATGGGATGGTTGTTACACAGCAGGGGAACAATGGAACACCTCCCCTCTACTGATTCCACTTCTGGTTGGGTAAGAGCATAAGAATCCCATTCATGTTTCCATGGAAGTCTGTGTACAAAGATGTGCATTAGAACGTTGTTTAAACATTGAAAAAGTGCCAAAAGACTAAGTCCTTCACTGATAGAAAAGTAGAGAAATAAATTGGGCATAAACATTGGATGAAAAAAACCATACAGTTAGTAACAAACTACATCCAAATGCATCTTTGGGGATAAATCTTAGAAACATTCTGGAAAACAGCTGCCTGGAGTTTTTTTTTTTATTTTAGATGCTTTTATTCTTAAGTAATCTCTACACCCAACATGGGGCTCAACTTGACTCACAACCCCAAGATCAAGAGTCACACAGTCCATTGACTGAGCCAGCCAGGTGTCCCGTGGAGTCTTTAAAAAAAGAAAAATCAGGGCATTTTAAAAAAGATTTTATTTATTTATTCATGAGACACACACACACACAGAGAGAGAGAGAGAGAGGGAGACACAGGTAGAGAGAGAAGCAGGCTCCACTCAGGGAGCCCGATGTGGGACTCATGCCCTGGGCCAAAGGCAGGCGCTAAACTGCTGAGCCACCCAGGGACCCACCCATTTTTATTTTGGGGAAATTTCTTATTTAAAACAATCCTATCATTTTGGGGTGCCTAGGTGGCTCAGTCGGTTAAACATCTGCCTTCTGCTCAGGTTGTAATCCCAGCGTCCTGAGACTGAGCCCCACATAAGGCTCTCCCTCTGCTTCTGCCTCTGCCTTCTACTCCACTTGCTTGTGCTCTCTTTCTGTCAAATAAATAAATAAAATCTTAAAAAAAAAGAAAAGAAAAGAAAAGAAGAAAAATCAATGTCCTGAAAGACACATAAAAAAGTAAGTAGAGGGACGCCTGGGTGGCCCAGCAGTTTAGCGCCTGTCTTTGGCCCAGGGCCTGATCCTGGAGTCCCAGGATCTAGTTCCACATCAGGCTCCCTGCACGGACCCTGCTTCTCCCTCTGCCTGTGTCTCTGCCTCTCTCTGTGTGTGTCTCTCATGAATAAATAAATAGAAGCTTAGAAAAAAAAAAAAAAGGTCAAGTAGACTCTTTTTACTTTTGTTTTTTAAGGAGGCTTTACACCCAACATGGGGCTCGAACCCATGACTATAAGACCAAGAGTTGCACACTCTATAAACTGAGCAAGCCAGGCGTCCCAACAAGCGGACTATTTTTTTGTTTTAAGTTTGTGTATTTATGGGACACCTGGGTGTCTCAGTGATTGAGGGTCTGCCTTTGGCTCAGGTCATGATCCCAGGGTCCTGGGATTGAGTACCACATCGGGTTCCCCACAGGGAGCCTGCTTCTCCCTCTGCCTGTGTCTCTGCTTCTTTCTCTGTGTCTCTCATGAATAAATGAATAAAATCTTTTTTAAAAAGTTTATCTATTTATTGAGAGAGAGAGAGAGGGAGAGAGAACAAGAATGCAAGCACAGTGACGGGCAGAAGGAGAAAGAGAGAAGCAGACTCCCCATTGAGTGTGGAGTCTGATTGCAGTTGGGGAGGTGGGGGCGGGAGCTCTATCTCATGATCCTGAGATTGTGACCTGAGCTGAAATCAAGTCAGGCGCTTAACTGATAGAGCTACCCAGGCACCCAATGGACTATTTCACAGTAAAGAAGACTGAAGAGAAATGACAGCTAAATATAGTATGTGGTCTTCGATTTCATCCTGGATCAATGAAAACATCATCTAAAAAGGGCATTAAAAAAAAAAAAAAAGGGCATTACTGGGAACATTAGAACATGGGCTGTGGGCAGCCCCGGTGGCGCAGCGGTTTAGCGCCGCCTGCAGCCCAGGGCATGATCCTGGAGACCCGGGATCAAGTCCCATGTTGGGCTCCCTGCATAGAGCCTGCTTCTCCCTCTGCCTGTCTCTGCCTCTCATTCTCTCTCTGTGTTTCTATGAATAAATAAAAATCTTTAAAAAAAATTTTTAAAAACCATGGGCTGTATATTAGGTAGATTATTGTATGTATTTTATCACCGTTCAGTTTGTCACATGTGATAATGGTACATGATTACATAGAATATCTGTGCCCTCAGGAGATGACAGTTGAAGTAGCCAATTGGTTTAGAAAAATGTGTGCGGGTATGTGCCATGTAAGAGAGAGATAAAGCATATGTGGCAAAATGTTCACAATTGTGAGCCTACGTGGAGGTATTCTTTATATAATTCCCGCAATTTTTCTTTAGATTCGAAATTTGTCAAAACTATTGATTTCACTAATACATACAACATGGATGAATCTCAGAAACTAAGAGTTCTGCTAAGTCAAAGAAGCCAGGTGCAAAAGACCATGTACTATACATGATTCCATTTAGAGAGCATTCTGGAAAAGACAAAATGGTAGGGACAGTAAGCCGACCAGTGGTCGCCAGTTGCTAGGTATGGGAGAGAGGTTGACTGCAAAGGGTCATGGGGCTCTCTGGGATGAAGAAAGTGCTCCCTACTATGATTGTGGGAAGAGTTATACCATCACAGACATTTGTTAACTCATCAAATGAGGACACTAAACTTGGTGAATTTTATTCTATAAAAATTACTCCTGGGCCGCCTGGGTGGCTCAGCTGGTTGAGTGTCTGACTTTTGGTTTCAGCTCAGGTCATTCATGATCCTAGGGTCCTGAGATTGAGCTTGTGTTGGGCTCCTTGCCCAGCAGGGAATCTATTTGGGATTTTCTCTCCCTCTCCTGCTGTCCCTCCTTCCTGGACTTACATTTGTGTTCTCTTGAAAAAAAAAAAAAGAATTTATTCCTTGTAGTGGGTTGAATTGTGTTTCCAAACACAGATGTCCTAGTCCTAATTTCCACTCCCCGAGAATGTGCCGTTGTTTGGAAATAGAGGTTTTGCAGTTGAAAGTTAAAGATCTCAAGATGAGGGATCCCTGGGTGGCTCAGCAGTTGGGTGTCTGCCTTTGGCTCAGGGGTGATCCTGGAGTCCCAGGATCGAGTCCCACATCGGGCTCCCTGCTCCATGAGGAGCCTGCTTCTCTCTCTGTCTGTGTCTCTGCCTCTCTCTGTGTATCTCTCATGAATAACAAAATAAAATCTTAAAAAAAAAAAAAAACCAAAAACTCAAGATGAGACAATCGTGGGCTTTACATCAAGGGGTAGTGATAAGAGAAAGTAGAGAGAGATCTGAGACACAGAGACACAGAGACGACCCGGAGGGGGAGGCCAGGCCATGTGAGGAGGCAGGCAGAGATTGGAGTGCTGCTCTTCCTGGCCAAGGAACACCAAGGACCCCGGCAGCCACCGGAAGCTAGGAGAGGCATGGGACAGATTTCATCCTCAGAGCCTCTAGAAGGAACCAACCCTGCCCCCACTTTGATTTTGGACTTTTGGCCTCCAGAGCTGAGACAATAAATTGCTGTTGTTTCAGCCACCCGGTCTGTAGTACTTTGTCACAGCAGCCTTAGGAAAAAAATACCTACTTGAATGAAGCTGAATTTTTTTTGTGCGTTTTTCGTGATTTTTTTTTTTTTTTGGATGGGAAGAAACTTGGAAACATCAGGTTAAGTGGAAAAAGTAAGCTGAGGAACAACGCATCCAGTGTGAAACATTTTATATAGAGGCTTAAAACACTCCAAACAATACAACTAATTGTTGGTGGACCTTGTCTCTGTGTAGAAGCCTGGAGGCGCCTGGGTCTGGACCTGGGCCATTCCCACAGGCTTGCCTGCGTGGCAGGGTCCTTCTGCCGGCCTGGATGCCAGCCTTGGCTGCCCCAGCTCTGTGAGGTCTGTGAGGGCCTCCCGAGGCCGGAGGTGCTGGAGCCAAGGCTTGGCATGGCAGTGGCCCAGCAGCTGGGGGGAAGGGTGCTAGGGTGGGCATGGGCCCAGAGGCTGCAGGAAGCTGGATGCTTGAGCGCGGGCCTGGAGACCTGTAAGGCTGGGTTATCTCCCCTGCCCTCACTGGACGTGTCCCAGCCCTCCTAGGGCCTCCCTGGGGCCACTCTGGCCCTTCTATACATTTCCTTCCTGGAATGAGCAGGGAGGCTGGGGGAAAGGGGGTAGGGAGCAGGCAGGGAGGCCAGGCCTCAGGTCCAGTCTGGGCAGCTGGGTCCAGAGGAGGCAGGGCGCTGATCCAAACGACCAAAGAGTGACTGGGGCTGCCAAGCGGGGCTGGGGCCTCCGGTGTGGACACAGGTAGATCTCTGGGTCTCCATGAGCTGGTGTCTGCTCTGCGAACCATCGGACCTCACAGGGTGGCTGTGAGGAGGAGCTACACCAGAGCACACGTGGTGAGTCACCTCCATGGGCCTGCTCTGGCCCTGCTGAGGGCCACCACCAGGACTCGACCCTTCCTTTAGCCCCACAACCCTATAAGCTAACAATTATTATCACCCCCATTTTACAGACTGGTAAAGTGAGGGCTGCAGAGGTTAATCAGCTAACTGACACAGGTGTGCGACCAGACTGGGATTCAGCCCAAAGCCAGGTGATGCCAGTGCGCACGAGCCAAGCTCCTTTGCTGTGTGTACTGCTTTATCGGTCTGTTTCTGGTTTATAGATCTATGCCCCACCCCCACCCCAGCTCCTGGGTGGCTTTGGAACCTGGGAGTAAGGCCTTGACCACTTCATCACCAGGTGAGTCCAGCCCCCTACCTGGCAGAAGGGGGGTCAGGGAATGTGTGCTAAGAATGGGTGTGGGTGGGACTCACGGTGATCCTTGCATTTCAGGGGGTCAGATGGTGGTACCAAGAGGAGATGGAGGCATCCCCAAAGTCCACCCGGCTGTCGTCGCAGGTGCTATGGGAAAACATGGTGGCCTACCTTGGCCCTGCAGCCCTCAGACCTCTTTGCAAAGGTAACTGGCACCCCTACTCTATGTTGGCAGGAAACCTTGTCCCAGCCCTCCCAGGACCCAGAAGTCCCAGCCCCTAAACCACACGTCCAATGAGTCCTTGCACCGTTTTTCCCCAGGTCGGGAGTTCCAACTCCCATCTTTCTTATTTCTCTAGGACCAGGCAGCAAGGCCCCCAGGCCCCCCAGACTCGGGAGTCCTGGTGCCAGCCAGGGGTGTATGGGAGCCAGCCAGTAAGTACTAGCTGACAAAAGCCATAGTACACATCTCTGCCCAACTTCATGTTCCATAAGGTCATGTCCGTAGCTTGAAGTCAGCCATGCAGGGAGTCCTATACCTCGATATTGCCAAGTCAACAATCGGGGCTTTCTTTTTCCCCCTGAAAGCCTGCTATTAAAAACCAGCACACCACTGTTCCTTCCAGCCTTCCGTGTGCCCCGCCCACCAGGCCAGGAGGCCCCCCCCCCCCCCCCCCCCCCCCCCCCCCCCCCGTACCAGCCCCAGGGAGCCCTGGGAGTCTAGAGACTCCCCACCAGCCACAAGGCCATGGCCGGGGCAGCCCCACACATGTCCCGGCTGCCGGCCCTGAATCCTCCAGTCCTCTGTCCTTGGACGGGAGCATGGAGTCCAGCCTCGAGTCCAGTTCAGAACCACACAGGCCAAGGCCTCAGCGAGGGAATCTGCATAAGAGCATGCACCCCAAAGTCACACTGCTGTGGTTCCCATTCAAGTTCTGCCCAGTGAGCCCCAGCAAGTTAGGGCACCCCCTAGCCTCGGCTTCCGCACCTGTAAAATGGGGATCATAGTTCCTGCTTCATTAGGATGTTGTAAAAGTAAAGTAGTTGTGTCTATAAAAGAGCTTCCTTAGCAGGGTGCTTAATATGTTCTATTCGTCCCTGTCGTTCTCATGCTGTCCGATTCCGCAGGGCAGTGGGGGGGAGGGGGCGAAGTCTGTGCCCCGCGCGGGGTTCGCACCCTGCAGGCGCTCAGTCCACGGGGCGTGGCTTCCGACCGCAGCAGGTCGGTGGGTGCGGGGGAGCCCGCGGGAGGCCGCAGGCCGCAGCCCGGCCATTCGGGCCGCCAGGGGGCGCCCCAGTCCCGCCCGCGGCACCGCCCCCTCACCTGCGCCGGCCCGGCACCTGGCACCGCCTCCGGAAGAGGGGATTGGGGACCGCGGGGACCTTGGAGGGAGCGCGGCGGCGGCGGGTGAGAGCCTGGGGGGCGCCCCGGGCTGGCAGGGTCGGGGCGCGGGCGCCGGGGCACGGGGAGGCCCGGCCTGACTCCTGGGCCCCGCCAGCGGGGGCGGCGGCGGGAAGGCGGTGGTCGCTGCGCTTCAGGCGCGGGGGGGCTGGGGGCTGGGGGCTGAGGGGTCGAGGAGCTGGAGGCCCAGATGCCTGGGTCGGGGTGCCCACCGGCAGCTCGGTGCCGGAGGCGGGGGACAGGGGTCGCCCCCGGGACTCCGGAGCGGGTGGGGTCCACAGGGGCCGCGTCAGGGAGACTCGGGGTCCCCGCTGGGCTGGGACTACCCGGACCACGGGTCCCGCGGGTAGGGCTGGGCTCGGACACCTGGAGAGGCGAGAGGAGGAGGGACAGGTGTGTGCGTGTGTGTAGGGAGTGGGGGGCTTCCAGAGGGCTGGAGGGGGGCCCTGCCCTGGAAGTCTGCTGTGTGGTCTCCCCCTGAGACCCTGGACCGCTGGGCCCTGAGCAGCCCCCGGAGAGTGCCACCAGGCTGCCGTCCCCCGGGGCGGGCCGGGAAGTAAACAGAAACCTGGAGTGGCCGGGCAGCACTCTGCTGGCACAACCTGTTACCTGGCCCTGCCCTGGGCCTGCCACCTGGGCCCCGGAAAACTGGGGCCAACACTCCAGAATGGGAGGACCGGTTCTGCCCACCTGCGTTCCCAAGGCCGGTATTCTTGGGAGGGGAAGGGGCTGCGCTCATCTGAGTCCTGAGTCCCTGAGAACTTGGTTTCTAGGAAGAGTTTCCCTGCTGCTAAGGAGCTGGGAGCCAGAACAGCTGAGGCGTGGGAAGTGGGGGGGCACTCTCAGCACGGTGACCTGAGGTCCTGGGGCACCGGGGCACAGTTACCTGGGGGCAGAGGATGTCTGCCAAAGGCAGCTCGTTTCCTTGTGCTCCCTGCCTCAGTTTACCCCGGGGACATTAACGGAGCTGGGTGGCCAAGATACAGATCATTAACCCTTCGTGGCCCAGGGAAGCCCTGGCTGCAGGACGGAGAGGGCCAGGTCTTGACCAGCAGGGGGCAGGTCCCCCTGGCTGCAGAGTAGAGTGTGCTGTAGCTACCTGTCCCCACTGACCCACCTGTGCCCACAGACGCTGCAGGTGCCATGAGCTCCCCCCAAGGACCAAGCTTCCTGTCGGGGCTGCTCTCAGGAGGTGCCTCCCCCAGTGGCAATGAGGGCTTCTTCCCCTTTGTGCTGGAAAGGAGGGACTCCTTCCTGGGAGGGGGCCCAGGGCCAGAGGAGCCTGAGGACCTGGCCCTACAGCTGCAGCAGAAGGAGAAGGATGTGCTGTTGGCCGCGGAGCTTGGCAAGATGCTTCTGGAGCGCAATGAGGAGCTACAGCGGCAGCTGGAGACACTGAGCACCCAGCACGCTGAGCGTGAGGAAGTGAGCTGGCTGCAGGGGCAGGGCCGGGCGGGGGTGCGGGGAGCAGGCTGTGGACAGGGAGGAGGCTCCTGGCCGGTGGGCAGGGGGAGGACAGCCAGGCAGGGGGAGGACGGCCAGGCCGGGAATGCCTGCAACCACGTTCAGGACTGGACTGTCTTCCCGGGAGTATTCTCCGTGGTGTAGGACATGGGCTCTGAGGTCAAGTCCAGATGTGGGTTCAGACTCTGCCTGGCTGTGTGACCCTGGGCAAGCCACCGGCCTTCTGTGAATCCTGGGTCTGGCTCCTCAGCAGGATGGCAGAACCCCAGCCAGCAGTTACTGAACACCCGCCCTGCCTGGCTCTGGGTGAAGCCCTTTCCATGCATTACCTCCACCGCCTCTCACCTAATCCTGTGATGTAGGAAGAAATCCCCCCTCTGCCCAGGCTGTCCTCAGCCACAAAGTTATTCTGGGGGGTCACATCTGGCCCCCTAAACACCCCGGGCACCACTGATTCCAGCATCCAGGTAGCCCCAACCACTGTCCCGAGATGGGCCTGGGGAGCTTATGCCCCACACCCCCTCCCCAGGCCACCTAATGGGCATCTCAACATAAGCTGCAATCTTGATTCTCTGCCCCCATCACGTGTGGTCCTCATCCTGGCTTCCCACCTCAGGACCAGAGCCCGAGCAGCTCATGACCTCGCTTCTCCCGCGTGTGCAAGCGCTGTGGATCTTGCCTCTAAACTAGATTCTTTTTTTTTTTTTTAATTTATTTATTCATGAGAGACACGGGGTGGGAGGCAGAGACACAGGGAGAAGCAGACTCCACACAGGGAGCCCGATGTGCAACTCGATCCCGGGTCTCCAGGATCACGCCCTGAGCTGAAGGCAGCACTAAACCCCTGAGCCACCCGGGCTGCCCCTAAACTAGATTCTTAATCCTCCCACTTCTCATGGTCTCTCCAGCTACCAAGCTAGCCGCAGCCAACATTGACCCAGCCCCGCAGCCGCCTCCATAATTGTCCCCCCCTTCCACTCTCTGCCCCCTGGAGCCCATTCTCCGTGCTCCATTCTAAGGCAGCCAGAAGGATCTCCAAAAATTGCAAATATGATCACTTCGGTCCTTGCCTAAAATCTCCCGGCAGCTCCCCATCACATTTACAATGACACTGAGACTCTTCATCAAGGCCTGACAGTCCCCAAGTGCGGCCTCGGCTGCTGCGCCACTGTCCTCCCACAGGACCTCTTTGCAGGGCCTTGAGTAACCTGCGTGTTTTCTCAGGATCTTTGCACTTGCCATTCCTCGGTGTAGTCCTCTTCTTTCCTGTGCTTTAGGTGTGAATTCGAACATTGCTTCTCTTTAAAGGACCCCAACCTACCCCTGTCCGTTTGCCTGTGACTCTCTAGACTCAGCTGCTGGAGGCAGGGAGCTTGGTGGTCTCACTGACTGCAGATAGCCAGACCCCACAACAGGAGGAGCTCAGGAAACACTGGGCGGGTGGCTACATGGCTGGAACCTGGAGACATTAGGGGAGTTGTCTAACCACAAAGCAGCAGCAGAGCGGGGTACCGTCCAGGACAATTGGATCCTGACCCTGGGGAGTCCAATCCTAGAGCTGTGTTGCTCCCCGATATTTGCTTAAGAGTTTGGCCACCTGGGTTGGAATCCCTGCCTCACTAATTTACTGTGTGTCCTTGGGCAGGGCCTTCAACCTCTCTGAGCCCCAGGCTCTTCATATATAAAATAAGCACATTAACGATTCTAACTGTGGTTGATTAAATGAAATGATACCAGGAAAACAGTAACAACTGGCCCAGCAGGAGCGCCTGCTAATAATTGCAGCAGCGATATGGTCAGTACCACCTTCCTGCTTTGAGAGTTTATGGGGGCAGGGGCCGAAGCTGCCCCCCCACTTGCCGCCTCCCCAAGCGGGGGACCTGGGTGTGCCAAGAGCGTCCCCCTGCTGGTTGGACAGGTTTTGGAGAGGGCATGCAGAGGCACGGAGCCCAGGCGGGGCTGGCCAGGGTTAATTAGAGGGAGCTGGCCAAGAGGCGCTGGGGGTGAGGGGCTGAGCAGAGGCTGAACCTCCAGAGCCCCTGGAGCATCGGTGTGCGAGGCCATGGGCCGGGGCTTCCATTCTGCCAGACTCAGACGCCAAAAACGGCGCCTGCGATCTCGGCTCCAGAAGCCCAGGCAGCAGCCAGAGGTGAGTGGGCATCGGGGAGCCCCGCTCCACTCCGGTCCCGGTCAGCTCCTCCTGACCTGGAAACCCACCTCCCCGAGACTCTGCCTTAGGCTCCCTGCCTGCTCCTCCAGCTGGCTTCCCTGCATGGCGTGTCTGCGTGTCTCGGCCCGCTCGGACGCCCTCTGGGTCCGCGTGCTTACTGCCTCACCTCCCTGTCCCTGACTCTGTGTTGCGGCCCCACAGCGGCTGCAGCAGGAGAACCATGAGCTCCGCCAGGGCCTGGCAGCCCGGGGAGCCGAGTGGGAGGCCAGAGCGGTGGAGCTGGAGGGGGACGTGGAGGCCCTGCGGGCCCAGCTCGGGGAGCAGCGTTCAGAGCAGCAGGACAGCGGGCGTGAGCGGGCACGGGCCCTCACTGAACTCAGCGAGCAGAACCTCCGGCTCAGCCAGCAGCTCGCCCAGGTGGGAGCATGCTGACCCCACATCCCCAGGCAGGACCAGGGCAGATGGCTGTGTCCCCGTGTGGGGGTGGGTGCACTGGGCTTGGTGGTAAGGCTTGGACCAGCGAGGCCTCCCCCGCCTTCCCCTCTACAGGCCTCCCAGACTGAGCAGGAACTTCAGAGGGAACTGGATGGCCTTCGGGGGCAGTGCCAGGCTCAGGTCCTGGCAGGAGCAGAGCTGAGGATGCGGCTGGAGAGTCTGCAAGGGGAGGTGAGTCCCAGCTGGGGCTGGGGGCCGTCTGGGGCTGGCCCAGCACTTCCCCTCCAGCCCTGAGGTCTTTCCCCAGAACCAGATGCTGCAGAGCCGCCGGCAGGACCTGGAGGCCCAGATCCGGGACCTGCGCGAGGAGGTGGAGAAGGGCCAGGGCAGGCTACAGGCAACCCATGAAGAGCTGCTGCTGCTGAGGCGCGAGAAGCGAGAGCATAGCCTGGAGGTGACCAGTGGGGCTGGGCGGGGTGGGTGCATCTGACCAGGGCATTGACCACTGCCTCAGGGCTTCCTGGGAGATGAGGCCAAGCTGGATCACTGGGAGCCCCAGAAGCTGGGCCAGGAGAGCCTGGGCATTAGCCAAAGGGCAAGTGGGAGCCTCAGAAGGGTATTGAGCAGGGGTGGTATGCTTTTAGAGGGCATCAGAGCCTGGCACTTGGGAGGCCAGGGCGGAGGCTGGGGCCAGAGATGACCGGGACTTGGACTAGGTCTGGGGCAGTGGAGATGAGCAAAAGGAAATGACAAGAGGCAGCATGGGCCGATGTTCGAGGTCTTTGTGGTCAAATAATATGGGCTCTTATCCCAACACCCCTTCTTACTATTGTGGGACGCCCAGCCTCAGTTTCCTTGTCTGCGAGATGGGATGGGAATGGTAGAGCGCCGCGGTGAGGGTGAGACACGAGTAGGGCGCTGGATGACCCATTAACGATTTGGGCCAACAGGTCGGGGGAAGGGGAGGGACTCTGCCAGGTGACCTGATGGGGCGGGGCTGGAGGGAGGGTGATGGGAAAATTTAAAGCGAGGGCACCTGTCCGCACCCTACTTTATAGATGAGGAAATTGGTATCCGCCAGGGGCAACTGCGCGCCCAAGGCCGCCGGCCGTCGGCCGTCCAGAGAGGAGCCAGCTGCTGGGGCGCCACGGCGCGCGGGCTGCCCGGCTCTCGGTGGCGCGCCGGCGCCCCCAGCAGGTCGAGGCGGGATGAGGCCGCCGGGCGCACGGGGCGGACTGCGCATGCTCCTGTCCGCCTGTCTGTCCCTCCGCAGCTGGAGCGCGCGCGCTGCGAGGCGGGGGAGGCGTTGAGAGCGCTGCGGGGGCTGCAGAGGCGCGTCTCGGAGCTGGAGGAGGAGTCGCGCCTTCGGGACGCCGACTTGTCGGGAGCCTCACTGCAGTCGGAGCTGGCTCACAGCCTCGACAGCGGCCAGGACCCGAAGGCTGACGCCCGCGGAGCTGCCCCGGTGAGCTGGCGCCCCCCGGCCCCCGTGCCCTGCAGACTCCGCCGCGCCCCCTTCGCGCAGGAGGTCCGACACCTCGCTGACCCATCCCTTTGGTCAACAGAACACTCCGTCCCCCGAGATCCAAGAAGCGTTCAGCCACCAGCCTTCGCCCCAAGAGGAGAGCTTGGAGCCTCCCAAGAAGCGAGCATCCCTGAGGCCAGGGGATATACTAGAGGAGAAGGAGGCCGAAGTGGCCGGGCTTCAGGATGAGGTGTGGGAGTGGGAGCATAGCGCTGGACGCGGAGCCCATTCCAACGCCAGTTTCTCTTGCCCATCTACACCTCTGAGCCTGCGCCCCTCTACCTGGATCTATCTTCATCCCAACAAACCTGTAGTCATGCTTCAAGAGCTGGCCGTACGCCACCTCTTCCAGGAAGACTTCCTGGACCACATTCCCCTCCTTGGTCCCACCTCCTAGTGCTTCCACCAGCATCCTTTCTGCAGACTTACACCACCCAACCGACCCTGCCCCACCTCACCCTGCGCCAGCCCGGGGGCTCAGCTTGGTCTCCAGCACAGGCTGCGGCTGCGGGGAGGGTCTGTGGGGCTGGCGGAGGGCCTGGCTGCCCCTCCTCACCTTTCCCTGCCCACAGGTCGCGCTGCAGCGGGCAGAGCTACAGTCTCTGCGGGAGGAGCTGCAAAGGCAGAAGGAGCTGCGGACGCATGGCGACCCCGACGAGGCCCTCAGCGGCGCCCTCTCGGACCGGGACGAAGCTGTGAACAAGTGAGCCTCTCCACCGTCCACCCCGGCCTCCGCACCCACCAGCGGCCCTCCGACCCTGTTTTCGGTGTTAGCCGCACCGCTCCCGTCCGGGTCCGGCAGCTCCCGCCACCCCCGGGCCCACTCTCTGCCCCTCTTGCCCGCAGGGCGCTGGAACTGTCCCTGGAGCTCGGCCGCGTCTCTCTGGAGCGGGACTCGCTCTCCCGGGAGCTGCTTCGCACTATCCGCCAGAAGGTGGCGCTGACGCAAGAGCTGGAGGCCTGGCAGGTGAGGGGCGGGGCCGGCGGGGGCGGGGCCGGGGCCGGCGTCTGGGAGGCGCGGCCGACACGTGGCCACGCGGACCGACTGAGCCGCCCGCCCGCAGGACGACATGCAGGTGGTGATCGGCCAGCAGCTGCGCTCCCAACGACAGAAGGAGCTAAGTGCGGCGGGAGCCGTCCCGCGCCGCGCCGCCCCGCGCTTCTCGCTGCGCCTGGGTCCTGGGCCCGCCGGCGGCTTCCTAAGCAACCTCTTCCGAAGGACCTGAAGGCCGGGCCATGGGGGCCGCCGGTGCCTTCTGGCTTCCTTTCCTCTAATGGTCCTGAGCGTCTTCCAGAGGGGCCTGGTGCCCTCCCCACCCCGGGAAGCTGGGCAAAGGCTCGTTGGGAGCAGGGACCAGCTTTGGGGGCCAAGGGCCCCAGGTAGGTGGCGGGGCAGGTGAGGCAGAGCTGAGTTTTGAATCTCTATAGGTCTATATTTTCTAAGGGCCTGGCGCGCTGCAGGGCAGGGATGAGGGTGGGTATTTATGTATCAAGATCAAACAGAGTAATATATAAAAATCATGACACCAACTCAGCCTCCATTCTTGAGAAGAACATGCATGGAACAATAGCCTAAAAATTTACTTATTTAATAAAATAAAAAAAAGCAATCTAAATCCCTGGGATGATGGAAGGGGTGTTGCCAGAGGTCAGAAGGACAGGGAGAAGGCGCGGTAGCCGAGATTGGTGAAAACATCCACTCGGGAGCTGTTACCTGCGGCTGTCAGGACCTGGAAGCAGGAGGGCAGTGGCTGGCATGTCCACACACACGTGCCCTACCCCCCCCCATGGACCCCCCACAGCCCCTTGCAGGACCCACCTTGCACTCGGGTGCTGCTGGCTGCTGGTTGAGACTAAGGCTAAGCAGCCCTGGGGAGGAGCCAGGCACCTGCGCCTTGAGCTCCCCACTCAGCTGCCACTGGTTGACACAGCGGCCCTGGCCAGCTGACAGAATCTGGAGGGCAGGGAGGGAGTCGGGAGTCAGGATTGGAGAGGGATACTGGGCAAAGGTGGCAGAAGCAAGACAGAGGGCCTCACCAGGTCCTGGTAGAAGGTAACATGTTTCTGTGGCACCCGTATGGGGAAAATAGTCGTGGGTGTGGAGGATCGGAGGTGCCAGAGGGTGAGCGCTGGGCCTCCTCCGCAGACCTGGGCAGAAAGGTGGGGGGCCCCAACCACTGTGAGCATAGTCCCTCAGTTGGCAGGGCCCGGAGTGGTCACCCATTCTGCACCTTGCCCCGCTTACCATCCAGTCTGAGTCAGTTGCCAAACAGCTGATCCAACGCCCATTGTGTGGCCTCGAGCACTCCTAGGGGTGAGGAGGAGAAGAGAGGAGGAGATGAAGACACAGGGGATGCCCAGGGCGGTGAAAGGGAGGACGGGGCCTGGTACGTGCCCTCACCTCATGCTTATATACCTCGATGGTCTGGACTTCCTTGGCTGTGCGGAGGTCTGTGCGGGAAGAACCATGAGAAGCATCCTGCTCGCCCCAGTCTCCGTTGCCATGTTTCCCTCCAACCGGACACTACGCTAACCTACCCCAAAGTCGCACAGCTCCATCCTCTCCACCTGACAGCACCTCGGGACTCCGCTCCCGCAGCGCCAGGCAGTGGACATAGTCTGTGTGGCCCCGGAGGGCCCGCTGCAAGAGGAAGCCCAGTGTCAGGAGATCCAGGAAGAATGACCCTACGACCATCCAGCCCTGACCACCCCAGCTCCATGGCCTTCTCACTGTGAAGGTCCCAGTCTCAAGGTCCATTGTATGCAACTGACAGTCTCCCCCTGCCAGGATGAGAGAATTCTCCTGCAGAAGAGGGAAGGGTGGAATCGCAAGTCAGCATCAAATCAGGACAGGGAGAGGAAAAAGGCTTTAAGTTTGGGCAGGGCAGAGCCCCGGTACAAAGGGCTCAGACCTTGGGGACGAGAAGCAAAGCATTGATCTCAGGCACTTCTAGGCTGGTCCTGGGAGAGAGAAAACGAGGTGAGCTCTGGTGAGGCAGTCCCTTCACCCCCAAGTACCTTCTACCCATTACCCACATGGCTCTCACTCACCTGTATGGGGGCTGACGCCGCCACAGCTCCTTACAACCCTTGGTGGAGGGAAATGCTACATGAGGTCAGAGGCTCTCTGGGACCAGGCACCCCAGCCCATCCCCCAATTCCACACTCCTTACCTTCTTGAGGATCTCTGCCCAAAGCCAGGCCTTCACTTCCCCATCCCCAGCACTGAGCAGATGTCGATCTGTGGAGACCATGCTGTAGACCGGTCCATCATGGGCTAGATGGAAATGAAGACCCTGAGTGACCCTGTCCTGCTGCCCTCCCCTACCTGGGGGTTCTCTAAGCCAGACACAATGGCAGCACCCACCTTGGAATGTCACCACTGGCTTCTTACTTTCTTCTTTGGCCTCAGAACTCAGAGCAGCAGACAAGCTGAAGGAATAGGGGAGGGGAGCCTGAGAGTCAGAAGCCGAGGGCGCCAGTCCCAGAGAGTACAAGTGCTAGAACTACTACTGTGTGGTGAAGCAGGGGTGAGGGTACCTGAAGATGGCTATCTGCCCGTAATTGTTGCCAGCTGCCAGGAACTTCCCGCAGGGGGAGACACTCTGGGAAAAAATGGTCATGTGGAGCCGCTGCAGAGCCTGAAACACTTCCATCTGTGGGGAGAGACTGGATGAGGGCCACGTGGGATATCTAGGACTGGAGATTCTGACTCCCTCCTGCCTGCTCGGCTCTCCCACAGCCCAGATCTCACAGCCGGCCTTTGAGGTGCCCCACCAAGTGGGTGCCTGCCCGTATGGCCCAGGGGTTGGTCCAAGAACAGGGTGAGGAAGTGGGCAGGTGAGGCAAGACTTCTACCAGGACCCTGGCAAGAGCCCAGGCTGGCCCCCAAGGTTCAAGGTCATATGGAGCTCCCAGGGGACTTGGTCACAAGTGTCAGAGCTACTGCACCTAAAGCTTCGCAGACAACTGTCTCATACAAAGCGCTTAACACATGGCTCCGTTTCCCCAGAACAGAGAAACATACTGACTTCTAATCCCTACCCTCCCACTTTCATATTAGGTCCCTAAGATCCTACTGGGTTACCCTCCCGCTCCCGGGTCAGAGTCCGAGTCCCGCGCAAAACAGGGCTCAGGGCACAACTCCCTGCCTGCCCCTAACGAGCCGGGCATGGACTACAAACCCAGAAGGCGCCGCTCACCACGCCCGCCTCACCTGACCCAGAGGTACCGCGTGTGGCACAGCGCGCTCCATCTCGAGAACTACAAATCCCAGAGTGCTCAGCGCGACGTAGCTTCACGAGTCCGAACGTGCCCGCGAGCGGTTCCCCTTCTCGGCGCCACACGGCCCCAACACCGCCAGCCTGTCCGGCGCGAAGGCAACCGCCGAGTACTCCCCAGAGCCTCAGGAGCCCAGGTGACCGCCGCGAAAATTCCCAACACTAAGTGGGGCCCCACCACAGCCCCGCTACGCCAGATTCCCCTCCCCCACCCACCAACCCGAGCCGAGCCGATCCGCCTTCCAGCCGCGCGTCGCTCGTCTTCCGCGCCTGCGCGGAAGCTCGCCGTTGCGCGCGCCAAAACCCACGCCCCGCGCGCTGGACCACGCCCTCTGAGGCTCCGCCCTGTCCCCCGGATCCCACCCTCTGTTCGCAGGACCCCGAACCCAAATGATTCTGCAGCAACCCCTGGAACGAGGCCCCCCGGGCCGGGCCCAGCGAGACCCACGGGCCGCGTCGGGGACGCCCCGAGCCCAGGACGTGAGGTGTGTGTAGGGGCACCGGGTGGGCCTGGCTCAGGGACCCAGGAGCTTTGGCAGGGGGCTCAGGGCTGGTCTGCGAGATGACAGGCGGTGGGGCAAGTCGGCAAGGCTTGGGCATAAGCCGAGACTGGGCTGAGAGTTCCAAGGCAGGCTGCTGGCAGGCCTGGGAGAGGGAGGTGACTAGGTGTCAACTGAGACGAATGGCCTGGGGGCTTCTCGGCTTAGAACTGCAGGCACTGGAGAGCAGATCCTGGGGATGGGGCCAAGAGGGTGGGGTGCACCTGGATTTCTTTTCTTCCCAGCTCCCCTCTCCGAGGAGCTGTGCCCATGAGCACCAAGCGGCGCCTGGAGGAGGAGCAGTGAGTTTGGGGGCAGGGAGGGACTCCCAACAAGACCTCTGTCACCTTAGGTCCCCATCAGACTGTCACCCATGTGAATATCCCAGCCTGCCTGTCTTCCTTCCTGTCTCTCCCCAGGGAGCCCTTGCGCAAACAGTTTCTTTCTGAAGAGAACATGGCCACCCACTTCTCTCGACTCAGCCTGCACAATGACCACCCTTACTGCAGCCCCCCCATGGTATTCCCCCCATCTCTGCCCCCACTCAGGTAGGCACCATCCACTGACCACCGCCTGGGCCTTCTGGAGGATCACACCCGATCTTTGGAGCTAATGTCTAGGCCCTGCCTCATCCTGCTATTTTTAGCTTCTAGCCAACCTCTGTTGTTTCCCCTCTTGGCTCCTTGGAAGGTGCTGGCAGCCCAAAAGCTCTTAGGGACCTGGACCTGGTGGGAGGTGGCTCTTCCAGGCCAGCCTCAGCCCCATGCTGTTACTTCCTTTAACAGGAGCCCGTGCTCTGAGCTGCTTCTCTGGCGCTACCCTGGGAACCTGATCCCTGAGGCCCTCCGGCTGCTGAGGCTAGGGGACTCCCCTACCCCTCACTACCCTGCAACCCAAACTGGGGAGATGATGGAGCTCTGAGTGCTGGTGGACAGAAATACTGCCCACCCTCCCTCCCCACAACAGAGAAGACCAGCATTCCCACTAAGGGATCAGCTGTTCCGTATATTCTCCAGACCAGGCCTCTGGGCCCCAGGACCTACCCTCAACAGAGGAGGACACTGAATCCCACAGAGCCCTGGGGTGGGAGGGGCAGAAGGGACAGGAGCATGAGAAGGGGAGCACTCCCCCCCCCCCCTAGAAACTGAATAAAGATTGCTGAGCAAATAAAGGCTTCAGTCTGGAACCCTGGGGCCTTTGGGAAGGAAGGTGGGAAAGCTGGAGTGCTGATGGTTGGGGTTTCTCAAAATCTTCCCTGGAAAAAACGGTCAGGGCCTGGCCAGGTCCTGGCAGGCTGGGCTCAGGCATTGAGAATGTGTGAGTCAGAGCCTCACCCCCGCCCCCGCGGCTGACTCACTCCTCCCTCCAGCTCTGGGAAGTCGGGCTGGGGATCATGCCACGCTCCGAACCATTTAAAGTTAAAGATTCTTTTATTAATAAATTCTCCCTCCCCTCCAAACTCTCTCCCCAAAATAAATATTTCCCCCCCTTTGGGGGTTGGGGGGGACAGTGTCTTAGGGCCAGCCCCCCTAGAGGGCCAGCCCCCTAGTGTTAGCAACAGGTCCCTAACCCCCCAGACAGAGACCCCAGGGTGGAATTTCAGCACATCTGAGTGGGTGGGGCCTGGTGTTGTCTGGCCCTCAGGTCAGCCTGGCCCTGAGGCCATGGGAGCAGAGGGACCCTTTGTGCAAATGCTGCAGTTCCTTAGTGTCAGCTGTCTGGTGAACCAGGTGGTCTCCTTTCCTGTCCTAGAGCCAGAGACAGGGCAGTCAGACACCTTGGAAGCCTCCTCTGAAGCCTGGGCCGAGGCCTCAGAGAGGTGATTCACCAGTCCCCCATCTCCACACCCCTGTGGTTGGAAGAGTCTGGCTCTGTTACTGGGGTGAGGGGGCTGGCTCCAGAATGAATGAATCAATTAATCAATGAATGATGAGTGGGTGGGGCCTGGTGCTGGCAAGGGCTCTCACTGTCACTGGATCAGTGCGACGCCAGGACAGCCCTCACCGCCGGTCTCCTCGATGGGGGCTGCAAGATAAGAAGAGAGGTGGTCAAGAGCAGGGGCGATGTTGAGGAATGACGGGGGGTGGGGTGGGCTGGCACACTTACTGGTAAACTTCTCTCTCCTGCGGCACCGTCTCCAGACCAAGAAGCCAGAAAGCAGTCCCAGCACGAGGGCGAGGCTCAGAGCACCCCCCAAGATGGGCCACAGCAGAGGGAAGGAGGCTGGAGGGGCCGCAGCGCCTGGGGGCGGGGCTCCGAGTTAGACCTCGCCCCTATCGGTACCGGCCCCGCCCCCCCTTGAGCCCCAAGCCTTTCCCCGCCGCGGCTCCCGCCCGGATTCGCTCCCCACCCCACCCCGCCTCCCACCCCCCTTCCCGATTAACCCCCCAGATCTGAAGCCCACTGTTCCCCGTCCACCCTCCGCTCCCATCTGCGGCCCGCCTGCCCCGGACCCGCCCCCACTCACAGCCCAGGCAGAAGTCGCTGTGCGGTCGCGCCGGGCACGACGCGCAGTCCATGCACTTGTCGAGGTCCGCGCTCCAGGAGCTGCCGCGAGAGCAGGGGGTGGTGCCTGGGGAGGGGGCCGCGGGTCAGAGCTGGGGCGGGGCACGGCTATTCTGGGGGCTGAGGTCAGGGTCGGCCGGCTCGAATAACGTGAGTCACCGGCGCTCTCCCCGCGCATTCCTCACAGGTGACCGCACGGCCCGACCGGGACTCGGCAGCGCAGGGGAGAGGGGGGCCCAGCGCGAGACGCTGTGGGGGGGCGGTCAGGTCCCCGCACACACCCCCCCGCAGCCGGCGGGTGACTCACTCCTGGGCACCGGGCCCGACCCCGGTCCCTCCCCCCGCATAGCTGGGCACTGAAGTCACCGGATGGAAGGGGGCACCCCACATGGTATAGGGGGTACAGACCCCCGTGCTCTTCGACCCCTGGGGCTACACAGATCAGGCACTGAACAGGCTGGGGGCGTGCTCTCTCACCCAACGAGACGTGCCGCCCTCAAACTTTCTCCCGCTACTTCCGAGTCTGGACTTAGGACAGAAGCCGCCCCCACCCACCTCTGAACAGGGGGGAAACTGAGGCCAGGACTGCGGATGAAGTCCGGAGCAGGATGAGCCTCTCCTGGCCGGGGAGGCGGTGTCTGAAGACCGCCCAAGCCCGGATCCGCATGTCCGCCCAGTTCGCCCCAGTTCAGTCCAGTTCTCCGGCTCCCTGGCCCCGCGGCCTCCCGCCCGGCCCGGGCCCCGCGCCCCGCGCCCCGCGGTCCGCACCCCGCGGCCCGCGTACCTGGCACTCGCTCCCCGGCGGCCGCGCCCAGCAGGGCCAGCCCGAGCCCCAGCACCAGGAGCCGCGGTAGCGGACGCAGCGGGCCCAGAACCATGGTGCGCGTCCGGCGGCCGCGGCCGTCTGAACCCGCGGCGCGCGGGCCGGGACGGACAGCGGCCGCCCCGCCTCCGCCCCCGCCTTCCGGGGCGGCGCCCTCCCTCGGCCCGCCCGGCGCCCGGCTCCTGGACGCCCCGCCCCGCCCGGCAGGCCCGCTGCGTTCAGGCATTCGCTCAACAAACGCTAGCGCGGTGCGCCAGCGGCTGGGACCCCGCAGGTCCGCAGGCCCTGCCCTGCCCTGTGGATGCTGAAGTCCGGGAAGTTGCGGGGGGGGGGGGGGGGGGGGCTCGGGAATCAGACACGAAGCACCCGCCTCAACGATAACTGCAGCTTTCTTAGGGGCCCCGGGATATGATAACAACATAACCAATAATAATAATAAGGTCTTTAATTTCTACCTTAGGACATAGCTACACAGTAAAATGTGGGCTTGCTGTCTCCAATTTTGCCGAGTATGAAGCTGAAGCTTGGGCGGGTTAGGTGAGTTCCCGGGGTCCCCACTAGGAAGTAGCAGAGTCCGGAGCCAGCTCCGTCTGGCTCCAAGCCCCGGGCCCTGGGCCCTGAGCTCCTGCGGGCCCGGCCTCAGCCTGCTGAGGTCCCCGAGCCCGGGCCACAGGCAGGCGGGGCGGGCCCGGGCTCCAGCGACCCCAGCTGAAGAGGTTGGGATTCGCGCGCCCGCGGTCCGGAATGGGGTCTCTGCCCCTCCCCGGGGCGGTGGTCCAGTGACGTCACTGCCTCTTTAAGACCCCCGCCTCCGCCCGGGCCACACACTCGGCGGCTCCTACGAATCCCGGTGGGCCTCTTCGCAGGTGAGCCTGGGGGTGAGGGGAAGAGGCGGACTCCGCGAGGAGTGGGGTGCAGGGGGCGTGGCGGCGTGGGTGGGGGTGCGTGCAGAGAACCTAGACTAACCTGGTGGCGGACACCGGGCACAGCCCCCGGGCGGGGTCTGCCTGGAGCTGCGGAGCTCCTCAGGTCCTTCTGCAGCCACGGAAGGGTTAAACGCCCCTCCCCCCCGGACAAAGGCACCGAAACCCGGGCGCCCCTCCCCCACCTGCGCTGCTCTCCGGGGCGGGGCTCCCCTCCCCCTCCCCTCCGGGAGCGGACCCTGCTGATCAGGCGGCCATTAAGCCCGTCCCGCAGCGCGGCTCCGGGGCTGGGGGCTCGCGGACCCTTCCTCTGGTCGGACTCGCAAAGGAAATAGGGCTCGAGAGCAGGAGGGGGCGCCGTCGGCGCAAGCCGACCCCGCGGTGTGCGGAAAGAGAAGAGGTCGAGGGAAGGGGTAGGGTCTTGGAGGTGCGGGGCAGGTGCGGGGCGCGTGCGGGGCGCCTGGGTGGGCCTAACCCGGCCGGAGGCGCGGAGGGCCGACCCCAGGGTCGGGATGAGCGGGGTCTTGCCGTCCGATCTCCCCCGAGGTCATTACCGCGGGTTTGGGCGGGATGCACAGGAGGCGAGCCCGCTCCGGCCTCTGGCCACGCTGCTGGGACCCGCGCGAGGTTAAGTCCAAATCGTGCGCGGGAACTTTGGGTAATGGAGAGCCACAGCCGGACCCTGAACAGAACCGCCCCGAAGCCAGCCAGGGCACTAAGTGGGATGTGAGGGGGCCCGGGGCTGCCCCAGAGGGACCGGTTCACTGGACACACTCCAAGGGTTTAGGTCCTTTTAGCAGAATTGAGTCCTGAGACGATGGCATTTGGGGCGAGAAGGCACAAGAAAATGTTCCCAACTTTGGAGGGTATGCTCATTGTGACCCTGGGGGCGGGGGGGGGGGGGGGGGGGGGAGCACACAGCCTTGGGGAAGGAGTGATTTGGGGGGTGTTTTTTCCCTTTGGGGTGCTTTATTTCTCCTGCTTCTCTAGAGTTTGACTGCAGCAAGGCCAGGGAGGCAGGGTCACCTGAGACACAAATGTCCCTACCCGCCTGGGGATACAGAACCAGTGACGGGTTTGGACACTGCTATTGGGTAGTGGAAGGAAGCCTGGATCTCTGATCTTGATGTTGAAACTGACAGGTTTGGAGCCTGACAGTCATGGCCAGAGCCAACCCACCGTCTGAGTCCCAAGGAGGCCATCTGGAAATTGCCCTCTGTTGTTTCATCCTTTTTTTGCTACTTTGCTGTCTGATAAATGTACGCAAAGTGCAAAGTGGCTGGGGCCATGGACTAACATGGGTAAAGGCTTTGTGTCTCATTTGCCCTCAAAACGGCCAGGACTGGGTGACAATCGCATAACCAAGGTAAAAATTACACGCTAAACATTAAGTGTTCGTTTTGCCCATGAGAAAATGAGGCTCAAGGAGTGTGCCTTGCCCATGGTGTCCTTACTCCCTGGGTTTGTACTCTCTCGGTGCCCTGTGCGGTGGCCACGGCGTGTGGCATGAGAGTTAGCACTCACTGGGAACAAAGGGTCTGGACCAGCCTGTCCTCTCTCTCATGAATCTGCTTCCTTCGTCTCTCAATGCAGCTCCTGTCCCCCTCCACTTTGCCATGGCTTCTGCCGGCCTGCAAATCCTGGGGATCATCCTGACGCTGCTTGGCTGGGTGAATGCCCTGGTGTCCTGTGCCCTGCCCCTGTGGAAGGTGACGGCCTTCATCGGCAACAGCATCGTGGTGGCCCAGGTGGTGTGGGAGGGGCTGTGGATGTCCTGCGTGGTGCAGAGCACAGGCCAGATGCAGTGCAAGGTGTACGACTCCCTGCTGGCGCTGCCCCAGGACCTGCAGGCTGCCCGCGCCCTCTGCGTCGTCGCCCTCCTCTTGGCCCTGCTCGGGCTGCTAGTATACCTCGCGGGAGCCAAGTGCACCACCTGCGTGGAAGACAAGGACTCCAAGGCCCGTCTGGTGCTAGTCTCTGGGATCATCTTTGTCATCTCAGGGGTCCTGACCCTGATCCCTGTCTGCTGGACGGCCCACGCCATCATCCGGGATTTCTACAACCCCCTCGTGTCAGACGCCCAAAAGCGGGAGCTGGGAGCCTCCCTCTACTTGGGCTGGGCAGCCTCTGGCCTTTTGTTGTTGGGTGGGGGGCTGCTGTGCTGCACCTGCCCCTCTGGGGGGGGCCGGAGCTCAAGTCATTATATGGCCCGATACTCAGCATCTGCCGCACATGCCACCTCTCCGTGTGCCCCCGAGTACCCCACTAAGAATTATGTCTAATTCTCAGTCTAACCCCCTGAGCTGGAGAAATCGTGATGGTGATTTAGACAGCTTTGGGCTTGTTTTTTATCTTTTTTGCTTTTTGGGAGAGGGTTTTCTTTTCTTTTTTTTTTTTTTTTTTTAATTCATTTGATAACCAAGAAACCCAAGTCTCTCATGGGCTCTGCTGTTGGTATTTCTCACCTTTGGATGAGGGAACCAAGGAGGTGATGCTTCAGAGTTTCTGGATATTTCTCCGCCCTGGACATCCCCATCGTGGAGGCCAGCCTGGAGCTGTGGTCCAACATAAAGGCTGCCTGCTGTTCAGGTGCTTTCAGCCTGTCCCTTACTGGTTAGGCCTCTGGCTCTTGAGCATTTAGAAGAGCAGATGATAAGTCACCAGAGAACTGCCCGCCTTCAAGTCTTCTGACCTCTGACTCCACTATCTTGAGCCCTGTCCCAGCTGTGCTGTAGACCCCTGACCCTCTCACCTTCAGCCCCTGCACACTTCTGCCGTGCTTCCCCCACCACACACACGCACCAGTTTTGCTAAATAAAGCTTGTCTTATTTTGTTGCTTGCCTTGGGTGTTGCTGGGGGGCTGCTGAGTGCCAGCCTGGCAGGGGGAGGAGGGAAGCACAAATGACTCACCCACCTTATCTTTGGACCCCCCGTGGCAAGGGAGGGAGGGCACCCACTGGACAGGTCCTGGAGCGGGCCTTGGACTGACAGCCCAAGGGAAGACCACCTGGTCTTCCCTGCCTGACCACAGATCAGAAGAGCCAAGGTACAAAATTCTGTTTATTTCCAACTAGCAGGTGAGCAGAGAAGGTGGGGCAGGTGACTGGCTGGGACTCCTGGCCTGGATCTCTGGATGCAGGTGGTGGCCAGGCTGGAGAGGACCCACCCCAGGGCAGGGATCCCCTCCTTGGTTTGGAGCCAGAGACCTGCTGCCCTTGGGGTGAAGCCCAGGTGACCTCAGAGGAAGAGGAGGGCCAGCCCAAGTGTGGACCATGGAAGAAAGTAATCTGTCTGGGGATGGAGGCAGGGGCAGGCCAGTGTACCCCATCAGCTCTGGCTCTGCCTGGGTGGAGGCAGGAGAAGGACTTGTGGGAACCCCATTGGAGAGGGTCAGGTTTCAGCTCTGTAGTCAGGCCTGACTGGAGCTTCAGGGAAATGGGTTTCACCCGCAGGGGAATAGGTTGGCAGAATGGAGCCAGGGTGACAGCAGGGCATCCAGCACGAGGCCAGGGCTCATGAGGTCAGGGCTGGAACAGCGGGCTTCCAGGGACACCACCTCACACGTAGTCCCTCTTGTCCAGCCCAGATGCCCCTGAACGGGAGGGGATGGAGTAACCCAGCCTGGGGCCTCGGGGCCGGTCCATCTGGGGTGGAGGGCACGTGCAGCAGAGGAGGCCCCCACCCAGCATGAGCAGGGCGGCAGCGGCCCAGCCCAGGTAGAGGGAGGCCCCCAGCTCCCGCTTGAGGGCCTCGGCCACCAGGGGGTTGTAGAAGTCCTGGATGATGGCGTGCGCGGTCCAGCAGACAGGGATGAGCACCAGGAGGCCGGAGAGCAGCAGGAGGACCCCTGCGGTGAGCACGATTCGGGCCTTGGCGCCTTCATCCTCCACGCAGGTGGTGCACTGGGCCCCTGTGATGGCCACGAGCAGCCCGAGCAGGGCCAAGAGGAGGGCGACGACGCAGAGGGCGCGGGCAGCCTGCAGGTCCTGGGGCAGCGCCAGCAGGGAGTCGTACACCTTGCACTGCATCTGGCCTGTGCTCTGCACCACGCAGGACATCCACAGCCCCTCCCACACCACCTGGGCCACCACGATGCTGTTGCCGATGAAGGCCGTCACCTTCCACAGGGGCAGGGCACAGGACACCAGGGTGCCCAGCCAGCCCAGCACGGCCAGGGTCATGCCCAGGAGTTCAAGGGCTGTTGAAGCCATCTGTCCCCTCAGGTCTTCTGAACCTTGAACAACCTGGCTGACTCAGGGGTGGGTCGGATCCTGCAGGGTGGGCGTCTTGGCGCCCAGCGCAAGGAGAAGTCCGCGTCCTCGGCCGGACAGTCCTCACATCTGTGGGCCTCTTGCAAAGCACATCTCTCCAAGCCCCTCACGGGTGTCTCTCTCACCCCGACACGCACAGGTCAATCTCACAGTCCTGCTCCAGCCAAGTCGCAGTGTCCCCTCCAGGGGCCCGTTGCCTATCCGATGCCCAGTGGCTGCTGCTCCTGCCACCCTGCTGTCACGTCCTGGCCGCCGCCCGCCTGGCCCAGCTTGCAAAGACCCTCCAGACCCACCTTCAGGCTGAGGTCCCGCTGGCAGGTGCAGCTTCACACTGAGCAGCGCACCCTCTGTGGGTGTCACCTGGGGACTCAGCGGGCTCCCAGGTGCAGGCGGGGTTTTGAGGTGGAGGCAGAGGGAGGGGCGGCGAAGCGGAGACTGGCGGAGGCTGAGCTACTGGGAGAAGGAGGGGCTGGGGATGGGATGGGGAGCCTGGGAAGGGGTACTGCCACCGGGAACCAGACGAAAGGACATCCGTGCTTGTGGGGATGCAGGAACAAAAGAAAGGAGAGGCTGAGGACCAGCTGGGGAGTAGGCAAGGGTGAGGGCAGGGCTCCAGTCGGCGCCGAGAAGAGAAGGGAAGTGGAGGTTCAGCTGCCTCCTGAGCCACCGCCTCCGCCCCCAGCAACTCCTCCCTGTGGGCTTTTCATTTTGTGTTGCAAACACACCCAGCTCCCCCAGTATCCACACCCCCAGCCCAGCTCCCGTCCCCCTGCCTGCCCCAGGAACCCGATCTGTCTCCAGTCTCAGCCCAGTGGCCCCAGTTGCTCTCAGGGGACGGCCCCGCCCGCACTGTTCCCCTGGCAACAGGTGCCTGGCGCCCAGCTCAGGTAGCATCGCCCAGGCAACGGCCTAGAAACCCCCCCCCAACTTCAACCGCAGCTCAGGTGTGCCCTTCCTACCCCCCCAGATAATGAAACTGAAGGCTGAGCCGCCGAAGGTCTCCAGGGGCCGAGGCATAAAGAGTCGTCTGTGGAAGTAGGGGAGGGGCGTGCAGGGGTCTGTGGTGAAGGGAGGAGTGGCGGAGACAGGAACCCCAGATGGGGGTGAAGCCCCCAGGACCCAAGTCTTTTCCACGGGGAGTAAGTGATCGCTCTGCAAGAGACCCCACAGAGGAGGGCAAGGGGGAGAAGCCCAGGTGAACCCTGCCTCACAGTCCTCAGGAAAGACCCCCTCGGAGCCTGTGACTCCGTTTGTGGGGAGCAACCTGAGACTCATAGACGTCAGTTCAAATCCTGCCTCCAACAAGGGACAGATTATGGAAGGTCAAGGTCCTTAACCTCCTTAGGTCAAAGACCCTCTGTGAGAAACCTGATGGGACCCACAAACATGGGCCCCTCATTTGGGGGGTCATGAACCCCCTCAAGCCCTTTCCTAGGTGCTAGGAGCTGAAGGAAAAGGAATGAGGGGTAGGGGACACTCATGACAATTCCTTCCATTCATATACTTTCCTGGGTGGCTAACAGACTCTTCAAGGAGCTGGGCCCTTAATCTGGAAGAGCCTCTGGCCTCTACGCCTCCCCCAGGAGGGCCCACAGCCCATCTGCCCTATGAGGAGACAGCCCCTGATGGCCCGGGGGTTCCCCAGGCACACCTCATTCACTGCACTGCTCTAGGGCCCTGGGAGCCGTGCACACCGGGTGCCTCTTCACCTGCTCAGTGGGGCTTAGCCTATAAGAGATTTTCACTTCCAGTGCTTGCCTGCTTTTGGGAATGGGTTTTAGCACTTTTTGGAAGAGAGGCTTCTACTCTCATTAGATTTGCAAAAGGGTCAGTGACCAGAGGAAGCGGAGAGCCGCTCCCCCTAAAATGGAGACGGAGGCCAGCACCACGGAGTAGGACTGCAAGGTGAACTCTGGTGGCCCGGGCTCTTCCTGCACACACTACCTCCTCCAGGGCCGGGAGTGGGGGCGCCACTGGCAAGGGGCCGAGCCTAGATCTCTCGGAGGGGAGGGGCGGCTGAGAGGAAGGGCAAATAGAGGCAAGCCTGGGGCCTGGAGGAATCCAGACACACAGGTTCCAGCAGGTGTCAGGAGGCAGCGGCGCCCCGGGGGCGAGGGGCCCAGCGAGCCACCCATGGGGCCTCCAGCCGGGTCTGCCTCGGCGCCCCGAGGTGCCGGCGGCCGCTCAGCCTGCAGCGGCCCCCAGTCGCACAGGCAGGTGTAAACCCCCAGTGCCCGGCCCGGAGGAAGTGTCCTGCCCGGGGGCGGCACCGGGACCGTCGAGGTTGGAGATCCCAGTTGTCTTGGGCTCTGCGCTTGGGCCCTGCGCTCCGCGACATGGCCGCCCCTGGAGCCGCTGCTAGGGGGCCCACACGCGGCTGTCACCAGGCCTGTCACCCGCCTGTCCCCGCCGGCCCTCTGGGGGCCGCTGCAGCTTCCCACCTAAGTCTATTCTTTTCCGTGTTTGTAAGAGGAGGCACCGCGCGCCAGGCCCCCAGGGCGGCTGAAAGTGGGACAGGCCGTTGGGGACAAGGAGGGACGGCCGGCAGGAGGGGGCGGCCGCGGAGGAAGAGGCGCGGGCAGCCGGCAGGACGCGCGTCCCGCCCTCAGCCCTGCTCGGCCCTCCCGGGTCTCGGTCACCTGGACGCCGCTGGATCTGGGAGCCGAAGGGTTAAAGTTGGGGCCTGGCGGGGCCTGTAAATGGGGCTGGAATGCCATTGATATGGAGAGGTGGGGACTCCCTCTGCGCGGTCGCCGCCTCAAAGGCACTTCAACACGTCCGTCCGCAGGAATCCCCACCCCCACACCTCAGCCCGGAAAGAGGTGGGGGAGGGGAACCTGTCCCGCTGCACTGCTGTGGAGGGAAACTGAGGCACGGGGGAAGGGCCGCGCCCTGTTCACTGCTTCTGGTTGGGGCGAACTGGACGTGACCTTCGTTCTCTGGGTGGGGGGGGCACCCATGGGGGCAGAGGAAACCCGGATGGGGCTTAGATGGGGGAAGGGCAGTTGTGGGTTAGCTCTAGTCCTCACGTCCACCACGCTTTTATTTAAAAAAAATTTTTTTTAAATTTTATTTATTAGAGAGAGCACGCCAGAGAGCACAAGCAGGGGGACCGGCAGAGGGGGAGGGAGAAGCAGGCTCCCTGCTCAGTGGGAGCCCGATGTGGGGCTGGATCCCAGGACACAGGAGATCAGGGTCTGAGCCAAAGGCAGACATTCAACGGACTGAGCTGCCCAAGCACCCCTCTACCATGCTTTTAGAGAAAAGTGTGGCCCAAAGATAAAGGAGGGGAACTGAAGGTCGGGAGAGCCACCATGGTGCCAAGGAGTACAGGGGTGCACTGGGGAACAACCAGCCTCTGCTTTGCAGAGGTGCCCAAGGCCCCAGACTTTGTGGGTAGAAAAGCCAGATCCCTGGGCCCCTGAACCAAAAGGTGTAGATGAATCCTCAAGGTCCCTTGACAGTTCTTACTGGGTTACTACCCATTCTACATTTTACAGACAGGGAAACAAGCTCAGAGAGCTATGGGAACTTGGCCACAGGTACTTGTGAGAAACAGGACAAGCCTGAAAGAGCCCCAGACCCTGACTTCAAGGCCCAGAGCCCAGAGCCACAGGATGAGCTGGGCCTCCTGGTGCCTCTTTCCCCAAAGGCAGCCCAGTAGCCACCGCCCCCCACCCCCCAAATCCTGCCCCATTCCTCCCCAGCCGGCGATCCCTCCATCCCACACCAGGCACCCGCACAGGACTGCATCTGGATCTGCTTTCACCAGGAGCCACCCCCCACCTGCTGCACCTTCACCCTGTGTCCCGGGCACAGACCCACAGATTGCACCATCATTGCTCACCATCTGCTCTGGGCAGCCTAAGAGACTCTGGGCTAGACCTTCCTGGGCAAGTGACAATTGCAGTCATCTCAGGTGCCTCTTGGCTGGAAAATGAAGGAAGCAGTCTGCCTCGCCCACCTCCAGGGTCACTCTAAGAATTTGTGCAGGCAGGGAGCACCCCACGCACCTTGGGATGACTATAGGTATTGACTTGGCAGGAGAGTATTTTGTTAACAGTATCGTGGTGGTTTCACCTGTAAACCTGATCAGACTCCATGGATTGAGTAGCAAGCAATTAGCTTTATTATCTGTCCGGGGTTCTGAGGGTGGGGTCGCCCTTCCCCTCACTGTAGTGATGTCCTTCCTGTTTACTCTGATTTTTTGCAGGGAGAGGAGAGGAGAGGGAGAGGAGAGGGAGAGGAGAGGGGAGGGGAGGAGAGGAGAGCTCCGGAATGTAAAGGGGGTGGAGGAAGCAAGCCAGCATGAGTGGGAACTGGGCTGTGATTCAAGAAAGGGGAAGGGGAGTCATTAGTAAGGTACTTAGTGCCTTTGGCTCCTGCCCAGGACTGCTGGGCACCCAAGGCTCCAGGTCAGTGAGAGACAGGGTTTCAGACACAGTAGGAAGAGACACTGGGAAGACCGGTCTGGAGGTGGGCCAGCGCCCCAGGGGAGAGGACACTGCCTGTATGGATCGCATGGTGGCCCCCAACAGTATGCCTGGGCTTAAACCCTGGAATCTGTGAGTGTGGCCTTATTTGAAAACAGGGTCTTTGCAGTTGTAATTACATTAAGATAAATTTAAAACCTCAAGATGAGATCCTTCTGGATTCAGGGTGGACTCCACATCCAATGACAGGTGTCTGAGAGGGAAATAGGAAGATTGGAGACACAGGGTAAGGGCTGGTGAAGACAGAGGCCAAGGCTGGATGCCAGGGGCCACCAGAAGCTCCGAGAGGCCAGGAGGGATCCTCCCCTAGAGCCATGGGACAGCACAGCCCTGCAGCGCCTTGATTTGGGACTTCTGAGATGATAAATTCCTTTTTACTTTAAGCTGCCCAATTTGTGGCGATTTGCTACAGCAGTCACAGGAAATTCATATACTGCCTTTCTTGCTGATGGGTTCTCAGCTCTCAGAGGTCCCCCAAGGTCATGCTGGCTTCCTGATACCACTCCTGAGCTGCTGCAGAAGAGCACACTGAGATAGGGCTTGTGCCTGGTTACCTGAGCCGGAGCCACCTGAATAACAAAGGAAATGTTTATTCTGACTTGCACAGGCTGGGGAGAATCTGGCAATGTGGGGGTGGAGGAGAGGCCAAGCAAAGGTGGGGAGAGCAAAGGGGCTTCCTTTCATGAGTCACCTTGGGCGCTTTCCCAGCGGCGGGGGATGACCTAGCCCTTGCCTGTGATGCTGTGGCTCCAGGGCCCAGTATCGGTCGTCCATCAGCACCGCGGCTTTTCCGGGGCACCCAGGCCTGCAGAACCCTGGGCTCTATTTCAGTTCAGTGTGACTCAAGACTTGGAAGGCAGCGTATGGGTCTCGCAGAAGCCATCCACACATAGTGGGTCAGGACCTTAGTCATGCATCCAGACTCTTCGTTTTATAGTGGAAAATGCGACATTTTGCGAACGCAGACAGAGCATTTTATTTTATTTTATTTTTAGAATTTTTACTTATTTACTTATTCATAGAGACACACACAGAGAGGAGAGGCAGAAGCAGGCTCCACGCAGGGAGCCCGACGTGGGACTCGGTCTCCAGGATCACGCCCTGGGCCTAAGGCAAGCGCTAAACTGCTGCGCCACCGGGGCTGCCCAGACAGAGCATTTTAAACGCTTGTTTTAATTTCCTGGAGCCAAGTGCGCCCAACCCCCGCCCGCCCCGGCGGCTCTGATAAGCGGCCCACTTATCAGCACAGGGGATGAGTTACATTCTCAAATAACCAGGCAAGAGGCTTGCTGTAGGGCAGCAAAGTGGAATAAAGACCCTATTCTTAAAATGAACTTATTTTTAGACTTGCTCCCCCCCCCCCACCAAAGCTGGCCGGCTCCCCGGACACCGCTCCCGCCTCCCCAGCCCGGGCTCCGACCCTCGCTTTGCGCATCGGCCGGCCCCGCGCCCCAGGAGGCGCTGCTTACTCAGCCGCCCGCAGCCCGCCGGGGTCCAGACCTCGGAAGGGCCGGGCGGTCAGCAGGGCGGCGACAGGAAGAGGTGCGGCGGCGGCGGCGGCGGGAAGGCGGGCAGCAACCAGGGCGCGCGGGGCGCGGGTGGAGCCAGCAGGCCGGAGGGCGAGGGCCGCGCGGGCAGCGGCGGCAGCGGCCGCGGGGGCGGATCGGCCAGCAGGGGCGGGCGGCCGCGCGCGCCCACGGGCCCGGGCGTGGCGGCGACGGCGGCTGCGGGCAGCGGCGGCAGCGGCAGGTGCGCGGGCGGCGGCGCGGGCGCGGGCAGGCGCGGCAGGTCCTGCAGGGCGAGCGCGGCAGCGGGCGGCGCGGACACGCAGGCCTCCGGCGGCAGCTCGGGCAGCGCCAGGTGGGCGCCGGGGCCCCAGGGCGCCAGCGGCTCGGGCCGCAGCGGCAGCGCCGGCAGAGGCGGCAACTCCGCCAAGGCGAGCGCCGAGGGCGGCGGCGGCGGCGCGGGGGGCAGGCCGGGCGGGAGGCCGGGCAGCGGCGGGTGCGGCAGCGACGGGGCGGGCGGCGGGGTCAGCGACAGGGACGCACGGGCCTGGCCCAGCCGCGAGTGGGCGCGGGCGAGGCGCGGGCTCGAGCGGGAGCGGGGAAGCCGCGCCGCCAGCTTGGCCGCCGCTGCCACCCGGGGGCCCGGCGCCCGCCTCCAGCCGCTACCCGGTCCCTCCCCTCGGCGGCCACGCGCGGCGCGGGGACCGGCCCAGCCAATCACGGGCCGACGCGCCCGCCGCCTTCGCGTCCGTCCCGCCAGGCGGCACGAGCTACTCCTGGCGGCCAATCAGAGGCGGCAGCGCTTCTGTCAAGCTCTTCCTCCCGCCCTCCCGTGTCCCCAACCAATCACGGCGTCCCGCGGAGCGCAGGCCCCGCCCCCGCCGGCCCGGGGACCAGGCGCTGCACACGCGCGGTTGGCGCCCCCACCTGGCTGCAGGGCCCGCTGAGCCGCCGCTCCGCGGCCAACCACGATTGACCTTAGTGACTCCGGGATGAGGCGCCTGGCCTGGGTCAAGACCTGTGCAGGTTCTCGTTCAGTTATCTCAAAGAAAAAATAATTCGGAACCAGAATTTGATGATATGGAGCATTTACGCTATTGTTAACGGAGGATATAAACGATAGATGGGTGACAATTAGAAAAAAGGAGAGAATGGTCCATCTCTTTATAATCGGAATATAGGGGGCACCTGGGTGGCTCAGTGGTTGAGCGTCTTCTGCCTTTGGCTTCCCGGCATCCTGGGATCGAGTCTCACGTTCAGGCTCCTCGCAGGGAGCCTGCCTCTCTAGCTCTCATGAATAAATAAATAAAATCTTAAAAAAATAAAAATAAAATCGGAATATAGAAACTTTTATTAGAATATTAGAGGGGCACCTGGGTGGCTCAGTGGTTGAGCGTCTGCCTTCGCCTCAGGGGCCTGAGATGACCCACAGGGAGCCTGCTTCTCCCTCTGCCTGTGTCCCTGCCTCTGTCTCTGTCTCTCATGAATAAATAAATAAACTCTTTTTGAAAAAGAATAATATTAGAACATTTTTAGGTGGGTTAGGAAGGATATCACCCATCGCCCTCACTGAGACAGTCTGCTGGGTGGCCCTTGTGTCCAGAGGTTGGATTTTTTTCTTTTAAGATTTTATTTATTTACCTGATGGGTGGGGGAGAGAGAGAGAGAGAGAGAGAGTGCGCGTGCGAGCGCACACAGCAAGGGGAGGGGCAGAGGGAGAGGGAGAAGCAGGCTCCCTGATGAGCAGGGTGCTGGTTGACACAGAACTCCATCCCAGGACCCCGGGATCACGCCCTGAGCTGAAGGCAGACACCCAATCACTGAGCCACTCAGGCGTCCCCAGAGGTTGATTTCTAATCCTCTTTTCCAGAGTTAAAGAACAAAAATTCAACTGAGTAAATTTGCAGGTTTAATCGGCTTTAAGGATTCATGAATGGGGCAGCACCTGATCCACCAAGTAAAGAGAACTGCAAGTTGTGCAGCATGGAAGGTTTTTATAGGGAGGAGGAGGAGGGTGCAAGGACGTGATTAGCAAAAGAAAAGATTGTTGCAGGCAAGGTCACCTTGTCTTTAGGAGGTATGTGTGTGGGGCGTCTTAGGTGGTCTTAGGTGGATTACCTCATCTTCCTTTGGGGAGGGCAGATAGTGAAGGCCCATGTGACATCAACTCATTGGTGCTGACCTGAAAATTCTTAACTGACACCTTAAGACTTTCTGGGGGAGGTGGAAATTGTGATTAACTTGGGTGTTAAGCCTTTCATTTGGGGACTTGGCCTAAGTGGCTCCATTTTTGGCCTGTGGTTTTCTAACACCTGTAAAAAGACATAATTTATTCTATTATCTTGGGACAGAGAAAGGTGAGACTATTTGGACTTTTTTTTTTTAATTTTTATTTATTTATGATAGTCACACACACACACAGAGAGAGGCAGAGACACAGGCAGAGGGAGAAGCAGGCTCCATGCACCGGGAGCCCAACGTGGGATTCGATCCAGGGTCTCCAGGATCGCGCCCTGGGCCAAAGGCAGGCGCCAAACCGCCGCGCCACCCAGGGATCCCCTATTTGGACTTTAAAAAATTTTTTTAATATCTTATTTATTTGACGAGAGCTAGAGAGAGCCAGCCAGAACAAGTGAGAGGAATGGGAGAGGGAGCAGCAGACTCCCCACAGATCAGGGAGCCCCACGCAGGGCTCCATCCCAGGACCCTGAGGTCTGACCTGAGCCAAAGACAGATGCTTTACCCACTGAGCCACCCAGGCAACCCTATTTAGAGATTTTAAAACAATTAGTAGTTCTGTGAAAAAGGAAAAATCCAGGATTCTCAAACAGAGCAAATCAAATGAGGTTGGCTAAGAAAAATCAGGCTGGAATTCCAATGTGCACAGAATCTCCTACAAGCTGACAACCTTAAGCCTTGTGCCTATTGCACTGAGGTTTTGGTCTACACCTAAATCCCATCTTTGTAAATCAGGCTGTAAAAAAATGAGGGTTCCTCATAAGTTACCCAATCCTATCAAACTGGAAATGTCCACATAAGTACTTCTGTCAGGTGGCAAGAGGTATGGGCTTGGGAGGGCACAGGGAGAGAACAGAGGCCGAGAGGGATGGTTCTGGGCCTGGCCTGGCTCTGAGTAGTTCAGAATAGCAGGTCAGTCCCCAGTTGTGCAACTACCCCCACCCCTGAGCTCCCCACCCCCCTTTCTGGAGGAGGGCGGGGAGGATTTTGCTTCTGCATTTCTGGGAAAGCAGGATAAGAAAAAGCAGCCATCTAGTAGCACTAATATGGATACTGGATTAGTCACTGGCTTTTTGAGACGTTTGAAAGCGTTCAGTAATCTGAGCTATTATTATTATTATTATTATTTTTTTTTTTTTTTTATGATAGTCACACACAGAGAGAGAGAGAGGCAGAGACACAGGCAGAGGGAGAAGCAGGCTCTATGCACTGGGAGCCTGACATGGGATTTGATCCCGGGTCTCCAGGATCGCGCCCTGGGGCAAAGGCAGGCGCTAAACTGCTGCACCACCCAGGGATCCCCCAATCTGAGCTATTAAATGACTGATTTATTAATTTCCAAGAGCCCCTTAAGTGCTTAGGAAGAAGTAACTGGTTGGATTTGTAGATCAAGGAGATTCCGTGTGTAATTGAAGCGTATAAGGAAATTGAGTTAATCAGGTTTGTAAGGTGCGCTGAATGTTCAGGGGGAAGTCAGAACTGTTAAACTCATAATCTTTTTTTTTTTTCAAACTCATAATCTGAGCATTAATCAGAGAATGTGAAAGTGAGTTTTATATCCTAATTATAAAATTAATCAGTACAATAACACTGGGAAGCACGTGGAAGGCTTAAGAGAAAAAGATTTTTTGCTTTAATAGGTTGATTATAAACATGGACATCAATAATGCACAGGTCCCCTAACTGGGATGTGGCTCCCCCTCTGGATGGTGACAAAGCGCTGCCCCGTTAGGGAACAGGTGAATGAGGTGACGGCCCGCAGCAGCACACAGCACGCAGCCAAACAGGGAAGCACGTCGCCTTCATTAATACTTTCAGCCTGCAGGAGACCCCAGGCCAGAAGCACGCACCCGGGTCTGGGCGCCCTTGCCCAACACCCCAGGCTGCGTCCAGGGTGCTCAGGAGGGGTCAGCAGCAGGGCCTCAGGGCTCAGCGCCTCCCAAGAGGTCAGGGGCCTGGGGAGAGGCAGGGCGCTGGTGAGGTCTGGACCCCTCCTCGTCTCCCAGGGCCCCCAAACTGTCCCTCTTCCTCCTCTGGTCTCTAAGTCACTCAACAGATACCCACAGGCGACCTGAGAGCCCGCTGTCCCTCCAAGGGCTGGGGAGCCAGCCTGGAGGGGCAACAGTGGTAGCAGAGGGCGAGGGGGGGCGGGCAGGGCCACCATGACTGTCTCACCTCCATAGCCGTTTCCCAGGCCGCTGCTGCCTCTCTTCGCATCAGGGCTGCCTAAGGCACAGACAAGCCGGGGCGCCGGGTCATAAGGGACGTCAGAGTCCTTCTGCCCTGCCCGGCTTCACCCCAGGCCCTGGGAGACCACCACTCACCGAAGGGTCCGGGGCCCAGCTCTGGCCTCAGCTGTCCATAGGTCGCTGGGGGGAGGGACAAAAGGTGGGAGCACTGAGTCCCCGGTGGCCCTCACCCAGGGTCTTCACCGCCCCATCCTGATCTCGTGTCCAGGCTCCTGCTCAGGGTCCCCTGCTCTACCTGTCTCTCCTCAAACCCCATCCCTTCCCACCTAATCCCTCCTGTCCCTGTTCTACTCCTGCTCTCCGGGGCACTGGGTGGGCCTAGCCCAAGCCCCTGCTCCCGACAGGCACCCCTACAAGCCCATGATGCTCCTCCATGCACCCCATTACCTGGCTGGCTCCCGACCCCTGGATACGCACCTCCAGCCCCATATCCAGGCTTTGGGGCGAGGCCCCAGGGCTGGACAGAGGGCCAGGAAGAGCTGCGGAGGGCCCCGGCCTGACCTGCAGAGGAGGGCTGCTATGAGCACCCCGGCCCTCCGGAGCTGGACAACCAGGATGCCGCAACCTTCCCGGGACCTCAGAGGTCCCAGGCCGCAGTTCATCCCCTAAACACTCGTTCCTACCATTTCCTTCGGGGCCTGGAACTGCTGCTTTGGGGTAGGCAGGTGCTTCCTCCCCGTAGCCTGTAAAAGATCCAAGAGATTCCGGCCTGGCCCCTGGACATCCCTCTCCCTCATCCCCTGCCCTCTGCCCTCTGCCCCCCACTCACCGTTCCTAAGGCCATTGGCCCCAGGGAACTCTGGAGGAGGGAGGAGGAAGTCAGACAGGAGTAGCCCCTGGGCCCCCACCCCACCCCAGCACCCCCAGGCACCTGGCTGCAGGAAGACCCCGGCTCCCAGACCATTCCCATAAACAAAACCTGCAAGACAGAAGGAGAGGAGGGCTGGGTGGGCGGCGGGGGTGGGGGCTCAGGTGACCAGTTACTGGAAAGACAGGAGGCGGCAGGCAGACAGACAGACTGGCTCAGAGGCAACCCGGAGAGGGCCTCACACACTGTACCGCTCAACCAGCTGACCCTGTGCAAGGCCTACCTTCTGGAAGCCTCTCCTGGGCTCCCTGGGGGCAGCCTCCCTCTCGCCCAGGGCTGTATGTCAGTCTGCCCCTGTGCCCTCCCCAGATGCCACACCTGTCCCTGGCTGACCTGCTGGCCCAGTGGCGTGTGCCGGCTCAGTAAGGAGAGCCAAGCACAGGAGGGCTGGCCATGGGGAAGACAGCAGCTTGCGCCCAGGGGCCCAGGGGACTCACCGACTTTCTGAGGCTTGAGGCCACCACCAAAGCCTGAGAGGGAGGAATGGCAGAGACCGGGTCGGAGAGAGCTGAGCAAGGGCGCGGGAAGGGGGCAGGGGAAAGGCCTCCTCACCCAGTTCTGTACCTACTCCATAGCCATTCGGGAGCTGGGACCCTGTGAGGGGAATGGGGATCAGCTGAGAGTACCCAGACTTTCCCTAACTCACCAGGGAGCAAGTAGGAACCTGAGGGGTTGGGGGTGGGGGACAGAGGGACACCCCCTACCGACAGGGAATAGAACAGGAAAAAACAGACTTCGCATTCAGCGAGAGAGCCTGCGGGTAGACTGGGGGAGGGACTTCCTGGCCTTGAGGAGCCTGAGCAGCTAAGCCTACAGGGGCCCAAGGACAGTGGAGGAGTGACCCCAGGAGTGCCCCAGTGTCCTAGGACGTGGGGACAGAGAGCAGTCACACCTGCTTTCTGAGGCTTCAGTCCCCAGGAGATGCCCGGAGTCGGTGCTAGGAGGAAGGCCAAGGGACAGGAGTGAGCCAAGGGCCAGGAGGAGGCTGTGCTGCAGCCTGCCCTGGGGGCCGGGGCGGGGGCGCTGCCAACGGGGGTCACCCAGGGTCTCAGGGCCAGAGTCAGGCTTCCCCTCAGCTCGCTGTGACCTCAGTCCCGCTAGAGTGGCTGTGGGGGCTTCCGAGCAGCCCAGCTAGACCCAGCCCCTCCTGTGACCAGGCATCCCTGGTGCCACTCCTGGTGCCCCCCAACCCCCCACACTGACCTGGGAACTTGCCATTCTGCACTGGGGGAGAGGGCTGAGATTTGGGACCCCAGTTGCCCCCTTTATCAGAAGGGGCCCCCGAAGTGGGAGACTTGGGGAGAAGCAGTGGAGGGACCCTCCCATTGCAGGGACCTAGATCGGGGAGGAAGCGGGAGGGCAGTGAACCCAGGCGGCACCTTCCCCGGGTGCTCTCCTGGCCTGAGCCTGGCCAAGCCAGCAGCCTGCAGCGACCTCCAGGGCAGACAGCTTCCAGGGGGGCCACTGGCTAGGCCACACAAAGCCCCAGCCCCGTGGTGCTTGGGGACAAGGTGACCCCGCCATCTAGCACGGCTCCTCTGCCTTCCAACAACACCCTCCGGCCTCTCCTGATGTGCCTCCCTTCACCCCCAGCCCCACCTGGGAGCCTCACCTGACTGGGCCCTCAACCCATTTCCGTTGCCATATCCTGCAGAGAAAAAGCAGGGACGTGAGGGGGAGCTATACGGGGAGGGGTGGGTCCTGGAGGGAGGCAGGAGGAGGTGCAGGACCACAATGGGAGGGTTCTCACTTGCCTGGCTTTTGAAGTTTCACACCCCCTCCCAGAGCTGCAGGAGACAGGCGGCTTCGGACTTCAGACCTCAAGCCCCGGCAGAGCCCCCCCCCAGTCCCCCGTCCTCCCCAGCCCCCACTGCACTCACCTGCTGGGAGCTGCAGCCGGGGCCCTGGCAAGTATCCTGGGGGGAAGAGCAGGCATGAGGGCAGAGGCTGGGCGGCAGCAGCTGCAGGGCAGGGCAGAGGAGGGGCATGGGGTGGGGGGGGCTCACCTGGCTTTGGAGGGCTCAGGCCCCTTCCCAGGCCTGCGGAGAGACAGAAACAGGCTGAGTGACAAGTGGGCCTTCCCCAGGACCCCACTCTGCCCCAGGAGGCCCTGTGCCCCCTCCTCCCCCCGCCCCCTCTCCCCAGCACCCCAGGGCCCCCCCTGCCTCTCTCACCTGGCTGGGCCCCCTCTCCTGGGAAGGTTCCTGCTCCCAGCCCGTTCCTGTAGACTGGGAGACAGGGTGTGGGTTGTGAGGGGGAAAGGAGGGGTGGGTGGAGAGTTTCCTGGGGTAGAGAAGAGTAGGGCCCCATCCTGACACCGACCCCAATTCCCAAGTTTTCCCACAGCACCAAGTAATTCTCCCGACATCAGCTGGATGTCTGACTATGTCACTCAGTCCTGGCACCAGCCACCTGCAGACACCGGCACTTCTGACCCGCTGGCTATGAACCGCACTCCCTGGGGGTGAGTGATTTGCTACAGCAGCTCACAGAACTCAGGGAAACAGGTTACCTACTAGAACATAGGCCTCTTACAGGGCCAAGAGCTCAGGACCGGCAGATGAGAGGCATGCAGAGGGCAGACTTGGGGGAAGGCCTGAGGGGCCTCAGCCCTGCCCTTGGGTCCCCCCCCCCCCCCCCCCCCCCCCCCCCGCCTCTCCGCACCTCCAGGGCTCCAGGGGGCACCTCCAGGGGGCACCTCCAGGGGCAGCTCCGGGGGGGGGGCACCTCCAGGGGCAGCTCCACGGGGGTGGGCACCTCCATAGGAGGACAGCTCCATGGGGGCACCTCCAGGGGGCACCTCCACGGGGGGCACCTCCAGGGGGCAACCGTCCCAGTGGCTCTCCCAACCCAGCCCTTCTCAGGGTTTGGGGAGGCTTCCTTGCACTGGCCCGCTGGTGACTCTTTCAATCTCCAGCCCGCCCCCTCCCTAGAAGTCAAAGGGTGAACCCGGATCACAAGGTGGGTTCCCCTGGCAACTAGCTCCCCCCTTAGGTGACTTAGTTGCTCTGCAAGTCACTTCACTAGCCACAAAAGACACCTGCACCCCCTCACTGAGGAGAGTCCAAGACTGAGGAGCTCTGCGGGAACTAGAGACCCCACAGTTACTTCCTACTAGAAGTCACGGTATCACAGGGAGAGACTCCACCTGGCTTCAGCTTCCCGCCCTCACTGATGCCTGGAGAGATGCAGCAGGTGAGCCCCCGAAGGTGAGCGCCTGCCCCCATTTTGGCCCCTCCCCAGAACCCCTGGCGTCTGTCTGCCGCCTCCCTACCTGGTCTGTAGCCCATGGGAACCACAGGGCCTGTGGGGACAGGAGAGGCCCAGTAGGAAGGCCAGGGCTCAGACAAGGAACCCGGGCCTCCTGAGCCTCCTGCCACCTCTGCTCAGTCACCAGCCCCGCCCTTGCCCTTTCCTGGTCGGGCAGGACGCCTGATGGCAGCGCTCCTCTCCCCTCAGCACCTGCCCTGGGGCTGTGGGGAGCAGGGGGGCCCTGGGGGAGGAGGGATGGATGGGGGGTGGGGGGAGGCTGGATGAATGGGGGGTAGGGTGGGGGATGAGCAGGGGGCTAGGGTGGGGGAACCGCCTGTGGTCCCCCCTCAGAGTTTAGCAGAATCAGGGGTCCTGGAGGCCCTGTCAGCTGCTCCTAAGCCTTCACCAGCCCTGCCCCTGCAAGGCCTGGAGGGAGGGGGGTGAGGATGCCCAGACTTGTACCCCCCAGGCCCCTCCAGTCTCTCACCTGGCTGGGCTCCCAGCCCGTTGCCGTTCCCGAATCCTGGGGGGCAGATGGACAGGGGATGTAGTGGGGGCAGGGGAGCTCAGGTTTGGGGGAGGTGCAGAAAGGCAGGGGTGAGGCTGACCTGGCTTTGGGGTTTACTGCCCCACCTTGGCCTTGGCCGGGGGAGGTGGAGGCTGATGTTGCCCCTGCCCTGACCTCTCCTCAGGGTCCCCTATGCACCCCCCACACTCTGTTCCTGCTTTTCTCCCAACTCCTGGGACCCAAACCCAGCTATCCTCACATGGCTGGGCTCCTGGTCCATTTTCGTTACCACATCCAGGGAGGAGGAACAGACAGTGTTTGAGGGGTTCAGGAGGAGGCAGTGGGTGAAAGGCTGCCTCCTCCCTCCCCGGGTTTCAGGGGCTTCCCGCCCCTCCCGGCCACAGGCCAGGCTCTGCCCCCCGCACCACATGGAGGCCAGCCCTCTGCCTTCCTCTGGCCCCGGGAGAAGCCTGGGCCCCAGCCCTGGGAAGGCCATGCCCCGCAGCGGTTCCCAGACCCTAGGGAGTGACAGGGAGGCTGAGGAGGGGGTGCTCTGGCTTCAGGGGGTTCATGGATATAAATGAGTCCGGGGCAGGACCCACCTGGCTTCTGAGGCTTCGTGCCCACCCCAAAGCCTGGAGAAGACACAGGAGCAGGTGAGGCACCTGGGAGTCCTGTCCCAAGGCCTCCCCAGGGCCTCCCCACTTTGCTCCTACCTGCTCCATATCCATTCTGGGTTGCTAGGCCTGTGGGAAGAGGAAGGGTGGGTTGGGGTATTTGGGGTCCAGCTGAGGTAGATGTGAAGGGGCCCCCTTCAGAGCCAAGCCAGAAAGCTGGAATCCCAGAGGCCTCCTCTCAGCACTCCCTCAATTATTTACCAATCCTACCCCAACAAGGCCTGGAGGGAGGCAGGAGAGGAGCCCAGAGGCGGCTCCCCAGGCCCCCCAGTCTCTCACCTGGCTGGGCTCCCAGCCCGTTGCCATTCCCAAATCCTGGGGGGCAGTTGGGGGGCTGTATGAATGGGGTGGAGCTTAGGTTTGGGAGTGGAGATAGGCAGGGGCGAGGCTCACCTGGCTTCTGGGGCTTCATACCCCCTCCAAAGCCTGGTGGAGACAGGGAGCAGATGAGGGCCCAGTCCCCATCTCTGGGTGTCCCCAGAGCCCTGGGAAACCCCTACCTGGTCCGTAGCCATTTTGAGTCACAGGACCTTATGGGAGGTAAGAGGGGCTCTGGGCCAGTGTCTCTGAGGCTCCCCCTGGAACCTGGACCCTGTGGCTCTAAATCCACTGCCACCCCCACCCAGTTGAATCCCTGACCTGGAGCCCAGCTCCCTGGGGAGCCTGAATGCCACCCCCGCCGCCTGGGTCCCATCTGGTGGGGTGTCACGGCCACCACGGGCATCAGCCAGCCAGGGAGACGGGCTCTGTGCCACGGCTTCGCCTCACGGAGCACAGGGTTAGTGCAAGCTCCTGCCACCTGGCCTCTGAGCTGTTCCAGTGCCTGCGCCCTCTGTCCTCTGTCGGAGGCCCCAGCTCAAGGACCCCCAGATTTTTCAGTGGGCCCCAGCCAGCGGTCTTCCCCAGCCTCCTCTCCCCAAATGCTCCTGGCTCCCCCCAGGGGGCACCGCGGCCCCCTTCCTCAAGCTCCTTTCCCATCCCCCATCTCAGCGCACCCCAGGTCCTGCAGGTCTCCCACTCGGCTATGCTAGGGCAGCTCACAGCAGGTGGGAGAGGAGGCAGTGGCAAGGGGGTGTCACGTGGCTTCTGTGGCTTTAGTTCTCCCAGGCATGGGGAGGGCCAGGAGGCCAGCTGTGTGTCCACCTGGCCCCTCTTCCTCCCTCGGAACTGGGGGCAGGCCCCGAATCATAACTAGGCCTGGGCCGCCTCAGTGACCCCCCACGCACCTGGAACCCCAGAGCCTCACCTGGTTGGGCTCCTGCTTCTGGGAAGGCACCGCCTCCTAGCCCATTCCCATTCCTGAATCCTGGGGAGACAGAGCGAGAGGGAGTAAGGGGGTGTGGGGCTCAGGAGCACAGATGAAGACAGCTGACAGGGAGACAACTAGGGGGCTCACCTGGCTTCTGTGGACTTACACCTGCTCCCAGGCCTGGGGGAGAGGAGCCGGTGAGGGACCCAGAAGCTCAGCCCTGGCTTCCAGCTTCAACCCGCCCCCTCACTACCCCCCACTCCCAAAGCTGCATGATTTAGTGGCCAGGGGACCAGGGGGTGACACAGAAGAGCTGGGTGCCGCTGAAACAGGCCCCCACCCTCCTCCACTCTGCCGTCTGGATCCCAGCCCTCCCCTCACACATCCGTCCTCTCAGCCTGGCGACCAGAGTCGGGCAGGGGGTCGTGGGGCCTGTGACAGGAGAGGGGCTGAGGAGGTGAGGCAGCGAGGGACCCACCCCCCAGACCTGTCCCCACAGCTGCCCTCCATCCGCCTGGCCCCTGCCTAACCCCTGGTCTCCCTGCCACTGTGAAGCCAAGTCCAGCTTCCTGGAGCCCAGGGTGGTTCACCCCGGCTTAAAACCCCAAGGGTGTGCCCACTGCAAGGTCAGAGCCCCCCAGCCTCAGGCGGCAGGCTCCATCCTCCCTTACCAAGTCCCGGGTTGGATTCCCCAGGACGGGGCGTGGCCCAGGGCAGCTACTGGGGTGCTAGGGGAATGACTGGGCCCCTAAGAGCCCCTCTGCTGGGAATCAAGGCCGGGGATCCTGACCTCTCCATCCACGTGACACCGTCCCCCCCCCCCCCCCCCCCCGCCTGCCCCAGCTGCCCCAGCGATGGGCCCCCTGCATGGCCAGCTCCATGGCCTGGAGAGGAGAGGCTTGGATGGAGGACAGAGTCGGAGGGACAAGCCACATGTGGGCGTCATCCCATCCTATGCCCCAGACATCTCCCCTCCCCCCAGAAATCAATCTTCTGCCCTCCAGTCCCTGCCCTCCCTAGCTCCTCCCCAGACCCCAGCTTGGCCCAGGTGTCCTCACCTGGCTGGGCTCCGACTCCCATTCTGTTCCCATTGCCGAATGCTGGGAAGACAGCAAGAGGGAGTGAGGGGGAGGCCAGAGGCTGGGAGGAAGACGGCAGGTTGGGACAGAGGGGCGCGCGGCTCACCTGGCTTTTGAGGCTTCCCGCCCCCTCCAACTCCTGAGAAAGGGTCAGGGACCAGCTGAGGGGGCCTGGAGCTCCCCTGAACCCCCACACCCGTGCACATGCCCCGGCCCCCGCCCTACCTGGTCCCTGGCCGCCATTCTGAGTCATGGGGCCTGGGGAAACCAGGGGAGCAGGGCTGGAACAGCACAAACGTGGCTGCTCTGGGGAGCCCTCATCCTCTCCTGTGCTGCCCTCATAGGACCCCGTGTCCCTTAGCTGCTCGGAAGTCCCTCCCCCAGATGGCTCCCCCGCAGGAGTGACAGGGGCGTCCCTGCCCCAAGCCGGGGCCCCCTCTCCCCTCACCTGGCTTGAGGAGGCCTGGGGAGAGGCAGAGGCTTCCCCACCCCCTGCCCTGCCCCCCAACTTTCTCCCCCATTCATTCCCTCCTTCCTTTTTTTTTTTTTTAAAGAGTTTATTTATTTATTCACGAGGGAGACAGAGACACAGGCAGAGGGAGAAGCAGGCTCCCTGCGGGGAGCCCCAGTAGGACTGGATCCTGGATCCCAGGGTCATGCCCTGAGCCAAAAGCAGACACTCAACCGCTGAGCCACCCAGGCAGCCCTCCTTCCCTCCTTCCAACCCCACCCCCGGGCTCAGGCTCCAGGTGTCCTCACCTGGCTGGGCTCCCAGCCCTGGGAAGGCACCCATTCCCAGTCCATTTCCGTATTCTGGGGAGACAAAGCCAGAGGGAATAAAGAAGAGGGAGATGGGCGTCAGAGGGAGCCTGACAGAAGGCAGGCTGGGGGGGGCGGCATGCAGCGGTCATCTCACCTGGCTTCTGGGGTTGCACACCACCTCCAAAACCTGGGGACAGAGATGTGGTAGGTGAGGGGGTCCCAGGGACCCAGCCTCTTTCCGGCTCCGTAGCCATGCTGGGCTGAGGAGGAGGGCAGAGGGCTTCTGGGGTCCCAGCTGAAGTGGGGGTGAAACAGGGGTGCCCTTCCCCCCCTCCCCAAAACTTTTATGGCCTTTCTTTTCCATTTCCAAAGAGTCCCCAGGTCTGCCCTAGGGGAGCCTGGGAGACCTCCCAATGCTGACCCAGCCTCCTCAGCAACCCCCCCTTCCCCCGTCTCACCTGGCTGGGTGACAGCACCCGGGAAGGCCCCTGCTGCCAGCCCATTTCCGTTCCCAAACCCTGGGGAGACAGAGCGGGAAGCTGTCAGGCTGGAATAAGGGAATAATGCGGGAGGGCAGCAGAGCAGAGATGGGGGGTGACAGGGCGGGAGGCTCACCTGGCTTCTGGGCTCTCACACCCGCTCTGATGCCTGAGAGGGACATGGGGATCGAGTGGGGGTCTCAGCTCCCATTTCACAAATACCTCTGGCATCCTGACCCCAGCTCCCAATCACCCCGAGCCCACCTCTTCCTGTGGGTGGAGGACCCACGGGGAGAGGGAGGGATGAATGGGGTGATTTGGAGTCCTAGCTGGAGTGGGGGTACAGGACCCTTGGACCCAGCCAGAAACAGCAAACTGAAAAACTCCCTACCTGCCCCTCAATCATTAAAAAATCCTGATCCTCCCCCCTCAGGCCGGGGAGGAAGGCAGAGAGAACCAACCCCCAGAGTCTACCGATCTCACCTGGCTGTGTTCCCAGTCCATTCCCGTTCCCAAATCCTGGGGGGACAGATGGAGATAAGGGGTGTGAGAGAAAGGTGGGGAGCCAGAGCAGAGCTGGGGTGTGCCCACCTGGCTTCCGAGGTTTAATAGCCCCTCTGCAGCCAGGGGGTACCCAGGGAGTAGGTGAGGGTCCCAGGATTCCCTCCTGCGGGGTCTCCCGGGACACATCCCCCACAGCCATTCTGGCTCCGGTAGGTCCACCCCAGGGGGTGGAGGGCCCCGCTGGTGCCGGGCAGGGGCCCTGGAGCCCACTTCTAGCCGGCCCAGAGGGCGCGCAGCGAGCAGATTTGCGCCCCCCCCCCTCCGCACGGGGCCCCACGGGGTGGCACGGAGAACAAGCAGGGACAGGGAGGGGTTGGGGGTGCCCGGGTTGTGGCACACGGGTGAGATGGCGCCAGAACAGTCTTGGTGTCCTAGGTGGAGGGCAGTGTGCGCACGAGGGAAAGGAGACGCGGAAGGGGGCACCAGTTCGCTGCTCTGAGGGGGGTGGGGTGGAGTCAGCAGCGTCCCCACATATTGTTGAGGTGGCTGCTTCTCCTAACCCCAAGATCCCATTTGCCCGTCTCTCACCTGCTCCCAGGCCACCGAGGGGGCCATAGCCTGGCGGGGATGGGGGGAAGAGATAAGAAGTTGAGCCCTAAGGACCAAGAGCTGGGGTGCCTCCCCCTGTTCGGAGGACACAGCTGCTCCCGCCTGCCCACCCTCCCCCAGCTTTACCTGATCTGTAGCCATTGGGGCTCCCTAAGCCTGTGGGTTGTGGAGAAGGGGGTTAACTTCCTTCCCGGAAATCTCACCCTCCCAGTGCCTCACCCCCTGATCTTTCTTTCCTGCTGCTCAGGTGCATCAAGTCTCGGGAGAGAGCCCCTTGGACCCCACAGATCCCAGCGTGAAGACCCTTCTGTGCCACTCTGCGCCCACCAGCCCCAGCCCTTGGCCCGTCTTCTTCCCTCCTGCCGCACCTCCAGGCCTTTGCCCCTTCTCACTGCCAGGGGGTCCTTACCCTCCCTGTCACAGCTTGGCCCCCTTGAAGACCCACTTCCAAGCCTCTCCTCTGCAGTGTTCTCCCGCCCGGAGTTGGGGTTCTGCACATCTCACCCCGGTTCCAAAGACTCCCCACACCTGAGCTGACTACGGACAAGACTGTCTGCCATGAAGTCAGCGAGGGACCCTGACCCCTCCTGGGCCCTACATCTGGATCCCAGAACCAGGTAGCGAACATCTGGGGCCCTCCCTCAGAGATCTCCCAGACCCTAGGGGACAGACGAGGGCCTCTTCCTTGACCTCAGTGCCAGGAGGGACCACTTACCTTTCCCTAGGCCTGGAGACAACGGAGGTAGCCCTGGGGAGCAAGGAGGTGCAGACTCAGGGTGGGGACCCCAGAGATGGAGAGGGAGAAGGACCTAGGCATCTATCCCTAAGCTCCCAACACCCTGCCCAGGCCAGACCTCACATGCCCAACCCCCTCTCCAGAGCCCTGACACTGGCCCAATGCTATACCTCGACCTCCCAGCCCCCACCTCAGCTGCCCACCTCCCGCCCTCACCGCCTTGAAGGCTCTCAGAAGTCAAGCAGAGCAGGAAAAAGGCCGTGGGGAAGGCCCAGGTGCCCATGATGCCGAGTGCAGTGGGAGGGCACACACCCTTTGGACCTTTAAACACCTCTGCTGGGTGGGGGCTCTCACCCAGGCCCCCCAGCTGTGAGTGGAGAGGCTCTGTTGGCAGACCCAGGGGGCTGGCCCCCCACCTCCCTCTGTGGCAGGACTCCAGACCCTGGCCTTCTCCTGCCCCACCCCTCATCTATCATGAGTGCTGACAGCCGGGACAGGCCCCCACCTGGCCCCTGAGACTCCTCCACCCCTGTCAGGATTGGGGCCCTGGCGCCAGGCCTTGGGGGCTCAGATTCCCTCCCAGCAGCTGGCAAGGGGGAGGCAGGCACCCCAGGCCCAGCCCACATACAACTGGAGACAGGAGGGAAAGCCAGGCCCAGAAATGTGGGGGTGGCTGACAGGGGAGGCTCAGAATGACTTACTGTGTTACACAGAGAGCCGGGGGCAGAGGTCACCGAGTTCCAGAGGCATGTAGAGAAGCAAGAGCGAAGGAGATGAGGTCTGACAGGTCAGTTGTCCAAGAAGAGCCAGGCTATTGGCTTATCTAACCCTGGAGACTCCAGGACCACACCAGGAGGTGCCCTGGGCTTCCAGCTGAGACTCTGAGTAGAAGCGTGGGCCCCAGCCTCCCTCCCCTGAGAGGTGGTGATTCACAGGGAGCCTCTCCAGGGAGCCCTGCCATTGCTTGAAGGCTCACTGGGGCCCTCCTGCTGCAGGGCCCTCGTGTGTCACCTCCAGCTTCTGCTCCGCTGCAGCCGCAGTGACTCTAACTCTGGGGGAAATGGCGGGGGCACTGCTTAGGTGTGATGAGGACAGTGAGCACTTTGTTTCTAGGTGGTGGCAGATGAGCCTGCAGCCCGGGCCAGGAGCCAAGTACGGGAAGACAGAAGAGGCAGGCCTAGAAGTGCCAGGAGCGAACCCCACTGAGCTGGCTGGGGACAGCAGTGACTCAGGCCCCCCAGGCGCTAGTCCAGAAGGCTCCACACCCTGTCTGCTGATGGTCTGGCCCCTGCCCAGCGGGCCACTCCTGGCACCTCTGGCGAAGGTGGGCAGCCTGCCAGGTCAGGCTGGCTGACAGGGTGGCGCTACAGTGGGGAGTGGGCAACACAGGAGTCTGTTTGCACACACAAGAACCACACTCATGTGCACACACCCGGCCATCCCCATGGTGTCCACCATCGTCCTCTCCCTCCCCCCAGCACACACACACAAGGTCCCCTGTTCCCTGTTCCCACTGGGTCCCCTTGGCCCAACGCTCCAGTGCAGCCCCCCATAAGCCCACCACTTTCCCTGCCTGGCATAGAGCCGTGACCCAGAGTGCTGAGGACTGGACCTTTGACTGGCTGCTGGGAGGGGCCAGGGGCCACTCCACGAGAGCCCAGAACATCTGGAATAATCTATTCAGATTCCCTGGGAAGGGCTTTCCTGCCGGGCCACCTGCTCCACCGTATGACTGCAAGCACCCACTCCCTGGCCTCATTGAGGTCTTCAGAGTGGTCGTGCGGTTACAAGGCTGGGTGCCGGATTCAGATTCAGATTGGGTTCAAACACCCGCTCTATCTGCCTGGGATGCTGGAGCAGGAACCCAATCTCCCTGAACCTGTTCTCTTTCCTGTAAAATGATGACACTAACAGTTTTACTGTGTCAGGACTATTGGGGGAGCTGCTGCTCACACCACTTAACAGATGGGCAACAGGCAGAGAGAAGGAACATGCTTCAGAGGATACAACTCCTAAGCAGTGGGCCTGGCACTTGAAGCCAGGCGGTCTGCAGGCCCAGTCACCCCAGACACTGCATTGCTCTCTGCCTGCCCTATGTCAGTCTGGGCCCGAGATGTCTGCTTCAGACTTTGGAGAGCCCATGGCCCCCTATACAGACCCAGACACAAGGCTTGCCCCACAGGGTGCCAGGAAGCTTGGCCCAGGATGTGGGCACAGACTACGAGGGGCCGTGCAGGAGGTACACTGCTGCTAGGCTACTGCCAAAATGAATGCTGATGCCCACTGCCACTGCCAGGCTGCCTGGGTGCTGGCAGGGCCTGTGGAAATGCCTGCCAGCCTGGGGACTTGGGCCAGCTTGATGCTGCTCAGGGGCTCGGCCAAGCCCAGTTGGGCACCCCAGGCCCACGCAATGGCACCACCCCCACCCCAGCACATCCAATCCCTTCAGGTCATCCCTAGCTGTACCCAGGCCAAGCTGGCCTAAGAGCATATGAACCATTTGGGGGCTGGGAGAGTCCCTGGTGGAGCCCTGGCCTGGGGTACCCTTCCCCCTAGGGGTGAGGGGACATGGTGGCCCAGCTTCCAAGTAGAGGAGCAACTTTGAGAGGACAGAGCCCAGGGCAAGGCGACAGCTGGGTGTTGAAAGTGCAAGGCAGCGGCCCAGGAAGTATGTCGCCTCAAGGGCAGAGCCCAGAGCCATCAATAGACCCCCACCCAGCTGCTCAGAGCAGCACCTGCCAGGGTGGGAATTGAGGGAGGACAGCTGAAGGGGAGGGCAGGAGCCTTTGGGACCTGCAAGTGCACTGAAGTCCCCTCAGGTCACCCTCCTGGCCCTCTATCTGACAGCTCTTTTGCCCCATTCCTGCACTGGGACACCTTTGTCAGCACCCCCCAGGCACTTGCACGGTGCAAAGCTGACCTCTATTAACTCCCTCTCTCCACTCACCTACCAGTTGGTTAAAACCTACCCCAACGTGAAGTAGAGCACGTACAGAAGCGTGCACAAGACAGAAGTGTACAATTGAACAAATACCCACAAAATGAACACCTACAGTAGCTGGCACCAAGATCGAGGAACAGGACATAGAACATATCCAGCTCCCCAGAAGCACCCATCACAATCTCCTCCTCTGTTAGGGTGGCCATGTGTGTGCTTGGGGCCCTCATTTCCTTCTTTTCTTAAGTCACATCAGTCCTGTTCTGTGGCCGCAACCCAAGGGCTTCCCAGGTGAGCGGTGACTGTCTTCCTTGGGAGAGTCTGGGTGCTGCCACCGTGCTGCTGTGGCCGCGGGACACATGGGGGCGCCCGGGGCTCAGGCCGGCTCTCACCTGAGTGCAGGCAGGACCCGGAACCCCAACGTCTGGGCGGGGCGTTGGGGGGCCTTCCTCCCGGACAGAGCTCCAGGCCAGTTCTTTGGTCTCGGGACGTGCAGACCAGTGCCTCTGCCCCCGTGGTCCCGGGGCGGTGTGGGGTCTCGGTTCCTCTCCTCCAGGAACTTCCTTTTGGTCCAGGCACCTGCTTTGAAAACTGCAAAACACTATGTAAACGCGGTAATGTTACTGTTATTATTTAACAGTGAGTAAACTCTTACTGTGCGCCTGCTCAGCCTTGAGCTAAGCACTTCCCATTCATTTTTCTTATTTAGTTCTACCCTACAAGGAGGTAGGAACTATTCTTTTTTTTTTTTTTAAAGATTTTATTTATTTATTCAT